>NW_015163617.1:40316-58465 GCF_001447785.1 Gekko japonicus | reverse complement strand
TGCCGTCCAACTCCATGATTCTGCGGGAAGAAGAAGAAGAAGGAGGAGGAGAAGGAGGAGGAGGAGGAGGAGGAGGAGATTGGATTTATACCTCGCCCTTCACTACCCGAAGGAATCTCAGAGTGGCTTACAATCCCTTTCCCTTCCTCTCCCCACAACAAACACCCTGTGAGGTAGGGGAGGCCGATAGAGCTCTCCCGAGAACTGCCCTTTCAAGCACAGCTCTTGTCAGAACGACGGCTTGCCCAAGGCCATCCAGCCAGGTGCAAGTGGAGGAGTGGGGAATCAAACCCAGTTCTCCCAGATTAGAGTCCGCGCACTTAACCACTACACCAAACTGGCTAACAAGATTAGGAGCTCAGTTCTTCAGATAGATACCTGAAGAAGTGAGCAATGACTCATGGAAGAAACTGGATTTATACCCCGCCCTTCACTCAAGAGTCTCAGAGCGGCTCACAATCTCCTTTCCCTTCCCCTCCCCGCAACAGGCACCCTGTGAGGTCGGTGGGGCTGAGAGAGCTCTTTCGAGGACCGCTCTTGAGAGAACAGCTCTGAGAAGAAGAGGAAGAAGAGGAGGTTGGATTTCTACCCCGCCCTTCACCTGGAGTCTCAGAGTGGGGAATCAAACCCTGCTGCAAATTCTCTTAGTCTCTAAGGTGCTACTAGACTCTTGCTCTTTTCCACTGGAAAAAGGAGAGAGGCATTTGAACCCTTGGCAGGAGAAGAGCCGCTGCAGGCAGGCTCTCGCTCCAGGGAAGGTGGGAGTCTCGGGTGTGGTTTCGTAAGCATCCCCTCATGGAAGCACCACCGAGAGGGCACACAACTCGAGAGATAATTCTGTGCAAGGCAGCTGCAGAGTCGCTCGTAGGCGCTTGCTGGTTACTGTCTGGCAGTCACGCCACTGCTCTTTCGGAAGGTTTATTTAGCCAACAAAGTAAACACATGGGAGCAGCAGGGAAAGCACAAATGGCCCCAGAGCAAGCCAAGTTTTAGGGCCTACAAGCCAATGTTGCAAGGGTCACTTGGCTCAGCGGTGCCGACAATCCATATTGGCTCACCACTGGTCCCTCTAGAAAACTGGCAGACAATTTATACACTTGTCAGGGAGGCTCTAGGCCGATTGAAAACAGATCAGCCAGTATCGTAATGCCCCTGTATAAATCGATGGTACATCCTCATTTGGAGTACTGTGTACAGTTCTGGTCACCACACCTTCAAAAGGATATTATAGCATTGGAAAAAGTGCAGAAGAGGGCAACTCGAATGGTAAAAGGGGTGGAGCACTTTCCCTATGAGGAAAGGTCAAAGCGCTTGGGGCTCTTTAGCTTGGAGAAACGACGTCTGAGGAGTGACATGATCGAGGTTTATAAGATTATGCATGGGATAGAGCAGGTCAAGAAAAAAGTCATTTTCTCCCTTTCTCACAATACAAAAACTCGTGGGCACTCCATGAAATTGCTGAGCAGTCGGGTTAGAACTGATAAAAGGAAGTCCTTCTTCACCCAAAAAGTGATTCACACATGGAATTCACTGCCACAGGAGGTGGTGGTGGCGGCTACAAGCATGGACGGCTTCAAGAGGAAACTGGATAAACATCTGGAGCAGAGGTCCATCAGCGGCTATTAGCCACAAAGTATAGATAGGAACTCACAGGCTGAGGCAGGTGATGCTCTGTATTCTTGGTGCTTGGGGGGGGGGCAACAGTGGGAGGGCTTCTAGTGTCCTGGCCCCACTGGTGGACCTCCTGATGGCACCTGGTATTTTTGGCCATTGTGTGACAGAGTGTTGGACTGGATGGGCCATTGGCCTGATCCAACATTGACTTCTCTTACGTTCTTATGATCCTGCACTGAGCAGGGAGTTGGACTAGATCAGGAGCGTCGAATTCATTTGTTATGAGGGCCGGATCTGACATAAATGAGACCTTGTTGGGCCGGGCCATGTGTGTCATAAAATGTAATGCCAGGTAGCGGAGATATAAACTTTATACAGGACACAAACACAAAGGGTGTTTGGGGTTTTTTACTTAAAATAAAAACATGCTTAAAACATTAGCTCTGTAAGCTGCAAACCTACTTCTGATTTACTGATATTCGCCACAGGAATCTCATGCTCAGAGTTCTGAGTCTAGGACCCCGGTTAAAACATGAAATGGCTGAGTGATTAAGAGAGTCTGGTGAAGCAAGCTATGATGCTGCAGCAGCAGCAGAACTGGAAGCAGGAGACAGCCAGTTCCACTGTGGGCCTGACGGAAGCCCTCCGGGGGCCTGATCCGGCCCCCGGGCCGCATGTTTAACACCCCTGGACTAGATGGCCTTGTGCGGCCCTTTCCAACTCTGTGATTCTCTGACTTCTCTGAGGAACGCATCGGTGGTTAGGGTAACAGGGTGCTCTACTAAACTGAAAGGGAGACCTGCTGCAGGTTACCCTCCTGTGGCCACCAAAGGAGGAATCAGACAACCGCTGTGGTGGGGATGGAAAACCATCGTTGGAGGGGACTCCCATCTGAATACTAACCAGGGCCAACTCTCCTTAGCTTCCGAGATCTGATGAGACTGGGGTAGCCTGAGAAACGTGAATGTAAAGGGCCGTCAGGTTGCAGCCGACCGATGGTGACCCTGTTGGGTTTTCAAGGCAAGGGACGAAGAAGGGGTGGTTTGCTGTTGGTTTTCTCTGCACAGCGACCCTGGACTTCTTTGGTGGTCTCCCATCCAAACACTAACCAGGACCAGGGGTCATTTCGCAGAAAAAGAGGTGCAGGGGCTTATTAGCATAACTCATTTGCATATGCCACACCCCCTGACATCACCGGAAGTGTGTCAGAAGGCAACACCCACCGCTCAGGCTCCACTGGACTCTTTTGGATTGCTAGCCATTGGGGGGGGGGGGACACATGCAGATCTGTCCTCGCAGAGGAGGAAGAGCTTGTACCTGAATATAAAACTTGGTCTTAAAGGTGCCACTGGACTGGTTTGGACCGGTGGGCCGGGGGCTCTGCAGCTTACCTGGCTGCTTCTTGCTCTGACTGAGGGCTGCTGGGAGCAGGGGGTGGGGCTTGTTGCATGTGCCCGCCCCCTGGGCTCTTTACTGCCGGAGCTCCGCTCCTGTGCGCTCCTGCAGGAAATGACCCCTGCCCAGGACCAACCATGCTTAGCTTCCAATAGCTGAAGATGTCGGGGTAGCCTGGACCATCCAGGTCAGAGCACATGATGAACAGAAGTGGCCTGCCTTTAGTCATCTCTCTCTGTCCACTCTTCCTACCACAAGCACAATTTTATAAACCTCTGTCAATGTTCCCCCCCCCCCCTAAAATAATCACTTGCTAAACTTTTTCCAGCTCTGCAATACACTTTTTAAAATGTGGTAACCGGAACTGCATAGAGCATTCCAAAACGAAGCCACACCCTAGCTCTCTGCAAGAGCAAATCCTTGAACTTCTAATCATCCCAGTTTAGAAAATGTGCCAATGCTTAGTTTAAGACCCCCCATTACAGAAGAGCATTCATGCTCACTCCGTTAAATTCTTTTCCCTCGCCCGTACTGGAAGGCCGAATCACAGGCATAGCGTATTCAGACTGAGTTTATACATACAGATCTAGTCAGCGTGAGTCCTTAGAACGTATTTTCATCCGAGTGTGACATCCGGTCCGATTTGAGAGAAAGGTATTTTTGTCCTCCCTCTTAATAGGTCATATGAATTCATCGTCCTAAAAAAATCATCGTTACTCCTTACAGATGAGAATCGGAAAACCACTTTTAGCAGCATGTTGTCTAATGCTTTCACGGCCGGAGTTCATTAGTTGCTGTAGATTTCCCGGGCTGTGTGGCCGTGGTCTTGGCATTGCAGAACCTGACGTTTCGCCAGTACTGTGAATGGCATCCTCAGAGGTATAACACAGAAAGATGGAGTACTCTCTGTGTCAAGGTCTCTGTGTCTTGACACAGAGAGTCCTCCATCTTTTTGTGTTATACCTCTGAGGATGCCAGTCACAGCTACTGTCTTGACACAGAGAGTCCTCCATCTTTCTGTGTTATACTCTGAGGATGCCAGTCACAGCTACTGGAGAAACGTCAGGTTCTGCAATGCCGAGACCACGGCCACACAACCCGTATTTTAGCAGTCGCTAAATATTTAACCGTATCAATTGCCTCTAAGAGGTTTGGATCTTGATCTGTTCAAGACCTCTGAGTCAAAAGAAAAGAAAAACACAAGACGTGCCAGTGTTTAGTTCAGACTTCAGCATATTTAACGGGGGCCTAGGATTTGCTCAAAGACGGTTCGGGAACCTTCTTATTCAGAAACGCTACAGGGCCTTTGCCATCCAGCCGAGTCAGGTTAATAAATCCTTAAGACGAAAATCCACCGAGAAAGGCAGGTAGACAGTCTTTTCCCAAGTACTACAGAGAGGCTACAGACAGACAGAGCTTAGTCACTAGTTCCTGTACAATTGATTTCTATCATTACTGCAGAATGAAGGGAATCGCTTCATTGTGCACAGTTTCAAAGACGAAGCAATCTTTTTAAAAATGTAGATCCCCCCGCCCCACCTCCCCCCCGGGCCACAAATGCTTACAGGGTAGCATATTTCAGCCAGACAGAATTCCTATTCTTTAAGGGGGGGGGGGAATTCTATTTATAGCCTCCTTATGCCCGGGACTTATACTACATTCACTTGAATATTCGCAGAAATCTATATATACCCTTTAAAAACAGAAGCAGGATACAACTTCCATACGGCATTAAGAACCTACGGGTGAAAGCTATACAGATAAGCCGCTGGACAGTGAGGATTACAGATACGACGCTTGACCGTAAAGAAACCAGCAACGGTGGCATTTAACCTTTCTGACCCCACCCCGTTATTAACGTAACGGTAACGGTTCCCTTGCTCGAAAGCCAGTCGAATCCGACTCTAGGGTTGCGGTGCTCATCTCCGTTTCAAAGCCGAAGAGCCAGCGCTGTCCGAAGATGTTTCCGTGGTCATGTGGCCAGCATGATTAAACACCAAGGCGCACGGAACGCTGTTACCTGACCACCGAAGTGGTACCTATTTATCTACTTGCAATTTCTTGCTTTCGAACTGCTGGGTTGGCAGGAGCTGGAACTCGGCACACTCGGCACACTCGGGTCTCGAACTGCTGAACTACCGGCCTTCCACAGCCTGCAGTTCAGCATCTTAACCACTTGAGCCACCGCAGCTCTGTTATTAATAACCCCGCAGCTCCGTTATTAATAACCCCGTTATTGCATCAGCTCAAATTGGGATATAAATAGAGGCTGTTGGCCCAGAGGTGGAATCTCCCAGTGCACAGTCAGTTTACGGCAGTCCGCCACCCGGCTTAATTTCCCCACCCAGATCTCATGCTCTTCTTCTTCTTCTTCATTGTCTGGTCAAAACAAAACTGAAACGGGAAAGGAGAAAAACCAGGGATGTGTCATTAAGTCATACACACAGGGGTCATTTCCTGCATGAAGCTGCCTTCTACTGAATCAGACCCTTTGCCCATCAGAGACAGTATCGTCTACTCAGGGGTCTCAGGCTGAGGTCTCTCCCATCACCCACTGCCAGATCCTTTAACTGGAGATGCCGGGGATTGAACCCGTGACCTTCTGCATGCCAAGCAGGTGCTCCGCCACTGAGCCACGGCCCCTTCCCTCTTTAACGGCGGCGACGCAAGGGAAGCAAGATCTCCGACGGACATTTCAGGGCTAGAAGAAAACCCAGGCTTGTTGGGGCTGCGACA
Source organism: Gekko japonicus (assembly GCF_001447785.1). Classification (NCBI taxonomy): domain Eukaryota; kingdom Metazoa; phylum Chordata; class Lepidosauria; order Squamata; family Gekkonidae; genus Gekko; species Gekko japonicus. Next base: position 52,720 of record NW_015163617.1, on the reverse strand, counting down.
AACCAAGCGTGCCTACCCTTTTGGAGTCGATTTCTATTACCGTTTGTTCAACTTTTAATATCAGAGGGAGGATACGTGGGAGGGGGGGGGATGGAATTCAGGCTTTCGGAGTTCCTTTAAAGTTGTGTCTATACGCACAATGGGGGAAGGGGACAGGAAGAGAGGAAGACTGGAATCTCGAAGTTGCTCTTCTCTCCGCTAGACTGATCCAATTAAGCAATCTACTGAACAGAAGAATCTCCGCCTTCACAGTGCCCTCTAGGTAAATGTTTTCCATTCCAACCATACCAAGGGAATCATCTCCACCATCTGGTGGGCTACCGCCAGATGGCCTCAAGCTGTTATTTAAGCACCCGGACGGGAGGAGTCTAGACCTTGAAAAGAAGGAGTCTAGACCCTGCAAGCCACCGTACCCGAAAGGGGGTGGGGGAGAACACGGAGATTAAGAACCCACGCAGCAGTTTCCAAGTACTGCAGCGCCAGGAAAGCATTTCCGGTCCGCAAAACGACCACGCAATGGGAAAGTTTTGGCTTTGGTTCCTTTTCTTAACCTTTTTACATCCAGGTCTGAGTTAAGGGCAGAACTTGGAGCAGTCAATTGGGGGGGGGGGGCACACCTAGATGTCTCCCTATGGAGGTAGCAATATGCAGGATTGTCCCAAGAAGAAAAGTTGAAGATTCATGGAGGACGAGTCTATCTAGGGCACATGGTGACTGAGGAGAACCTCCACATTCAGAGGCACTAAGCCTCTGAATCCCAGAACCAGGAGACAACATTAGGGGAAGGCCTTGTGGTTGGCCCTCCAGAGGAACTGGTTGGCCACTGTGTGAGACAGGATGCTAGACTAGATGGACTACTGGGTCTGATCCAGCAGGGTTCTTCTGATGTTCTTATGAAGTCCTTGGCCCCTCTGCCCTGTTGTTGGCCCTCCAAAAGAACTGGTTGGCCCCTGTGTGAGACAGGATGCTGGACTAGAGGGACCCCTGGTCTGATCCAGCAGGGCTCTTCTGATGTTCTTATGAAGGCCTTGGCCTCTGTGCCCTGTTATTGGCCCTCCAGAGGAACTGGTTGGCCACTGTGTGAGACAGGATGCTGGACTAGATGGACTACTGGGTCTGATCCAGCAGGGTTCTTCTGATGTTCTTATGAAGTCCTTGGCCCCTCTGCCCTGTTGTTGGCCCTCCAAAAGAACTGGTTGGCCCCTGTGTGAGACAGGATGCTGGACTAGAGGGACCCATGGTCTGATCCAGCAGGGCTCTTCTGATGTTCTTATGAAGGCCTCGGCCTCTCTGCCCTGTTGTTGGCCCTCCAGAGGACCTGGTTGGCCACTGTGTGAGATGGGATGCTGGGCTATTGGTCTGATCCAGCAGGGCTCTTCTGATGTTCTTATGAAGGCCTCGGCCTCTCTGCCCTGTTGCTGGTCATCCAGAGGAACTGGTTGGCCCCTGTGTGAGACAGGATGCTGGACTAGATGGACCACTAGTCTGATCCAGCAGGGTTCTTAGGAAGGTTCTCCCAAACACATGAAGCTGCATACTGAATCAGACCTTGTTTGGGCCCACCAAGCTCAGCATTGTCTACTCAGACTGGCAGCAGTTCTCCAGGGTCTACCTACTGCTTAATCCTTTTAACTGGAGATGCCCGGGATTGTTCCTGGGACCTTCTGCATGCCAAGAGATCCTTCTAGGCCTGGCACAGCGTGAGCTTCTTACATGTACAGTGTGACGTTCGGCACTGAGGCCTGTGCTTAGTTTAAGCAAAAAAAAATTATACTGGTTTGCAGTCTAATGCACATGTTTTTGAGGTCAGGGTAACACCGGGATGTTCCGATGCTTGCCAAAACATTGTGAAAGACTGGAAAAATGTGGAGGAATGGGTCAAGGATTCCAAGCCAGGGTTAGGAAACATGAGAGGGAAAGGTGGTGAGCAAGACAGTGCTGGGAAGAGGCCATTGATCCACAGTGGAGCATCTATTTGGCATGCAGAAGGTCGCAGGTCCAATACCCGCCACCTCCAGTTAAGAATCAGGCAGTGGGTGATGTGAAAGACCTCTGCCTGTGACCCTGGAGAGCCACTTCCACTCTGAGAAGACAATATTGCTTCATGAGTGTTTGTGCAAGAGAGAAGCAAACTGGAATCATAGAATCATAGAATGTTAAGAGTTGGAAGGCAGCTTGCAGGTCATCTAGTCCAACCCCCTGCACTCTGCAGGAGCAGAGCCGAAAGACAGCCCTACAACATACCCGAAAGATGGTCGTCCAGCCTCTGCTTGAAAATGTCCGGTGAAGGAGCATCCACCACCTCCCGTGGCAGTAAAGGACAAATTTAGAGTCCAGTGGCACTACACTAGTTTGGTTAAGTGCGCGGACTCTAATCTGGGAGAACCGGGTTTGATTCCCCACTCCTCCACTTGCACCTGCTGGAGGACCTTGGGCAAGCCATAGTTCTGTCAGAGCTGTCCTTGAAAAAGAGCCGTTTCTGTCAGAGCTTTCTCAGACCTGCCTACCTCACATGGTGTCTGTTGTGGGGAGGGGAAGGGAAAGGGATTGTAAGTTGCTCTGGAACTCCTTCAGGTAGTGAAGGGTGAGGTATAAGTCCAATCTCTTCTTCTTCATCTTCTTAGAATCATAGAATGTTAGAGTTGGAAGGGACCTTGCAGGTCATCTAGTCCAACCCCCTGCACTCTGCAGGAGCATAGCCGAAAGATAGCCCCACAACATACCCGAAAGATGGCCGTCCAGCCTCCGCTTGAAAACGTCCAGCGAAGGAGCCTCCACCACCTCCCGAGGCAGACTGTTCCACTGCTCAACCAACTCTTAGTTAGGAAGTTTCTCCTGATATTTAGCCGGTAACGACTCCCTTGAAATTTCCACCCATTAGATCTAGTCTTGCAAACCGGAGCAAGAGAGAATAGGTCTGCTCCATCTTCTACATGACAGCCCTTCAAATATTTGAAGACTGCAATCTTCAAATCGTCTCTCGTGTGGCTGGTGAAACTTAAAAAATGGGTTTCAGGTTGCGAAGGCTGAAGGAGATTGGGTCATCATCAGTGTTCCCTCTAAGCTGAGTTAGTGTGAGCTAGCTCACAGGTTTTTAGCCTCTGGCTCGCACATTTTTGTCTTAGCTCAGGGAGGATGGCTCCAAAGCCAACTAATTTATGCAGTAGCCAAATTGCTCGCTCACAGCTTTAATGCCAGTAGCTCACAAAACAGAATAATTGTTCACGAGACTCCACAGCTTAGAGGGAACATTGGTCATCATGCGTAACAAATCATGGAAAGTATGGCAAACTGTCCAGATTGGCTAGGCAATACCGATTACGGTTGCACACCCAAGTCCTTTGGGGGCAGGTTTGTCGATAGAATGCCTGCAAGAATCCACAGAAGCACGAGCCAGTCTCCCCACCCCCACTGGCTGCACAACGTCCGTTAAGACCGAAAGCGGTAATATCTTTTTCACTGGACCATCAGCCGATGCAGCTGGAGCCGACCCCGGGAAAGATCTGCTGAGTCAGACGCAGAGGCGCTCGCTGTAAATCAAGGTTTGGATAGATTCCGTCTCGTGTTTCCTAAACAAGGGTGCACATAATCACAACTGGCTGCTGCCACAACATATTGGCTGGGCGCGCGGGTTTTTAATGTTACCTCATCCCGTGGGTCATGCAGCCCACGTGTGCTGCGCGCGGCAGGGTTCCCGACTGCTCGGATGGGGAAACCACTGAGCGGCGAATGGCTCTCCACGACACGGGGAAGCAGGTGTCCGTATTGCTGGCGTGACACCGGTCTCAGCTTTCAAAACAGACACAAGGAATGCCACGCGAGGGTATTCTTTTGTAACAGTAGCGCAAGACCCCACGTGGGCCTGAAGAGAGCCAGTTTGGTGTAGTGGTTAAGTGCGCGGACTCTAATCTGGGAGAACCAGGTTTGATTCCCCACTCCTCCAGTTGCACCTGGCTGGATGACCTTGGGTCAGTCACAAGCTGTGGCACAGCTGTCCTTGGAAAAGAGCAGTTTGTGTCAGAGTTCTCTCAGCCCCACCCACCTCACAGGGTGTCTGTTGTGGGGAGGGGAAGGGAAAGGAGTTTGTAAGCTGCTCTGAGACTCCAAGTGAAGGACGGGGGTATAAATCCAATCTCTTCTTCTTCTCTTCTTCTTTGTCCCTGTTTCTACAATATGGAAAATCAAATTTTTAATTGGATAGAGGCTCACCGATTCTGTTTTATTGTTTACTCATAGAAACAGAGCTGGAAGGGACCCAAAGGGTAATCTAGTCCAACCGCCGGAACAGTGGAGGAAATTCACAGCTACCTCCCCACCACCACCAGTGTTCCCTCTAAGTTGAGTTGGTGTGAGCTAGCTCACAATTTTTTAGCCGCCGGCTCACAGATTTTCGTCTCAGCTCAGGAAGGGATGGCTCCAGAGTAAACGAATTTATGCAGCAGCCAAATAGCTCGCTCACAACCTTAATGCCAGCCGCTCACAAGGTAGAATTTTTGCTCACAAGACTCCACAGCTTAGAGGGAGCATTGCCTCCCACTCACCCAGAGACCTTTGCTCTGTGCCTAGAGGGAGGCAAAATACCTCCGGGATCTGTGGCTCAATCTGGCCTGGAGGAAAATTGCTTCCTGACCAGAGTTCCCTCTAAGCTGAGTTAGTGTGAGCCAGCTCACAGTTTTGTAGCCTCCGGCTCACACATTTTTGTCTTCGCTCAGGAAGGAGGGCTCCAGAGCAAACCAATTTTGTGTGCTTTATTAATACATTAATTCCCTGGGAAGAGAATTCCCTGGGCAGGGAACAGACAGGCAGGAAGGGGGGAAGGCAGTCCAATGGCTTTCCAGTTTACCTTCATACAAATGAAACTTGCCCCACTGGTGGACCTCCTGGTGGCACCTGGTATTCTTGGCCACTGTGTGACAGAGTGCTGGACTGGATGGGCCTTTGGCCTGATCCAACATGGCTTATCTTGTGTTCTTATTAATTTATGCAGCGGCCAAATGGCTCACTCACAACTTTAATGCCAGTAGCTCACAAAGTAGAATTTTTGCTCACAAGACTCCACAGCTTAGAGGGAGCATTGTTCCTGACCCCAAAGCAGTGTTTCCCTCTAAGCTGAGTTAGTGTGAGCTAGCTCACAATTTTTTAACCTCCAGCTCACACATTTTTGTCTCAGCTCAGGAAGGATGGATCCGGAGCAAACTAATTTATGCAGTAGCCGAATCGCTCACTCACAACTTTAATGCCAGTCGCTCACAAAGTAGAATTCTTGCTCACACGCCTCCACAGCTTAGAGGGAACATTGCCCCAAAGTGGCGACTGGCTTTACCCTGGGCGTGCAGGAAAGGGCCAAGAAAACAAAGCACTGAGGCAACTCCCCCCCGCCCTCCATCTCACAATCTGTCTAAATTCACAGAATCAGCAGTGCTGTCAGATGGCCCTCTAGCCTCGGTTTCAAAAACCTCCAAGGAAGGAGAGCCCGCCACCACCTCCCGAGGCAGCCCACTGAGAAACCACTTCCGAATGTCCTGATCTTTTGCAGGAAAACATGATAGGGGCTCTGGGGCAAGTGATGCTCTGTCATCTTGGTGCTTGGGGGGGGGCGCAACAGTGGGGGGGGCTTCTGGTGTCCGGGCCCCCCTGGTGGACCTCCTGATGGCACCTGGTGTTTCTGGCCACTGTGTGACAGAGTGTTGGACTGGATGGGCCACTGGCCTGATCCAACATTGGCTTCTCTTCTGTTATCTTATGTTCTTATGTACTTCATTTACACCCTGACTTTCTCTCCACTGAAGGCCCACAGTGGCACACATCGTCCCCCTCCTCTCCATTTTTATCCTTACAGCATCCCTGTGAGGTAGGCCAGGCAGAGAGTTTGTGACTGGCCCAAGGTCGCCAAGCATGACTCCATGGCAGAGCAGGGATTCGAACCTGCAGCTCCCAGGTCCTAGTCTGACACTTTAACCACGGCCTCGCACTGGCTCTCGAAAAATCACAGCTGTAGGCTTTGTGTGCTTTATTAATACATTAATTTTAGACAGGGGTCATTTCGTAGAAAAAGAGGTGCAGGGGCTCATTAGCAGAACTCATTAGCATAACTCATTTGCCTATGCCACACCCCCTGACATCACCAGAAGTGTGTCAGAAGGCAACACCCACCGCTCAGGCTCCACGGGACTGTTTTGGATGGCTAGCTATTGGGGGGGGGGACGTGCAGATCTGTCCTCGCAGAGGAGGGAGAGCTTGTACCTGAATAAAACTTGGTCTTAAAGGTGCCACTGGACTGTTTTGGACCGGGGGGGCGGGGGGGGGGGCTTTGCAGCTTACCTGGCTGCTTCTTGCTCTGACTGAGGGCTGCTGGGAGCAGGGGGTGGGGCTTGCTGCATGTGCCCGCCCCTGGGCTCTTTACTGCCGGAGCTCCGCTCCTGTGCGCTCCTGCAGGAAATTACCCCTGATTTTAGGTCAGATTTTTCATTGACAAGGACATGGCTCACTAGCATAGCCGCCCTGGGACAGGCCTTTCGTCCCTTACAGAGAGTCTCCCAACATCTCGCCAACAGACCAACCAGCAAAGACACAAACCCATTTAGCTAAGCCTCATAAACTGACCTATATACCCATCCTGGCCCATAGACTACAACGGGACCCAATGAAATCAGCTATAACAGAAGTAGGTGGAAGGTCACTCTGGAGTGACCAGTCGCTCGCCACATGAGTGAAAGTAGCTCTCCACCTTTCCTCCTGTGCTGCCGGAATCACTTTCTTGTCCTCCCCTTTACAGCTAGTGCAGCAGCTTGTCTCTCTCTCTTGTGAGAAGGCAGCGTGCATCTACCTTTGCTAGGGATGGGAAACAACAGTACCAGTACCCTTGCCTCCTCCTACTTTCTCCTCCTCCTTCCTCCATTCATGCGCATACCAACCCGCGCTCTGGAAGGGGAAAATGCATTCTATCGACTCTCCTCCCTCTGCATCAAAGCTGCTATTTTGCCTCTTCAAGTGAAAGCAAAGAAAAGCTGTGTACTTTTCTCCTACAGGGCAGGTTCCAGTGGTGTGTATGGGGGAGAGGGTTACACTTTGGGAAACCGCAAAGGAAAGATCTCCCCACCCTGAGCACTGCAGACCTGAAATCCTTTAACTTTTCTACAGCCCGCCAGTGTGTTATAAGCCACCGTTTTGTGACTCGAAGCTCCCAAGCCTCTTGAAAAATAAGTTAAGTAGCTACCAGAAACTGCCTTCTTCTGCACTCTACCATCTTGGGGTCATCTACTTGCCCATAGTCCAATTTAATATACTTCTGCTATCAACACTGGACAAAGAGGTCAGTCCCCATATAATAGAATAAATAAATTCAAAGGTTTCCCTTTGCTCGAAAGCCAGTCAAATCCGACTCTAGGGATGTGGTGCTCATCTCCGTTTCCAAGCCAAAGAGCCAGCGCTGTCCGAAGACATTTCCGTGGTCATGTGGCCGGCATGACTAAACACCAAGGCGCACGGAACGCTGTTACCTTCCCACCGAAGTGGTACCTATTTACCACTTGCAATTTCTTGCTTTCAAACTGCTAGGTTGGGAGGAGCTGGGACCAGAAACGGGAGCTCATTCCGTCATGCGGCACCCAGGTCTCGAACTGCTGAACTACCAACCTCCCGGCCTGCAGTTCAGCATCTTAACCACTGAGCCACCGCAGCCCCTTGTAACAGTATAAACTAACACAAATATGACATCAAATGGCAAGATTCAGAAACTGGCAGGTGTGGATTTTCATCTTGTTGGGCATACTGCTGCAGATCTAAAATGTATCATTCTCCTAAAAAAATAAAAGCTTCAAAGGAAGAATCCAATAAGAAACGGCTGAATTAGAACCCATCGAGAGGTTAAATACTACACTCCCACCCAGAGTTTAAACAGAGACTTGGGCTTCCTTATAGTTGCTTCTAAGTCAGGATAACTCCAGTTGGTGAGTCTAAGGTTTTGATAACTCCAGTTGGTGAGTTTTAAAAACCAGGGGTCAAAAACATTCTGTTTCTTCTCCAGCCACAAAGGAACATAAGCAAGCTGTGAGACACCTTCGGGTAGTGAAGGGCGGGGTACAAATCCAATCTCCTTCAGTTTGGTGTCGTGGTTAAGTGCGCGGACTCTAATCTGTGAGAACCGGGCTTGATTCCCCATTCCTCCACTCGCACCTGACTGGATGACCTTGGGCAAGGTGTAGTTCTGACAAGAGCTTTCCTTGGAAAAGAGCAGTTTATGTCAGAGCTCTCTCAGCCCCACCTACCTCACAGGGTGTCTGTTATGGGGAGGGGAAGGGAAAGGAGATTGTAAACTACTCTGAGACACCTTTGGGTAGTGAAGGGCGGGGTATAAATCCAATCTCCTCCTTCTCTCCCCCCCCCCCCCCCGTTCAGGTAGATATTGCCAGAGATGCTTCTTCAGGGACATGAGCCCCAGTGTGTGAAGGGCATTATCAGTCCAAACTGGCACCATAGAGACGCTCCTAAAAACAGACAGGGAGGAGCGGTCTATACTTCCCTTTGAAGCCTTTGCATTAGCGCAAACCCCGAAAACGGATTCTGGTCCGTTATGCGCTTCCTGCACTCCTCCTGCAAAGAGCTTGAGTACAGCCCGTATCCGCGCCCCCATTTACCCCCACAAGAAAGCCATGGGATGAGCTGGACGTAGAGTTCAGAAGCCAAACTGAGATACGTTCCAAGAAGTCACATGGGGAAGTTCCTTGTATAGTGGTGGCAGGTGCCACCAAAGCGACTTTAAAAAAAATGGAATCCACTGCCACAGGAGGTGGTGGCGGCTACAAGCATGGACAGCTTCAGGAGGGAACTGGATAAACATATGCAGCAGAGGTCCATCGGTGGCTGTGAGCCACAAGGTCTAGATAGGAACTCTCGGTCTGGGGCAAGGGATGCTCTGTATTCTTGGTGCTTGGGGGGGGGGGCAACAGTGGGAGGGCTTCTAGTGTCCTGGCCCCACTGCTGGACCTCCTGATGGCACCTGGCGTTTTTGGCCACTGTGTGTTGGACTAGATGGGCCATTGGCCTGATCCGACATTGGCTTCTCTTATGTTCTTAAAATCTGCACAGCAATCCGATATACCCAACGGCCAGTAGAAAGCCCTGCTGGGCAAAAGCCCAATCTGTCCCACTTTTTACAAAAACCTGTCGAGCACCAGGAATCACACCATTGGGGACCCCTGCTCTAGGCTGGATAGTCCAAAAGTTTTACAGCGTGTTTGGTTTGTTTATTTCTTCAGCTTACATCCCGCCCTCCTTGCAAGTGGGCTCAGGGTAGATTACGGCAGCAATCCCGCAATAACAATTAAAACACGTATAGCAAACAGTGGAGTTAAAAGTTAGAAACTGTAAACTTGAGAGCACATGACTCTGTAAATTACAGATCTAGTGTTCTCGAAGAACTAGAGCGGCTAGGCCGTAAACCAGACTATAAAATCTTCTCAGATGGGTCATATCGGATGGAGAGCTCCAGCAAGGGAGGCCGAGTAGATGGAATAAATTTACCTTACGCCAGTTATTGCTAACTGGTGTGTGTCTGTTTGTTTTAAATATCCTCTCCCGAGTAATTTGTTAGGTCAGAGCTGGTCCAACCCCCCCCCCCTTTCTCGTCCCTCGCCCTCAGTAACTCCTTTCATTCCCGGCTCTTTAACAATAGGGCTTTTGAGTCAGCTCTGGAAGGTTTTCCTTTTGTCCGCTGCCCAATCTCTTCCGTATGCGTGAATAGCAGGGACGGACAAAATTACCTCGGTCGCTCCGATGCGCTTTCTTGGAGCTGAAGACCTATGTGGGATTTCCAGATTTCTGGCTGCGGGGGGATGACACACACTATTTCATAGCTCCTCCTTATCATTACCACAGTAAAGGACGAATGTAGAGTCCAGTGGCACTACACTAGATTGGTGTAGTGCTTAAGTGCACGGACTCTAATCTGGAAGAACCGGGTTTGATTTCCCACGCCTCCATTTGCAGCTGCTGGATGACCTTGGGCAAGCCATAGTTCTTATAAGAGTGGTCCTTGAAAAAGAGCAGTTTGTGTCAAGAGCTCTCTCAGCCCCACCGACCTCAAAGGGCGTCTGTTGCGGGGAGGGGAAGGGAAAGGAGTCTGTAAGCCGCTCTGAGCCTCCTTTGGGTAGTGAAGGGCGGGGTATAAATCCAGTCTCCTCCTCCTCTTCAGCTAAGTAGCGGTGGGGTGAGGTTTGAGGTCCAAAAAAACGGCATGGGGAGAAAGGGAGGTTAACCCCCCCCCCACAATGACTCAACCTCCCCCACCTGCCGTTCGCTAATAAGAAACACTCAGAAGAGCTATTCTTGAACCCCCAAGCACTTTGACTGGTTGAGCCCTCAGAGTGCTTGAAGCATTTCTCACTCTCTCTGTAACCTCTTAAACTCTCAGGACAATTCTGTAAGGTTGGCCAGTATCGTCATCGTAAGACGGAAAATGTTTTGAATTGTTTTTACAAGCAGCTTTGAGCCACGAAGAACAGTGGGCTAGTTTGGTGTAATGGTTAAGAGCGACGGACTCTAATCTGGGAGAACCGGGTTTGATTCCCCACTCCTCCACTTGCAGCTGCTGGTGTGACCTAAGGTCAGTCAGAAGTTCTCAGAGCTGTTCTCCCAAGGGCAGTCCTCGAAAGAGCTCTCTCAGCCCCCCCCCACCTCACAGAGGGTCTGTTGCGAGGAAGGGAAGGGAAAGGAGATAGTGAGCTGCTCTGAGACTCTGAGTGAAGGGTGGGGTATAAATCCAATCACCTCCTCTTCTTCCTCTTCTTTGGTTTAATAAAGTCTTTCTAGCAAGACACCATTAGCCGGCTGGGGGGCCTGTGCTCTGTTATGAGCAGCCGGCCCGGGAGCCAGGGCTGTGGATGAGACGGTCAATCTGTCTGGCCTGCCTAGAAAATCGCTGGTCCGAGGAACAGATTGCGCTTTTTGTGTATTTGCTCCGTAAAGGTTACAGTGCTGCTGCGGTCTCTTATGTCAACAGCGGCTTTCGGCTTGTGTGTTCGGTGGCTTGCCGAGGATTTAGACCTGTGCTATGGGGAGCGCCCGTCTTTGTCAGCTTGGCGTGTGCAAACTCATTGCTTGCTTCCTGGAGAGCTAATTGGAATTCTTAAAGGCCTCCTCTGTCTAACATCATGGCTTTAAAAGAGAGGGAGCCCTGAGGATAGGTCAGATCTCAGAAGCTAAGTGGGATCGGCCCTGGCTAGTATTTGGATGGGAGACTTCCAAGGAATACCAGGGTCATGAGGCGGAGGCAGACCTATGAGGAAAGGTTAAGGCGCTTAGGGCTCTTTAGCTTGGAGAAACGACGACTGAGGGGTGACATGATTGAGGTTTATAAGATTATGCATGGGAAAGAGCAGGTAGAGAAAGAGGTACTTTTCTCCCTTTCTCACAAGACAAGAACTCGTGGGCACTCCATGAAATTGCTGAGCGGTCAGGTTAGAACGGATAACATGAAGTACTTCTTCACCCAAAGAGTGATTAACACTTGGAATTCACTGCCACAGGAAGTGGTGGCGCTACAAGCATGGACGGCTTCAAAAGGGAATTAGATAGGCATATGGAGATCTTCCCTTACAGAACCCATGTTGAGTCTGCCTCAATAGGTTTTGTTCATCTATGTGCCTACTAATTCTTTCCTTAATAATGGTTTCCACCAACTTACCCAATATCGACGTCAGACTGACTGGCCTGTAATTTCCCGGATCTCCTCTGGAACCCTTTTTAAAGATGGGAGTGACATTAGCTACCTTCCAGTCCTCAGGAATGGAGGCTGATTTTAAGGAGAGATTACATATTTTTGTCAGGAGATCCACAAGTTCACAATTGAGTTCTTTCAGAACTCTCAGATGTATGCCATCTGGGCCTGGTGATTTATCAGTTTTTAAGTTGTCTATCAGTTTTAGGACCTCCTCTCTCGTCACCTCAATCTGACTCAGGTCTTTCAACACCCCTCCCGAAATCAGTGGTTCTGGAGTGGGCAAGCACCTCTCATCTTCCACAGTGAAGATGGAGGCAAAAAATGCATTTAGCTTCTCAGCCATTTCCCTATCATCCTTCAGTACTCCTTTTACCCCCTGGTCATCCAAGGGCCCCACTGCCTCCCTGGCTGGCTTCCTGCTTCTAATTTATTTGAAGAAAGTTTTATTGTTGGTTTTTACGTTTTTTGCTATATGCTCCTCATATTCCCTTTTTGCCTGCCTGACCTCAGACTTGCATTTTATTTGCCATAGCCTGTGTTCCCTTTTATCAGCCTCACTGTGACTAGCTTTCCACCGCTTAAAGGAATCCTTTTTACCTTTTACAGCTTCCATTACTCTGTTTGTTAACCATGCAGGCTTTTTCCTATACCTGTTTGTGCCTTTCCTAACCTGCGGAATATTTTT
>NW_015163617.1:27101-39745 GCF_001447785.1 Gekko japonicus | reverse complement strand
CGGGTAGTGAAGGGCAGGGTATAAATCCAATCTCTTCTTCTTCTTCTTTTACCTCACAGGGTGTCCGTTGTGGGGAGGGGAAGGGAAAGGAGTTTGTAAGCCACTCTGAGACTCCTTCGGGTAGTGAAGGGCGGGGTATAAATCCAATCTCTTCTTCTTCTTCTTCTACCTCACAGGGGTGTCTGTTGTGGGGAGGGGAAGGGAAAGGAGTTTGTAAGCCGCTCTGAGACTCCTTCGGGTAGTGAAGGGCGGGGTATAAATCCAATCTCTTCTTCTTCTTCTTTTACCTCACAGGGTGTCTGTTGTGGGGAGGGGAAGGGAAAGGAGTTTGTAAGCCACTCTGAGACTCCTTCGGGTAGTGAAGGGCAGGGTATAAATCCAATCTCTTCTTCTTCTTCTACCTCACAGGGGTGTCTGTTGTGGGGAGGGGAAGGGAAAGGAGTTTGTAAGCCGCTCTGAGACTCCCTTGGGTAGTGAAGGGTGGGGTATAAATCCAATCTCTTCTTCTTCTTCTTTTACCTCACAGGGGTGTCTGTTGTGGGGAGGGGAAGGGAAAGGAGTTTGTAAGCCGCTCTGAGACTCCTTCGGGTAGTGAAGGGCAGGGAATAAATCCAACCTCTTCTTCTTCTTCTTGGTTGTCTCCCATCCAAGTACTAACCAGGGCTGACCCTGCTTAGCTTCTGAGCTCTGATGAGACTGGGCTAGCCTGGGCCATCCAGCTCAGGGCACAGTACACTACAGTGAATAAGGTGCCCCCCTGGGTCACCACCAATTCATGGCATCCCCATCCAAGGGGTGTTCCAAGGCAAGAAACAAACAAGAGGTGTTAGCTGTTGTAGATTTTTCCGGGCTGTGTGGCCGTGGTCTGGGCATTGCAGTACCTGACGTTTCGCCAGTAGCTGTGACTGGCATCCTCAGAGGTATAACACAGGAAGATGGAGTGCTCTCTGTGTCTTTTATTGCGATAAAAGTACTCTCTGTGTCTCTTCTTCTTCTCTTCTTCTCCAGTAGCTGTGACTGGCATCCTCAGAGGTATAACACAGGAAGATGGAGTGCTCTCTGTGTCTTTTATTGCGATAAAAGTACTCTGTGTCGCTTCTTCTTCTCACCTTGACACAGAGAGTACTCCATCTTTCTGTGTTATACCTCTGAGGGTGCCAGTCACAGCTGCCGGTGAAACGTCACATCCTACAACGCCGAGACCACAGCCGTACAGCCCGGAAAATCTACAACAGCCGATGAACTCCAGCCGTGAAAGGCCTTCGACAACATAAACGAGAGGTGGCTTGGCCATGGCCTGCCTCTGCCTAGCATCACCCATCTTCCTTGGTGCTCTGCCATCCAACTACTGACCGTGACCGACCCAGGTTGGCTTCCAAGCTCCGGCTATCTGGGCTGCTACACGACAGGTTACCCTGAGTTCTTACTCGGCGCATCAAATGTTGTGATTCACCCCTTACAGTTTCCATTTTCCAAACCTTTCGACCGAAGTAATTTCGGGCGACGGGAAGCTCCCGTCAGAAGTGCAAGCGAACACAACTGTCAAGAATGAGCGGCCGGCTCGCGACACTTTGCCGCCCGTTATCAATCGCCATCGAGTGTAAGCTCTGCGGCAAGGGCAGAGTGCCACAGCCACGTGCGACGGCTTCGTAGCTTCTCTTAAGAGCCGGGCCACCAGAGATAGGCCGTGACAGCAGTCCAGGTAACCGGCAAGCGACCAAAGGCTGCGGGAAAAAACCTCTTCAAGGCATCTGGCAGGATGGTTGCGAGTGACTAAGAAGACAGAAATCAAAACCTCTAAGAAGACGCTGCTCTCCTCAGCAGGGGTCATTTCGTAGAAAAAGAGGTGCAGAGGCTCATTAGCATAACTTATTTGCATATACCACACACCCTGACCTCACCGGAAGTGTGTCAGAAGGCAACACCCACCGCTCAGGCTCCACTGGACTGTTTTGGATTACTAGCTGCTGGGGGGGGGCGTGCAGATCTGTCCTCGCAGAGGGGGGAGAGCTTGTACCTGAATAAAACCTGGTCTTAAAGGTGCCACTGGACTGTTTTGGGGCGGGGGGGGCTCTGCAACTTACCTAGCTGCTTCTTGCTCTGACTGAGGGCTGCTGGGAGCAGGGGGTGGGGCTTGTTGCATGTACCCGCCCCCTGGGCTCTTTACTGCCGGAGCTCCGCTCCCGTGCACTCCTGCAGGACATGACCCCTGCTCCCCAGGGATGTGTGGCAACAGAGAGAGCTGCAATCGCTTCCTTCCTCTATTCTGAGGTTGGAGTGCAGCTAAGGGGAAAAACAACAACTGACCCTCTCAGTGCACCGGAGACTCCCACCTCTTGTTGCTCTGGGAGTCCCCTGGTCGTCCCGAACAACAGTCCATCAAGGTCAGGATTGTCTACTCAGACTGGCAGCAGCTCTCCAGGGTCTCAGGCAGAGGTCTTTCACCTCACCTACTGCCTGGTCCTTCAAGCGGAGTTGACGGGGATTGAACCTGGGGCCTTCTGCAAGCCAAGCAGATGCTCTACCACTTAGCCATGGTCCCCCTCCCCTAAATTATCCATGGATGTATCTGATCCCTCCTTAAAGCAGACGTGCATAGACTCATGAAGTTGCTTTATGGTGAATCAGACCCTCAACTAACTCAGCTTAGAGGGAACACTGGTTGTAAGTACATTTCAATTAAAAGTTTCCTGCAAGGGGGGGGGGGAGGGGAGGCGCAGTGTTTACTGCGCAAGGGGTGGGGGGAGGGGAGGCGCAGTGTTTACTGCAGAAGACAACCGGTTAATCTGGGCAACGTCTCAATGAGGTTAAGATGCCTTTCCAAGCGGATAATGTATTTTCTCCACTATTTATTTTAGCTGATCTAATTACCACTGCGACATACGAAACCATAATATACATGTTAATCAGTTTCATTCATTCAACTGGCTCGAAGCAAACACAGCGGATGAAGGATTTATTCAGCCCTCTGACAAACCCCCCCTTCCAAAGTCAAACGTTCTTTAGAAACGTAGAAGTTAAAAAAGGGTTATACGAATGACGACTATTTCTCTGCTACCGTAATATGAAGACTGCCTGCAATCAGATATCTCTCCCTCTCTCTCTCTCTCTCTCGCTCTCTCTTCCCCCCCCCCATCGGTCCAGCGGAGCGAAGGTGCAGAGCAGCAGAGAGTGACCTTCACTGATCCCTTTTATAGCAAACTCCACTGTGGAGGCACTGCCACATGGATTCTTAGACTGGCATAACCAACACACCATCATGGCAATCAAGCATTCCAAAAGCTGGAGGTAGTCACTGGTCTAAACGGAGATATCACTGAGGAAGATGGTGGTTGATCGGTCATAGATGCAAGGGACCACCTGGTAGCTAGAGATTTTCTCCATCCAGAAACATTTCACCTCCTTTTGTGGCTTGCTGAAGAGACAGCCATGCTGTGAATATCAAAGATGCCGAGGAAGTATTTATAGATACGTGTACAGTATGTAAAAACAAATGTGATAGGATAACCTGTATTCCAAGAGACCTTGCTTGACTATATCTTGGGTGCAGGAAGGTTCAAATGTGTAACCTTCCCTGCTGTGTGTGTGTGTTATGTATTTGTGTGTGTGTGTGTGGTTTTTAATGGTGCTTGTCGAAGACCAATTTCTGCAGCCATCCTAAGATTTTGCTTGCTGCTTTTGTAAATCCTATTTCATTGTTAAGGTAATTCAGGCTCAGCCGTTTAAGCATCCTGTCAGCTTCTGCCTGCTGAATGCTGAAAAGAAGTTCTGATCTGTTGTCTGCCAGGAAGCAAGAAGCTGGCTCTTGCCAAGATCCATCACTCCATGGCGTCGAAAAACTAATCTGGAGCTTGCAGGAACTCTGCTCCCTTAAAACCAAGGGTCAGCTCTGTGTAGCATGTCTTCTGGAGTTAATCTGGACTGACCAACGGAAGCCGACCGCCCACGGCAAGATCCTGTCCCACATTCTTTGATGCAGGGAGGAATAGCCTATTCAGTGGCTGAGCAGTGGAAGGAGGGAGAGGGGGAAAAGGACTTGAGCACCCACAGAAGGAAGGAAAAAAGAGAGGTCAGTAGCTGGTAGAGGGAGAAGAGAGAAGAAGAGATTGGATTTATACCCTACCCTTCACTACCGGAAGGGGTCTCAGAGCGGCTTACAATCTCCTTTCCTGTCCCCTCCCCACAACGGACACCCTGCGAGGTAGGCGGGGCTGAGAGAGCTCTTTCAAGGACTGCCCTTGAGAGAACAGCTCTAAGAGAACTTATGACTGACCCAAGGTCATCCAGCAGCTGCAAGTGGAGGAGTGGAGAATCAAACCCAGTTCTCCCAGATTAGAGTCCACACACTTAACCACTACACCAAACTGGGACATACAGTAACCAGTGCGCTCGGATATTAGAAGTCAGTGGCCAGGATCAGGTCAAACCTTATTTCCTGGCTGTAGGAACTGAATATATTGCATTGCCCCGCTTTGAAAGTGTTAAACTGGTTTTATTGTACTGAATCAATATTGTTACTTATTATTTGATTGAATTACATTTATTGCCATGAGCCGCCATGAGCCCGCTTGCGGGAAGGGTGGGATATAAATCAAAATAATAAAAACAAAACAAAACAAAACAGAGTTGCTTCCACCAAAGAAAGAATGTGGACTAAGGTTCCCTATAGCTTCGAACCGGAATTAAATCCACCATGGTCTCTGGAGTTCAGGGAGTGACGCATGAAGCTGCCTTATACCGACTCAGACCCTGGGTCCATCAAGGTCAGTACTGCGGGACCTTTTACAGTTCTGCAGGGCCTGCAAGACGGAGCTCTTCCACCAGGCTTCCGATTAGGGAGCCGCACCACTTAAAGCGAGGCCCTGGCCCCGACACCCACAGTAACATAAAAATCAACATTACACCACCAACAGCCTGACACGGTTGCGGCAAACGTTGGCCGTCGTTATATTAGTTGTACTAGCACTTTAGAATTTATTATATTTAGGATTGTACCCTGATTTTATCATTCTTCTTGTTTTAGTGTTCTTATACGGTTTATACGCTGCCCCAGGCAGAAGAACATAAGAAAAGCCATGTTGGATCAGGCCAGTGGCCCATTCAGTCCAACACTCTGTGTCACACAGTGGCCCAAACCCAGGGGCCATCAGGAGGTCCACCAGCAGGGCCAGAACTCCAAAAGCCCTCCCACTGCTGTCCCCCCCCCCAGCACCAAGAATACAGTGTGTCACTTGCGCCAGACCGAGAGTTCCTGTCTATAACTTGTGGCTAGTAAGCACTGATGGACCTCTGCTCCATATGTTTATCCTATTCCCTCTTGGAGCCGTCCATGCTTGTAGCCACCGCCACCTCCTGTGGCAGTGAATTCCATGTGTTCATCACTCTTTGGGTGAAGAAGGACTTCCTTTTATTTGTTCTTACCCGACTGCTCAGCAATTTCATTGAGTGCCCACAAGTTCTTGTACTGTGAGAAAGGAAGAAAAGCACTTCACCTTCTCTACCCCATGCGGAATTTTGTAAACCTCTGTCATGTCACCCCTCAGTCAACATTTCTCTACGCTTTCTCCCCAGTGGGGACCTACAGTGGGCTTCCATCATTCTCCTCTCCACCGTTTTATCCTCACAACAGCCCTGCGCGGTAGGCTAGGCTGGGAGAGAGTGCCTGGCCCAAGGGCACCCAGCAAGCTTCCACAGCCGAGCGGGGATTCGAACCGGGGTCTCCCAGATCCTAGTTTGACATCCTAACTACTACATCACACTGGCTCTACACAGACCAGCTTCAGCTGGTTTTCAGTAGCCTGGGGGACACCTTTCTCCCAATGAACAGTCCAGATGCAGAGACAGAGACAGAGACAGAGACAGAGACAGAGACAGAGACAGAGACAGAGACAGAGACAGAGACAGAGACAGAGACAGAGACAGAGAGAGAGAGAGAGAGAGAGAGAGAGAGAGAGAGAGAGAGAGATTTAGAAATACTGTTCTCACTCACTTCCCCTCCCAAAGAAGAGGAACAACTCTTTCAGTTATCTTCCTCCCATAACAGATTACAAAACATGTAGCTGTTTTACAAAATGACCTGCTGTACACATCCTAAGTCCTGACCGGGATAGCCCAGTCTAGCCTGATCTCATCAGATCGTTCGCTCCCCTTCACTGGCAGCTTTCAAGAAGAGGCTGGATGAATATTTGTCAGAGATGCTTTAGGCTGGTCCTGCACTGGGCAGGGGGTTGGACCAGATGGTCTGTATGGCCCCTTCCAACTCTACGATTCTATCTCAGAAGCTAAGCAAGGTTGGGCCCTGGTTAATTCTTGGACGGGCGTCCGCTGAGCAAGTCCAGGGTCGCTACGCACAGGCAGGCACTGGCAAACCACCTCTGAATGTCTCTTGCCCTGAAAACCCGACAGCAGGTGTGCCAAACGTAAGGCCCGGGGGTCATGTGGCTGACGCGTGGCCGGCATGACTAAATTACCTTCCCACCGAAGCAGTACCTATTTAGTAAAGGTAAAGGTTCCCTTGCTCGAAAGCCAGTCGAGTCCGACTCTAGGGTTGCGGTGCTCATCTCCGTTTCAAAGCCGAAGAGCCAGCGCTGTCCGAAGACATTTCCGTGGTCATGTGGCCGGCATGACTAAACACCAAGGCGCACGGAATGCTGTTACCTTCCCACCGAAGTGGTACCTATTTATCTACTTGCAATTTCTTGCTTTCGAACTGCTAGGTTGGCAGGAGCTGGAACTAGAGACGGGAGCTCACTCCGTCATGCGGCACACTCCGGTCTCGAACTGCTGAACTACTGACCTTCCATAGCCTGCAGTTCAGCGTCTTAACCACTTGAGCCACCGCAGCCCCTAGTACCTATTTATCGCCTTGCAATTTCTTGCTTTTGAACTGCTAAGTTGGCAGGAGCTGGGGCCAGAGACAGGAGCTCACTCCGTCACGCGGCACTCGGGTCTCGAACTGCCGATCTACCGATCTTCTGGTCTGCAGCTCAGCGTCTTAACCTGAGCCAAAGTCTAAGCCAAAGCAATGGTTTTTTAAAAAGATATGCACAACCCGTAAAATATCCAGTGACCAACAGGAAGCTTTGCTCGGCAAAAACCACACCTGGCTTTGCCCACTTTCTAAAAACATTTGGCAGACGCCAGGAAAGGCTGGTGGGCACCACGATGCCTGCGGGCACCACGCTGGGGACCCCTGGTGTCAAGCCTGGTGGCTCATGTATTGTGCTGCTTTGACCAACGTACTGGATCCCTGTTATGCTGCTGAGAATTTTCAAAAAACTTAAAAAATATTCCGAAGGTGAAACGCCAGGAAAGAGAATAGCAATCTGGAGATGTGTTGATGGAGGAGCCGGTTAGTTTGGGAACCGCACCAGTGTCTGATTCTTAAAAATAGTTTTCGGTGTTCTTGGAAGGCGGCTTCGCATCTGTCACAACTCGAGCCTGAAAACTTGGCCGCGACTATTTGCATACAGAACGGTTTCCTGAAAGACACCCATCTGCCACCACCAGGCCTGTGAGTGCGGAGTGGAACGACTGCAGCTGCCCACGCACCGAGGCGTTTGCTTCTGGCAGGGGGCATTTCGTAGAAAAAGAGGTGCAGGAGCTCATTAGCATAACTCATTTGCATATGCCACACCCCCTGACATCACCGGAAGTGTGTCAGAAGGCAACACCCACCGCTCAGGCTCCACTGGGATGTTTTGGATTGCTAGCTATTGCGGGGGGAGGGACGTGCAGATCTGTCCTGGCAGAGGAGGGAGAGCTTGTACCTGAAGAAAACTTGGTCTTCAAGGTGCCTCTGGACTGTTTTGGACTGGGGGACTGGGGGGAGCTCTGCAGCTTACCTGGCTGCTTCTTGCTCTGACTGAGGGCTGCTGGGAGCAGGGGGCGGGGCTTGTTGCATGTGCCCGCCCCCTGGGCTCTTTACTACCGGAGCTCCGCTTCTGTGTGCTCCTGCAGGAAATGACCCCTGGCTTCTGGAAGCCTACCGATGCTGGAAGGGGCATGTCATCCCTGGGGAACGCGTATGGGTGGCAGTGCGGGAAATTGTCCTGGAGTTTTTCCTACAGATGCCATGCGGCGATTGGTACTGGAGGACCTGTTTGAAGAAAGGTCATTTTTTTGCCCCTATGGACTCCAGCAGCAGTGGCTGATATGTATGAGGGCGCTCCCTGTTGCACTCAGTCAGCTGCTGTCGGAGGTCAGTGCGGCATTGATGCTCCAGACTCCTCTGTGTGGAAGGAGAACCTGAGTGCTGCAGCTGTAAGAGATGCAGTGGCGATGGGAAGCCTGGTCAAGTCACAGCTGATTTAGGGTGACCTTGTAGGGCAGAGGCGTTGAACTCATTTGTTATAAGGGCGAGATAGGGCATAAAGGTCACTTTGTCTGCTGGGCTATGGGTGCCGTAAAATGTAATGCCAGTTGTTGTTTTTTGTTCAGTCACATTGCGCCAGGCCCTCCTGTCTTCCGTTGTGCTCCGGAGTTTGCTCAATTCCATGTTCGTCGCCTCTATCACACCGTCTAACCATCTCGTCCTTTGCCGCCCCCTTCTTCTTTGACCTTCAGTCTTTCCCAGCATCAGGGTCTTCTCCAGTGCTCCCTTCTCATTGGGTGGCCAAAGTATTTGAGCTTCAGCTTCAGGCCTTCCAGGGAACAGTCAGGGTTGATTTCTTTTAGGATTGACTGATTGGATCTTCTGGCAGTCCAGGGGACTCTCAAGAGTCTTCTCCAGCACCGTAGTTCAACCAGCGATAAAGGACAGCAACTTGTAAGTTTTGAGCCAGTTTGGTGTAGTGGTTAAGTGCGCAGACTCTAATCTGGGAGAACCGGGTTTGATTCCCCACTCCTCCACTTGCACCTGGCTGGATGAACTTGGGCAAGCCGTAGTTCTGATAAGAGCTGTCCTTGAAAAAGAGCAGTTTCTGTCAGAGCTCTCTCAGCCCCACCTACCTCGCAGGGTGTCTGTTGTGGGGAGGGGAAGGGAAAGGAGTTTGTAAGCCGCTCTGAGACCCCTTTGGGTAGTGAAGGGCGGGGTATAAATCCAATCTCTTCTTCTTCTTCTTCTACCTCACAGGGTGTCTGTTGTGGGGAGGGGGAGGGAAAGGAGTTCGTCTTCCGTTGTGTTCCGGAGTTTGCTTAATTCCATGTTCGTCGCCTCGATAACACCGTCTAACCATCTCGTCCTTTGCCGCCCCCTTCTTCTTTGACCTTCAATCTTTCCCAGCATCAGGGTCTTCTCCAGTGAGGGCTCCCTTCTCATTGGGTGGCCAAAGTCTTTGAGCTTCAGATTCAGGACTTCCAGGGAACAGTCAGGGTTGATTTCTTTTAGGATTGACTGACTGGATCTTCTGGCAGTCCAAGGGACTCTCAAGAGTATTCTCCAGCACCATAATTCAACCAGCGAAAAAGAGCAGTTTCTCTCAGAGCTCTCTCGGCCCCGCCTACCTCACAGGGTGTCTGTTGTGGGGAGGGGAAGGGAAAGGAGTTTGTGAGCCGCTCTGAGACTCCCTTGGGTAGTGAAGGGCGGGGTATAAATGCAATCTCTTCTTCTTCTTCTTCTTCTTGAGTTGATGTGTCCTCACTGCGAGACCCCATGGGCTGGGGGGGGGGTGCAGAGGAAAGGCCGCATGGGCGGACTGGAAAGCCAGCAGTGCATCCCTGGGCAGACGTTCCTGCGCCCCAAAAGAGGACTGTCTGCAACCAAGGCTCCCTCTAAGCTGCGGAGTCCCGTGAGCAAACATTCTACTTGGTGAGCGACTGGCATCAAAGCTGTGAGCGAGCGATTTGGCGACTGCATCAATTCATTTGCTCTGGAGCCATCCTCCCTGTGCTGAGACAGAAATGTGTGAGCTGGAGGCTAAAAAATGGTGAGCTGGCTCACAGTAACTCAGCTTAGAGGGAACACTCTGCAAAAAAAAAAAAAAACCGCCCGCAAATCCTGATCCCTGCGGCCATCCAGGACAGCATCCCCGGTGCTGCAGACTCAGTCGAGAGGTATGAATGCGGCTGCAGTGACTCCCAACTTACCAGTCCCTGAAGTGAGCCCTGGATGGGCTGGTACTTCAGACACGTACAAATGTGCAGACCCTGGGATTCGAACTAAAGTTCTCCCAGATGCATAAGTAACAGGTGATAAGTATAGCTAAGATTGGGTTAAAGCAGTTGGTAAGGCCTGTGGATAGCCGCAAATTAGCATACAAATAAAGGCGTTACTTGTGCCTTCCTGGCAACTAACCCCCTCCCTCTCTACCTGAGAACATAAGAGAAGCCAATGTTGGATCAGGCCAATGGCCCATCTAGTCCAACACTCTGCCACACAGAGGCCAAAAACACCAGGTGCCATCAGGAGGTCCATCAGTGGGGCCAGGACACTAGAAGCCCTCCCACTGTTGCCCCCCTCAAGCACCAAGAATACAGAGCATCACTTGCCCCAGCCTGAGAGTTCCTATCTAGACCTTGTGGCTAATAGCCACTGATAGACCTCTGCTCCATATGTTTATCCAGTTCCCTCTTGAAGCTGTCCATGCTTGTAGCTGCCACCACCTCCTGTGGCTGTGAATTCCAAGTGTTAATCACTCTTTGGGTGAAGAAGGACTTCCTTTAATCGGTTCTAACCCGACCGCTCAGCAATTTCATGGAGCGCCCACGAGTTCTCGTATTGTGAGAAAGGGAGAAAAGGACTTCTTTCTCGACCTGCTCTATCCCACGCATAATCTTAGAAACCTCGATCATGTCACCTCTCGGCCGTGGCTTCTCCGAGCTAAACAGCCCCAAGCGCTTTAACTTTTCTTCATTGGGAAAGTGTTCCGACCCCTTTATCATTCTAGCTGCCTACATGTAAGGCTTGAGGAAGTCTGTTTCAATGTATTCTGAAGGAGTGTGGGTGCACACAAAAGCTTATACCCAGAATGAAACTTTGTTGGTCTCAAAGGTGCCGCTGGACTGTGTTCTGTTGCTCCAGACCCCCACGGCGACCCCCCACCTGAATCGATCTTGATGCAAAGCTGAAACCCACCTCCGGCTCACGAGACATGCCCTCTTCCCAGTCGCTGCACCAGCAATCCTTCAAGCTCGTTTCAAAGAATTTACTTATTCATTCAGATGTAATCTAATTAAGCCACGGGGCTCATTAAGACCAGCCTGTTGCAGCAGAGCAATTTGGAACAGTTCGCTAACCGCAGTTACTTCCCGTTCCTTCGCAACACGAATTCACAACACACAGAGGGAGGGGTGTGTAAAACGCCCTCAGGTCGCACACAACTTATGGCAACCCCATAAGGTTCTCAAGGCAATAGGCATTCATAAGAACATAAGAACATAAGAGACGCCAATGTTGGATCAGGCCAAAGGCCCACCCAGTCCAACACTCTGTCACACAGTGGCCAAAAATACCAGATGCCATCAGAAGGTCCAGCAGTGGGGCCAGGACATTCGAAGCCCTCCCACTGTTGGCCCCCCCAAGCACCAAGAAGACAGAGCACCACTTGCCCCAGAGTCCCTATCTATACCTTGTGGCTAATAGCCACTGATGGACCTCTGCTCCATATGCTTATCTAATTCCCTTTTGAAGCCGTCCATGCTTGTAGCCTCCACCACCTCCTGTGGCAGTGAATTCCAAGTGTTAATCACTCTTTGGGTGAAGAAGTACTTCCTTTTATCCGTTCTAACCCGACCGCTCAGCAATTTCATGGAGGCGGTTTGCCATTGCCTGCCTCTGCGTAGCAACCCGGGACTTCCTTGGGGGGGGGGGTCTCCCACTCAAGTACCAACCAGGGCCGATCCTACTTCTCTTCCGAGATCTGACAAGATAGGGCTTGTCTGGGCCGTCCAGGTTAGGACCGGACAGGTTAGGACCGGAATAGGTACCGAACAGCATTCAGATGTTATTTGCATGGAATTTGGGTGGGATGCGTCAGGTGAACACATGATGGGTCTTTCCCATCACCTACTGTCAGATCTTTAACTGGAGATGCCGGGGATTGAACCTGGAACTTTCTGCACGCCAAGCAGATGCTCCGCCGCTGAGCCACGGTCCCTCCAGATTTGAAACGGGAAGCAGAACCACCTTGTGTCACGCGGACCTCCATGGAAGGAACGCAAAAGGCTCCTATTCAACCTGCTGGTTTCTCCAAGACTCTTAAAGCAAAACTAACATACTTCGGATCCTGGAATCGTAGAGTTGGAAGGGACCTCCAGGGTCATCTAGTCCAGCCCCCTACACAATGCAGGAAATTCACAAATACCTCCCCACACACACACACACCGCTAGTGACCGCTGTTCCACGCCCAAAAGATGACAAAAAACCTCCAGGATCTCCAGCCAAACTGGCCTGGAGGTCCAATGGAGGGATGCTCCTAACTTCAAACACATACAATTATTAGTTAAAGGTAAAGGTAAAGGTTCCCTTGCTCGAAAGCCAGTTTATCCGACTCTAGGGTTGGGGTGCTAATCTCCGTTTCAAAGCCAAAGAGCCAGCGCTGTCCGAAGACGTTTCCATAGTCATGTGGCCGGCATGACTGAACACCAAGGCGCACGGAACCCTCTTACCTTCCCACTGAAGTGGTACCTATTTATCTACTTGCAATTTCTTGCTTTGGAACTGCTAGGTTGGCAGGAGCTGGAACTAGAGACGGGAGCTCACTCC
>NW_015163617.1:3126-26930 GCF_001447785.1 Gekko japonicus | reverse complement strand
AATTAAGCCAGATCTAAAGAATTCCACCTCTGGGCTGAATGCAGAAACAAACGCACAAGGAGAGCTTATTTAAATTTTAATAAAACCTGAACGGGGCCGGAACGAAGTATCCTAAAAATTGGGATCCCCTTTTAAAGGAGCAAAGCCCACAACCTCTGTGACGCCTCCGGATCGTCCCTTCAGTCCGAATCCTCCAAGTGAAACCAGCCCTGAGCAATGCTCCCTCTAAGCTGTGGAGTCTTGTGAGCAAAAATTCTACTTTGTGAGTTACTGGCATTAAAGTTGCGAGCGAGCGGTTTGGCTGCTGCATACATTAGTTTGCTCTGGGGCCCTCCTCCTTCCTGAGCCAAGACAAAAAAATGTGTGAGCTGGAGGCTAAAAAAAACTCTGAGCTAGCTCACACTAACTCAGCTTAGAGGGAACACTGGCCCTGAGTAGGCATAAATCCACTGCTTGCATTCAACCTTTACGGACCTGTGTCGCTCCTTCCCCCCCCCCCCCAAGAGCATATATTCTGGTGGTAAGCCGTCCAGGGCAAGGGGTTGGTTATTTTGGGCTTATGGCCTTTCGTAAGCACCCTGTGTCCTGACACTGCCCTGTCACTTTGCACTGCGCTGACCGGCACTATGAACTGATCCCTCTCGAACATCAATGCTGCTACTTCAGACCAGTGCTCGGGAAGTTACTGATGAACAGGTGACGCCACCTGCAAGACAGCACTGAGAGAATCGGTGTGGCATAGCAGCTGGTCAGGCCAGGACTGGGCGGAGGAGACCTGTGTTCAAATCCTCCACAAAGTGTGTTGGAGGACTCTGGGGACAGACATGTACCTGGAGTACCGTGTGCAGTTCTGGAGGCCTCCCTTCAAAAAGGATGTGGACGGAACGGAGCGGGTGCAGAGGAGAGTGACGAGGATGATCGGGGGTCTGGAGACCGAGCCCTCCGAGGAAAGGCGGAGGGATTTGGGAAAGTTCAGTCAGGAGAAGATGAGGCTCAGGGGGGACAGGCCCGCTCTCTGGAAGTATCTGAAGGGCTGTCACTTGAAGGAGGGCAGGGAGCTGTTCCTGCTGGCAGCAGGGGAGAGGACTCGTAAGAACGAGAGATTGGTGAACTGTAGTTCATTCACAAATTCAGAACGACGGACAACCACCCTGGGCTGAATAGGGACGTGGGATTCTTATCTCATTGCAGGTGCTAGTTCTCCACCCCCATGCCCTTCCCCTCTGCACTAAGCAAGCGGATTACATTTTTGCATTGTACCTTTGCTTCCTTTACAAGCATTCTTTGCAATGCCCCACCCAACTTCTGACTGGGATATAAAGATACGGATCGCCATTTCTACTTGTCTCTGTCAAAGGGAGCTTTGACTCTCAAAAGCTTATGCCCTGAAAATCTTATTGCACAAGGAGGAGGAGGAGGAGGAGGAGGAGGAGGGAGGAGGAGGAGGAGGAGATTGGATTTATACCCTGCCTTTCACTACCCAAAGGAGTCTCAGAGTGACTTACAAACTCCTTTCCCTTCCCTTCCCCTCCCCACAACAGACACCCTGTGAGGTAGGTGGGGCTGAGAGAGCTCTTGACAGAAACTGCTCTTTTTCAAGAACAGCTGTGCCAGAACTATGGCTTGCCCAAGGTCAGACAGCAGGTACGAGTGGAGGAGTGGGGAATCAAACCTGGTTCTCCCAGATTAGAGTCTGCACACTTAACCACTACACTAAACTGGTGTAGGAGGAGGAGATTGGATTTATACCCCGCCCTTCAATCAGGGTCTCAGAGCGGCTTACAATCTCCTTTCCCTTCCCCTCCCCACAAGAGACGCCCTGTGAGGCAGGTGGGGCTGAGAGAGCTCTGAGAGAACTGCTCTTGAGAGAACAGCTCTGAAACAACTTGTGACTGACCCAAAGTCACACCAGCAGCTGCACGTGAAGAAGTAGAAAGATGAACCCGGTTCTCCCAAATAAATCTGCAGTCTTATCCATTAGACCAAGCTGGACTCAGACTTAACTGTTCTACTGTAAACCGATTCAGCTGCCCTCTGAAATTACCTTTGTCAGCTTTAAGTCTCAAAAGCTTACACCCTGGAAACCCGGTCGGTCTCTCAGGTGATACTGGAAATCTGGCTCTCCTACCGAAAACCAACACAGCTACCCACCTCAATGGAACACGCTGCACAACAGGCTGGTTCCAAAATATTTGATTCTGACTTGTCTGGAATTCGGAGCCTCCCCCCACCCCGGTTCTCACTGTAACTGACAGATGAAGGAGCGACTTTTGCTCCAGAAAAGTAGCTCAGATAAACTGAGGGAGCAGGGAGGACAACTGACCATCTCAGCTGGCCTAAAACGAAACCACCGTTTCACTACCCCGCAGTGGAGGAACGCCACAATTTCAAGCTGAAGCTCTTCTCGGCAACCCTCACGCTTCTGTCACCCGGGACCAATGTCCCCTCTAAGCTGTGGAGTCCTGTGAGCAAAAATTCTACTTTGTGTTCCACCGGCCTTCAAGTTGTGAGCGAGCGATTTGGCGGCTGCATAAATCAGTTTGGTCCGGAGCCATCCCTTCCTGAGCTGAGACGAAAATCTGTGAGCCGGGGGCTAAAGAACTGTGAGCTCACTCACACTAACTCGGCTTAGAGGGAGCACTGCCCGGGACCTCCTCGGCGGTCTCACACCCAGATACTAAGCAGGGCTGACCCTTAGTTTCTGAAATCTGATGAGAACAGCCTAGCCCATGCCTTCCAGGACAGGGCGAACAAAAAAATAGTTTCCCATAATTACCGAATTCTTTAAACTGCGGCGTCCCAGTCACTTTATTGTAATCATGTTCCAGCAGCAACCGGGAGTACTTTGACCTGTGATCGCCTAATCTGCAGAGCAGGAACAGGGTGGAGCATGGCGTGACTGAGGGAGGGGGGAGGGAAGAGGAAGAGCGCCTCCACAGCTACCTGCCTCGGCACACCACCCTCTGCAAGCTTCGGCATGCCGGACTCCCTCTTTCGCACCGCGTGAGACACGGCCCTGACGGCAACCTCCGGGAAGTTAATGCCCGGCAGCACTTGAAAAGACCAGCCTGGGACGTGGGAACCTCCACATTCAGAGGCAGTCGACCTCTGAATGCCAGAACCAGGAGGCAACGAAAGGGGAAGGCCTCGGCCTCTGTGCCCTGTTGTTGGCCCTCCAGAGGAACTGGCTGGCCACTGTGTGAGGCAGGATGCTGGACTAGATGGACCCCTGGTCTGATCCAGCAGGGCTCTTCTGATGTTCTTATGAAGACCTCAGCCTCTGTGCCCTGTTGTTGGCCCTCCAGAGGAACTGGCTGGCCACTGTGTGAGGCAGGATGCTGGACTAGATGGACCCCTGGTCTGATCCAGCAGGGCTCTTCTGATGTTCTTATGAAGACCTCAGCCTCTGTGCCATCTTGGTGGCCCTCCAGAGGAACTGGCTGGCCACTGTGTGAGGCAGGATGCTGGACTAGATGGACCCCTGGTCTGATCCAGCAGGGCTCTTCTGATGTTCTTATGAAGACCTCAGCCTCTGTGCCCTCTTGTTGGCCCTCCAGAGGAACTGGCTGGCCACTGTGTGAGACAGGATGCTGGACTAGATGGTCTTCTTATGTTCTTATGAAGGCCTCTGCCTCTGTGCCCTGTTGTTGTCCCTCCAGAGGAACTGGCTGGCCATTGTGTGAGGCAGGATGCTGGACTAGATGGACCCCTGGTCTGATCCAGCAGGGCTCTTCTGATGTTCTTATGAAGACCTCAGCCTCTGTGCCCTGTTGTTGGCCCTCCAGAGGAACTGGCTGGCCACTGTGTGAGGCAGGATGCTGGACTAGATGGACCCCTGGTCTGATCCAGCAGGGCTCTTCTGATGTTCTTATGAAGGCCTCAGCCTCTGTGCCCTCTTGTTGGCCCTCCAGAGGAACTGGCTGGCCACTGTGTGAGACAGGATGCTGGACTAGATGGACCCCTGGTCTGATCCAGCAGGGCTCTTCTGATGTTCTTATGAAGACCTCAGCCTCGGTGCCCTGTTGTTGGCCCTCCAGAGGAACTGGCTGGCCATTGTGTGAGGCAGGATGCTGGACTAGATGGACTCCTGGTCTGATCCAGCAGGGCTCTTCTGATGTTCTTATGAAGACCTCAGCCTCTGTGCCCTGTTGTTGACTCTCCAGAGGAACTAGTTGGCCACTGTGTGAGACAGGATGCTGGGCTAGATGGGCCCTCACTGGTCTGATCCAGCAGGGTTCTTCTGATGTTCTTACAAAGGCGTTGGCCTCTGTGCCCTGTTGTTGGCCCTCCAGAGGAACTGGTTGGCCACCGTGTGAGACAGGATGCTGGCCTAGATGGACCACTGGTCTGACCTAGCAGGGCTCTTCTGATGTTCTTAGGATTTCTGTAAGATTTGTAATACAAGTTTGCAATGGCCTGCAGCCTACCAAACCAGGAGGATGCAGTGGCAGCACCACTGTTAATGGTCAAGCAGCTGAAGACGGTTTTTGCTCCCTCCTCCCACTGCAAGGATCAAAGCGCCGTTAAAGGGCTTTAAAAGATTAAGCAGGAGTCCAGTGACAGGTTACAGGACAGCAGCAATAAAGTTCGCATCTTTATCTAACACAGACTTGGATTTCTCCTCCAACCCCAGCCTTTCAGTTTTAAGGCTGAAAAAGGGTCTTTCAATTATAAACTTCTGGTATACAACCTGATGCCCTGGCCTCGATGGCCCAGGCTAGGCCGGTCTCATCAGATCTCGGAAGCTAAGCAGGGCTGGGCCTGGTTAGTACCTGAATGGGAGACCACAAAGGCAGTCCAGGGTCGCTATGCAGAGGCAGGCAATGGCCAAACCAGCTCTGTTCGCCTCTTGCCTCGAAAACTCTACTTCACGGCACTTTCCACGACCACCATACAACCTGACAGGAACTCGGACTTCTATTTATTTCCATCATTTAGGCACCGCTTCTCCCCAAAGGGGGACTCAAAGGGCTTACAACATTTCCCCCACCTCCGTTTTACCTTTGCAACAACCCCCCCTAAGGCAGGTTAAGAGGATGGGACTGGCCCAAGGTCACCCAGCCATCTTCCACGGAAAAGTGCAGATTCGAACCCAGGTCTCCCAGAAGCCCAACACTCTAACGACTACAATAACTACCATACCACGCTGGCTGGCTCTGCCCAAGTGGCGAGAGGATGCCGAGAGCCATCTGGAGGGATGTCACTAGTGACCAATGTTCCCTCTAAGCTGTGTTTCGTGAGCAAAAATTCTACTTTGTGAGCTACTGGCAATAAAGTTGTGAGTGAGCGATTTGGCTGCTGCATCAATTAGTTTGCTCTGGAGCCATCCTTCCTGAGCTCAGACAAAAATGTGTGAGCCGGAGGCTAGAAAACTGTGAGCTAGCTCACACTAACTCAGCTTAGAGGGAACATTGGCTCACTACTATTTAAACCTGTGCTTAACACCGACAGGCCCGTGTCTTGTAATGACTGGTGTCCAGGAACTCGCTTTCCCCACAGGAGCCGCAGGGAATGGCATTTTAAAGGCTCACGGGGGCCCAATTTGGCA
Organism: Gekko japonicus; assembly: GCF_001447785.1. Lineage (NCBI taxonomy): Eukaryota > Metazoa > Chordata > Lepidosauria > Squamata > Gekkonidae > Gekko > Gekko japonicus. The sequence goes on along the minus strand of NW_015163617.1, from coordinate 21,382 downwards.
CAAGTCAGAAGAAAGATAACACGGCGAGGAATGTCTGAGAACCAGTGTTGCCAACCTCCAGGTGGGGCCTGGAGAGTTCTACCGGCAACAGAGATCAGTTCCCCTGGAGAAAATGGCTGCTTTGGAGGGTGGGCTCTATGGCACTGTCCCTCCCTTCCCCAAACCCCACCTTCCACAGGCTCCACCCCTCAATCTCCAGGTATTTCCCTACCCAGAGCTACCACGAACTCATCTGAAAAACAAAAACACATCGCCCTGGGGGGAAAAATTACTGAAAACTTCCAAAGGAAACACACGAGATTTCTCAGGAGGAAAGCTGTTCTCATTTTATCTTTTCCCCCAAAACCTATACACACACACACACACACACACACACACACATATAACAATTTAGGCCATTAAAGCCTCCGCTACGTCGGCTTCAGCACCAAGAATCCATGGCCAAAAGCACGTCGCTTGTTCCTCCAATCCCAAAAGGCACTGAAGGCTATAATCCTAAAAAAAAAACACCCCACTTTCTAGGGCGCGAGAGCCAATGAATGAAGCGGGGACCGACTTCCCACCCAGCATGCTTCAGGAGTGCCGGTTCAAGAACCAACCGGCCACGTTACCCGAATCTTTATCCAAATAAGTGTTTTTTATTATTATTTTAAACCATATATACAACAGTACATTCAGAACACATATTAATACCATGCAATAATCGTCTCAACCCGTAAGAGCCTTTTAAAAATATAACAGATCTTTGTAATAAGAGTTGTTTGGAATCACTTCTTCCTCTGCGAGATATTCCACTGCTGGGAGCCAAGTTGAAAATCTTTTTGGTGAGAGACAATTTTACCATAAACAAAGTGTTCCCAGATTTTGTTTTGCCAACATTGAAGAGTAGGTTGATTTTTTATTTTTCCAGTATTGGGCTAATGTTATTCGTGCAATTGCTAACAATGTTGCTATTAATTTTCTAGTGACTTTACTTTCACAGGTATCTGGGATGACATCCAACAGGACCGCTTCAGGTAGAAAAGGTAAGTTAATTCCCGTAATTTTGTGAATTTGTTGTACAATTTGTGTCCAGAACTGTTGAGATGAGGGACAGGACCACCAACAATGCATAAAACCTCCAGTCTTCCCACATTTTTTCCAGCAGAGTTTATTTTTGGATCCATTTTATTGAGCCGAATCTTTATCCACAGGTGAGATGATGCAAAGCGGCATTTCACCCTTTCCTTCATGCCGGCGGGGAAACAATCCCCTCCCATTTGTCCTTATGACAAACCTGTGAAGTGATTTCGCCTCGTAAAATCAGCCTGTATGGCCTGCAAGCTACCAACCTGAAGCCGGTGCCCGTGTTACCGGTTAAGTGCCGTCAAGCTGACTCCAGCTCACGTGACCCTATGAATGCATGACCTCCAAAGCACCCTTTCACTGACAGTCTTGCTCGGGTCTTGTAAAGCGAGGCCCTTTGTGGCTTCCCTCATTGGATCAATCCGTCTCCTGTTGGGTCTTCCCATTTCCTGCTGCACTCGACTTTTCCTAGCAGTGGTGTCTTTTCCGGCGACTGAAGCCGACCAAGGGCTTACAAAACCCTGTTCTTTGCCGCCTCCAGATGACGACCAAGTTTATAGGCTCTGCCTTGGTAATAGACAAATGGTCAGCCCTGGTACAGGAGAAACCATTTCGTTTTACTGGCAGTTACTGGTGGATGTTGGGTAAGAGTAAAGGCTAAACGTGGTAGGGCACACGAGACCAGAAATGTATTCTTATCCTTCAAGGGTCAGCCCTTGTTGTGAACACCAGCTCCCTTTGACCTGAGAAGCACGCACCGCCTGGCCCGTTGGCTTTCCCTGGCCGCAAACACAATCCTCTCAAGAATCAACTTCCGGCTTACGAGCTCTGATCGACTCACGCTAACTGGACGGATCCCGTTTGACGTGCATTCCTTAGCTTGCCGAAATACTGCAGTCTGTCAGCTATGCTGCCATGGGGGTTGGGGAGTTCATTCTGTGTCCTGTTCATTGCTATTGCATTCCTATCCCTGCTGTTATGCCTTTGCTGAAACGCTTATCTCTACAGATGTGCAGGAGGACGTTGCGTTGTCTGGAGAGCTCCTATGTACCCTGAGAGACTCCGAGTTCTCCGCTTTAGCCACCTAACGGTTGCCTGACTTATCCCGCGCGCGGGAGGGTGCCTAATTGGCCATGGGGGGGGAGAATACCCTATATCCTGTTATGCTCTACTGGCTGTGGCCATTCCTAACAGTGCCTATGTTACTGCATCTATAGCTTTGCAATAAAAGTATAACCGTTCCTGAATGCGTGTACTTCGTTGTTAGCTGTGGGTTCTGACACAGTCCAGTTAAAACCACAATGCAGACTTTGCAGGAACTGGTAACGCTTGTGCTAGTCTGGGGAGCCCCGCCCTTGAGGAGCCTGCGGACACGTTTGGAATTTGGTGAAAGGATAGGTGAGGAACCCCCCCCCCAACAAAACAGCTACTATGGAGAGCTCTAAACCTAAAGCTCCACCATATTTTTAAAAAATAAAATATCAATTCGCTGAAGTGGGGGGGGGTTGCGAGGGAGGGGATGGCAGAAATAAATGTAATTGCCCCCACAAAACATGGGAAAAAGCTTTATAGTGCTGATATCAAGGTAAAGGTTTCCCTTGCTCGAAAGCCAGTCGAATCCGACTCCAGGGATGTGGTGCTCATCTCCGTTTCCAAGCCGAAGAGCCAGCGCTGTCCGAAGATGCTTCCGTGGTCATGTGGCCGGCATGACTAGACACCGAGGCGCACGGAACGCTGTTACCTTCCCACCGAAGCGGTACCTATTTATCTACTTGCAATTTCTTGCTTTTGACCTGCTAGGTTGGCAGGAGCTGAGGCCAGAGACAGGAACTCACTCCGTCACGCAGCACTCGGGTCTCGAACTGCCGAACTACAGACCTTCTGGTCTGCAGCTCAGTGTCTTAACCATGTATAAATGACAATGATGCAAAGAAGGGAGGGAGGGAGGTCCAAAAAAGTGCAGGTTGATGAAGTTTTCCGGAATGCAGGTCCGTTTCGACTGGCTTCATCCGCACAGGACCTCGTGGAACAAAAAGATGTCTTCTAAGTTTCATTCGTCATCGAGTATGATAGCGAGGATTGTAGGACTTCATAAACCCCTCATTATATGCTTTAGTGCTATAGTCTACAGCTGCAGTGAAATATTCTGAAGAGACGTTCAGGAAGGAGGGCACAGAAACACTTAACAGCTTGCTTTTTCTTTTGCATTTGGATCTTTGGAGCTCTGATTCTCCTATCGCATAAGGTCTCGGAAGCTAAGCCAGGTCAGCCCTGACTAGCGCTTGGACAGGAGACCATCAAAGAAAACCAGGGTTGCAACGGCAAACTGCCTCTGAACGCCTCTTCCCTTGCAAACCCCATGAGCAGCCACCATGAGTCACCTGCAACCATACGGCACTTTCCACCAGAGGTCATTTCCTGCGGGAGCGCCCAAGAGCGGAGCTCCGGCAGTAAGGAGCCCATGAGGGGGGGGCACATGCAACAAGCCCCGCCCCTTGCTCCCAGCAGCCCTGTTGGCCATGAGGAGCAAGAAGCTGCCAGGTAAGTTGCAGAGCCCCACCCCCACCTCGCCTTCAGGTACAAGCTCTCCCTCCTCTGCGAGGGCAGATCTGCACATCCCCACCCCCAAATAGCCAATCCAAAACAGTCCAGTGGAGCTTGAATGGTGGGTGTCGCATTCTGACAAACTTCCGGTGATGTCCGGGTGTGTGGCCTATGCAAATAAGTCATGCTAGTGAGTTAGGCTAATGAGCTCCTGCACCTCTTTTTCTACGAAATGACCCCTGCTTTCCACGCTGAACTGCAGGCTGTGGAAGGTCAGTAGTTCAGCAGTTCGAGACCCGGGTGCCGCATGACGGAGTGAGCTCCCGTCTCTAGTTCCAGCTCCTGCCAACCTAGCAGTTCGAAAGCAAGAAATTGCAAGTAGATAAATAGGTACCACTTCGGTGGGAAGGTAACAGCGTTCCGTGCGCCTTGGTGTTTAGTCATACCGGCCACATTACCACGGAAATGTCTTTGGACAGCGCTGGCTCTTTGGCTTGGAAACGCAGATGAGCACCGCAACCCTAGAGTCGGATTCGACTGGCTTTCGAGCAAGGGAACCTTTACCTTTACCTTTTCCACCACTGATATTTATCTAAGTGAAACAAAGTTGTGATGGGTGGGTAGACTCCTTCTACCATAGGCAAGGCTTTGTGAGACCAGTAGAGAAATCCGGTTGAAGCTAGACGTCTGTAGCTCATAATCCTGCCAACAATGGATTCTATGGGGGGGGGGGTGCACGTGTGAGAGTGAGAAAGAAGGTATGCGGGGCGTGGCAGTGGCTGTGAGCAGGAGGTGGACCTCCCTCGAGATGTGAAGAATGCAAATCCTCTCTCTATGTTCTTTCACTTCTCACAGTGAAGATGGTGTCTCTTTCTTTTCTCCTCCATGCTTGAGAGGAGAGGGATGGGCACATTAACGGTAGGGACTCAGTTAATTGCTCTAAGCATCCCACAATTAAGGATACACCTGCCCATCGATCTCCCATTTTGATATATTTATTTCCTTCGCTCTGTTCCCCCTCCCCCGGAATTAAATTCAAACAAATGGTAACCATGTAAACTAAGCTTGTTATTCCTGTTTGGTCCTTGAACCTGTTAAACATCCTCATTATGCTGTATGCTAATTTACTGCTCACCCTCCCAGCGTTCACTTTAAGCTGAGTGAGTGTGAGCTAGCTCACAGTTTTTTAGCCTCCGGCTCACCCATTTTTATCTTAGCTCAGGAAGGATGGCTCCAGAACAAACTAATTTAGGCAGGAGCCAAATTACATGCTCACAGCTTTAATGCCGGTAGCTCACAAAGTAGAATTTGTGCTCACAAGACTCCACAACTTAGAGGGAGCACTCTAACCTATATGTATGGTAATTTCCATTTCATGGTATTTTGAAGAACTGTGCGGCTCGTACCTTGAATAAAACTCGGTTGGTCTGAAAGGTGCCCACTTGACTCGAACTTTGTGTTTTCTTTCTTTTCTCCCACGTGTGGAGCAATGCTCCCTCTAAGATGTGGGGTCTTGTGAGCAAAAACTCTACTTGTCAGCTTGTTGTTGCTGCTGTTGTTCAGTCGCACAGTCGAGTCCGACTCTTCGCGACCCCATGGACCAGATCACGCCAGGCCCTCCTGTCTTCCACCGTCCTCTGACGTTTGCTCAATTTCATGTTCGTTGCATCTATGACACTGTCTAACCATCTCATCCTTTGCCGTCCCCGTCTTCTTTGACCTTCAATCTTTGTCAGCTACTGGCATTAAAGTTGTGAGTGAGTGATTTGGCTACTGAATAAATTAGTTTGCACTAGAGCCATCCTTCCAGAGCTAAGATGAAAATTTGCACGCTGGAGGCTAAAAACCAGTGAGCTAGCTCACACTAACTCAGCTTAGAGGGAACACTGGTGTGGAGTTGTCACTACAGCAAAGGGACAACTCGATTCGAGTCCAGCAGTGCCTTAGAGACCAATGAAATTTTCAGGGTTATCAGCTTTTTAGAGTCAAAGGTCCCTTCACCAGATCGGACTAGAGTGACCTTGGACTCTAGAAAGCTTATATAACCCAAAAAAATCTCAATCTCTGACCTGCAACTGGACGTGAATGTCGTTGTCCAACTGCACAGCAACACGGCTACTCTCTGAAACCGCAGCAAGGGAGTTTCAAGCAAACGCCTCCTCCAATGAAGACAGACAGAGACCGGATGCAGTCCTTCCCTTCCAGCACCACCCCTGCGGCCAGTCCCATTGTCGCAGCCGCTTCGCCTCGCCTATGAATCAGCCTGAGAAGCAGCAGGAGTGAAAGTCAGACGCTCAAGGGGGAAAAAGAGGTGCAAAGAAGGGAGAGCAAGGAGTGGGGGGATAAAGAGAAGAAGAGCAACTGGAAAGGGAAAGAAAAGAGCAAGAGTCCAATAGCACCTTAGAGACTAACGGAATTTAGCCCTGACCTGGATAGCCCAGGCAAGCCCGATCTCGTCAGATCTCGGAAGCTAAGCAGGGCCGACTCCGGCAAGTACCTGGATGGGAGCGGTGTTCCCTCTAAGCTGAGTTAGTGTGAGCTAGCTCACCGTTTTTTAGCCGCCGGCTCGCACGTTTTTGTCTTAGCTCAGGAAGGAGGGCTCCAGAGCAAACTGATTCATGCGGCAGCCAAATCGCCTGCTCACAACTTTAATGCCGGTAGCTCACAAAATACGGGAAGAAACCCATCGCGATGAAGACACTCGTCCCTTTGCGTGCCCTTGATCTCACAGCTGGTGCACAAACAACAAGCCACAAGGGTGTTCTGAGCCTTAAGAAACTCATGCAGAGGACACGGCAAACAGGGCTAAATAAACACTGCTGCTGATTTTCAGGGAGGCGGAAACCAAGTAACCAAGAAAGTAGGTGAAGTGTCCAAAAGGCCAGACCCTCAAGACCACACGGACTGGACTCCCTGCTACGCACTGGCCGTCTATCCCCAGTCGATGTATCAATTGCATTTTATGCACATATTAAATAACCAAGGGTATGCTTAATAATAAGAAGCATGTTTAAATAATGAACAGTTTATGGATTTAAACCATTTGGAGCTTTATGTGATGTTAAGTCGTACAAGATCTCGAAGCTAAGCAGGGTCAGTTCTGGCCTGGTTAGCAGGGGTCAGTTCGTAGAAAAAGAGGGGCAGGAGCTCATTAGCATAACTTATTAGTGTAACTTATTTGCATATGTCACACCCCCTGACATCACCGGAAGTGTGTCAGAAGGCAACACCTACTGCTCAGACTCCACTGAACTGTTTTGGATTGCTAGCTATTGGGGGGGGGGGCGTGCAGATCTGCCCTCACAGAGGAGGGAGAGCTTGTACCCGAATAAAACTTGGTCTTAAAGGTGCCACTGGACGGGGGGGGGCTCTGCAGCTTACCTGGCTGCTTCTTGCTCTGACTGAGGGCTGCTGGGAGCAGGGGTGGGGCTTGTTGCATGTGCCCGCCCCCTGGGCTCTTTACTGCCTGAGCTCCGCTCCTGTACGCTCCTGCAGGAAATGACCCCTGCTGGTTAGGACTTGGAATGGCAGACCACCAAGGGAAGTCCAAGGTTGCTACACACGGGCAGGCAATGGCAAACCGCTGCTGTGTGTCTGTTGCCTTGAAAATACGACCTTGGGGTGTATCAACAGAGGCACAGCATCCAAATCACAAAATGTGGTAGTCCCGCTGTACACTGCATTGGTCAGGCCGCACCTGGAGTATTGTGTGCAGTTCTGGAGGCCTCAGTTTAAAAAGGATGTGGACAGAATGGAGCGGGCGCAGAGGAGAGCCACGAGGATGATCGGGGCCTGGAGACCGAGAAGCCCCGTGAGGAATGGCTGAGGGACTTGGGAAGGTTCAGTCTGGAGAAGAGGAGGTTGAGGGGGGACAGGATGGCTCTCTGGAAGTATCTGAAGGTCTGTCACTCAGAGGAGGGCAGGGAGCTGTTCTGGTTGGCAGCAGAGGAGAGGACTCGCAAGAATGGGTTTAAATTAAGGGCGGGGCGGTACCGGCCGGATATAAGGAAACACTTTTTGCCAGTCAGAGTTGTGCAAGAGTGGAATCGGCTGCCTCGAGAGGTGGTGAGCTCCCCCTCACTGGCAGTTTTCAAGCAGCAGCTGGGCAAACACTTGTCAGGGATGCTCTAGGCCGATCCTGCACTGAGCGGGGTGAGGTGGGGTGGACTAGATGGCCTCTATGGCACCCTCTAACTCTGTGATTCTAAAACCCTACAGGGTCTCCGTAATTCAGCCGTGACTTGACCGCACTTTCCATCACCTGATTGATTGATTAGACTTCTATCCCGCCCTCTCGGCCGAAGCCGGCTCAGGACGGCTTACATAACACCTAAAATTTTTACAATACCCATAAAATAGAAATAAGAACAGCATGTAACGATTAAACAGTGCTAAAACCATAATGTAATAAAGTGCTAGTAGCATAATTTCGTAATTTCACAGCAGTAGTTGTTGCACAGTTCACAGTTTATACTTGGTACATCGGAGATTACGAAGTGCCTACCCATTGTCCCAAAAAAAAAAGGGGGGGCGGGGGGGAGAAGAAGAGATTGGATTTATACCCCGCCCTTCACTTGGAGTCTCAGAGCGGCTTACAAATTCCTTTCCCTCCCCCTCCCCACAACAGACACCCTGTGAGGTAAAAGAAGAAGAAGAAGAGATTGGATTTATACCCTGCCCTTCACTCAGAGTCTCAGAGCGGCTTACAAACTCCTCTCCCTCCCCTTCCCCACAAAAGACACCCTGTGAGGTGGGTGGGGCTGAGAGAACTCTGACACAAACTGCTCTTTTTCAAGGACAGCTGTGCCAGAGCTTGTGACTGACCCAAGGTCACATCAGCAGGTGCAAGTGGAGGAGTGGGGAATCAAACCCGGTTCTCCCAGATTAGAGTCCGCGCACTTAACCACTACACCAAACTGGAAGGTCTGTGAGTGGCCAGAAAGCCCATGGAATATTTAGACAACTTTTAAAAACTTCCACATAAATAATGTTAAACGCTTTCAGTTCATAACTACCTTTTCCAGTATTTCTGAAGATGTAATACTGTCATGAACGCTGCTTTAGCGCCAGCTGGTTTCCAGCCACAATCCTAAACCTATACCAACTTGGAAAATCCACTGGAACAAATGTGAAAGATGCATTCCACATAGGTAGAAACCTCCTTTTCTCCCAGCAATTGGGATCCAGAGCAAATGCATGGGTGTTGAGTGCCGCGAACACAGGTAACACAGGCAAAACGCAAAACATCCATTAAGGCAAAAACATTTAAAAGCTCTCCCTGCAAATCCTCTAGAAGAGCTGAGTTTTGCAGCCAGTTTGGAGTAGTGGTTAAGTGAGGGGACTCTAATCTGGGATAACCGGGTTTGATTCCCCACTCTTCCACTTGCACCTGGCTGGATGATCTTGGGCAAGCCATAGTTCTGATAAGAGCTGTTCTTGAAAAAGAGCCGTTTCTGTCAGAGCTCTCTCAGCCCCACCTGTCTCACAGGGTGTCTGTTGTGGGGAGGGGAAGGGAAAGGAGGTTGTAAGCCGCTCTGAGACACCTTTGGGTAGTGAAGGGCAGGGTATAAATCCAGTGTCTTCTTCTTCAAAGCCATCAAGGGAGAGGCCTTCCTTATGTCTAGGGGGGAAGGCACCCCCATAAAACAAGAGCGGGCACTGAGTAGGGGAGGGGCCATGACCGGTGTTCCCTCTAAGCTGAGTTAGTGTGAGCTAGCTCACCGTTTTTTAGCCTCCAGCTCACACATTTTTGTCTTTGCTCAGGAAGGGTGGCTCCGGAGCAATCTAATTTATGCAGCCGCCAAATCGCTCACTCACAACTTTAATGCCAGCTGCTTACAAAGTAGAATTTTTGCTCACGAGGCTCCACGGCTTGGAGGCAGCATTGGCCATGACTCAGTATCAGAGCATCAACTTGGCATGCAGGAGGTCCCAGGTTCAATCCCCGGCATCTCCAGTTGAAAGGACCAAAGCAGTAGGTAATGTGAAAGACCTATGCTTGAGCCCTTGGAGAGCTGCTGCGGATCTGAGTAGACGAGACTGATTCAGTTATCGGGCAGCTTCATCTGTTCATGTGAGAAAGGCCACAAATAGGCAGCCACTGACTCCACCTTCGCTGGGGACGGGCACAGTCAAAAGATACAGCTATGCCAACCCAAGCTTCCCGGCATGGGCTCCTATTGCACGAGCAACTCAATGGGACACGCTCCACAAGATGTCTATTTGGGCCACAGGGTTGGGCTTCCCCTGCTGCGCCATTAAAAGCCCCCGCTTCACTAAAGGCAGTGACATTTGGAGGAGGAGGAGGAGGAAGAATAGATAGGATTTATACACCGCCCTTCACTCAGAGTCTCAGTGCGGCTTACAAACTCCTTTCCCTTCCCCTCCCCACAACAGACAACCTGTGGGGTAGGTGGGGCTGAGAGAGCTCTTTCGAGGACTGCCCTTTTGAGGACAGCTCTTGTCAGAACTATGGCTTGCCCAAGGTAGAAGAAGAAGAGATTGGATTTATACCCCGCCCTTCACTACCCAAGGGAGTCTCAGAGAAGCTTACAAACTCCTTTCCCTTCCCCTCCCCACAACAGACACCCTGTGAGGTAAAAGAAGAACAGAAGAGATTGGATTTATATCCTGCCCTTCACTACCCAAAGGAGTCTCAGAGCGGCTTACAAACTCCTTTCCCTTCCTGCCCCACAACAGACACCCTGTGAGGTCGGTGGGGCTGAGAGAGCTCTTGACAGAAACTGCTCTTTCTCAAGGACAGCTCTTATCAGAACTATGGCTTGCCCAAGGTGGAGGAGTGGGGAATCAAACCCGGTTCTCCCAGATTAGAGTCCGCGCACTTAACCACGACACCAAACTGGCTGCCGCTTCCTCAGAAGAGACCCAAGATGCCAAGTCTACAGCATTCCCGGCAATCAGATCTCGGGGAATCCATGACCGAAGCAGAGCTTTATCGAGCCAGATCTGCCGGATGATTCAAGCCATGATGCACACTGAATATAGCACTGCACAGTCATCACGCAAGAGTGAAGAAATGTATAGAAATAGGCATGCCCGTAATATATTGCAGCCGTCGTCCGTTTCACCCCCACCAGCTTTTGAAAAGTTAAGTTTCCAGAGAAAATAAAGATTCTTTGAAAGGGCGGGCCTGAGTTACACATTCCACTTCAGAAAAGGATTAAACACTCTTGCGTTTCCTGTACACATTTCCCAATATTGTCATCCCTTTAATGCCTCTCCCACCCACCCATTTTGGATCACGACGTGACAAATCTGCTCCTGCGATTCACGCGGCATTCTTTAAAGAGCCAAGCTACTGCTAACGGAATCCTAAACAGTTCTGGAACAAGAACAGAATTTGGTTTCCCCGATTTGAGGAAACAGCTGCATTTTACAGACTGCTTTGATTGGACAGACCGATATTGGAAGGGAAATTAAATCTACACAGTTAAAAGGGAAGCGACTTGTTTACACATGGAGATGTGGCGTTCTGGACACGCCGCCGCCGCCAAACCCTCTTCAAAACAGTTTTCTCGGAGAAAGCTAAGAACCAAAGTCGAGCGCTACTTTTGCATTACGCCAAGGTCTACTCGGGAGCCCGAAACATCCTTTGTCGCGGCCGACAACCGGAGCAGTTCACATTACCACGCTTAACAGACGTCGAGCTAGCTTTCCGGGGAGCCGAAATATCGCATTACCTGAGAAAATGAGAAGGCATGCGGGCAGTTCAGATTTCTTTGACATGGGGGGGGGGGGGAACACTCTTTTCAAAACCAGTTGGGACCACATACTTCAGAAGCCACAGTAAGCCAGGAAGTACTTTTAAGGTAATCGGGCAGCATCTCTTTCACAATATCATGCAGGTCCCACATTTGGACTGCCCGGGCAGAAAGAGAGGCAGCCCTGCTGATACGGGATACTGTCTCCTTGGAGGCTCAACGGGCCAAGCCCCAGGATTTTCTCAAGGCGAAAGGCGGACATCCGGTCGGGTCACAGGGAGTTAAGATGGGAGAAAGAGTCTCCTCCCCACACACACACACACACCGACCACTAATCTCCTTTGATTTACTTTTCCTCTAAGACATCTCCACAAGAATGACGACACACATGGAAATAGGACAAGATCCAAAGACCAATGCTTCCTGCCTGTGGTTGGGAAGCCACCAGGTCACTCTGCCCTAAGATCCCTCAACACCACTGTGACGATTGCGCAAGAGAGCTCACAATCAGGAACACCCTTCAATGGCCACCAGGGGAAAACTCCCGCATGTTCACATTTTACTCTTTCTGAAACTCATTCGGAACCAATGGAATAATCTGAACCCCGGAAGCATTTGGTGACAACAGAGACCCTAAAACAGGAGTGGACCGGGTTTTTCGGCCACAGGCCCCACAAATGGGTCACTCCCTCCCTGCTATGTTGCTCTTAATGGCTCTGGACCACTGTTCCCTCTAAGCTGAGTTAGTGTGAGCTAGCTCACAGCTTTTTTAGCCTCTGGCTCACACATTTTTCTCTTCGCTCAGGAAGGACGGCTCCAGAGCAATCTGATTTGTGCAGCCGCCAAATCGCTCGCTCACAACTTTACTGCCAGTCACTCACCAAGTAGAATTTTTGCTCACGAGACTCCACAGCTTAGAGGGGGCATTGCTCTTGACCCTCACTTCTAACCACAAGGAACAAGGAATCTACTCAGTTCACCTTCCATGAAACCTGTGTTGTGGGGAGGGGGCTTCCTGCCAAAGGATCCCATCTCTTTTGAGGGAGCAAGGATTCACCCCCCCCAAAAGGCTTAATCACATCAGAAGGCCACTCCATTGGTACCAAGAAATAAATCCCCCATGGCTGTGCGTCTATTTCCCTTGACATAGGGGGGCCTGTCTTCCACCCATAAACCCTCTGTACCTGGTGCTCTCGTTTCAGGAAGCAGGAGAGACACACATTCATCCTTTCACCACCTTGGGAAATCCCAACAAGAAACACCTCTGCAGATCAGCTCTAAGACTCAACTCTCAGGCGCCCCGGAAAATAATAATTGTGCGCTGTCAAGGCGCAACCCGGCTTGTGGGAACCCCAGGACTGTGGGGTTTGCAAGGCAAGAGAAGAGCAAAAACAGTTTCCACGATCCCGTCTAAGGCACTGAATGTAAGACTACCTTTCAAGAAGAGAAAAGCCCGGCCCGCAAAGATCCCGGCCTTCTTCAGGGCAAGGAGACCAGCGTCCCCATTCGTCCCAAGGATCCCTTTCACATACTTCTCCCTCAAATACACAGACGTGCCATTAACGCAACGGGGGTTACATCCACAACCGTTGCCTTCGATTGCTACAAACCACGACACCGATTAAAGAGCTTCACGGACAGTTGGCAAAAAGGAGAGATTCCCCCCTATATACAGTGCACCCCAAAAAGGGATTTCTACACGAGTCCCTCTTGAAAAGCCGTCCCCCCACCCATTATAAAAAGGACAGTCCAAGAAAACGGGGAGATGCTCGTATGCACCGCACCCCAAAAGAGATTTCTACACAAGAATAAGTCCCCCTGGGGGGTGCACTGAAAGGCCTGTCTCCCCCATTATATAAAAAGGACACATTAAGTTGCGGGGAAAGGGGAGCCCCTCCACATGCACTGCACCCCAAATGGGATTTCTACACAAGACTGAGTCTTTCGGGGGGGGGGGGGGGACAGAAAGGGTGCTCTCCCCTTTTACAAAGCAAGAACACAGTTGGGGGGGGAGGAAGGAGAGACCCCCAATATGCATTGCACCCCATTGCACACCAGACCAAGTCCCTCTTGGGTGGGGGTGCATAAAAAGGCTGCTCTTCCACCCACTCCCATTACAAGAAGAAGGCCACACCAATAGTGCTTCCCCCCAACTTCTGGAAAGGCCTGTAACAGATTTAGGGCTGGCCGGTTGTGGGTTCAGGATCTGGCCAGTTGTGGGTTCAGGATCAAGCGGGGGCGCCCCGGAAAGGGAATATTTAATCTAACAAATAATACTAAAATAATGAATCTAATAAATGATGATAACGAAAACACAGAACAGGGAGGGCCCCACACTCCCCCGGCACCTTTTAAAAACCCCATCCTTGCATTCCCCCCAAAAGGGGGTCCTACACAAGAACAGGGTCTTCTTGGAAGGCTGCACGACCCATTCCCAATCTACTAAAAAGAAAGGGGTTTTGGGGGGGGGTCGGTCATGGGTGCTGTGCCCCCCCCCTCTGCAGAGACCTGCCCTAAATTTGGGGGGTGCTGTGCCCCCCCCACAGATTCACCCCCCCAAAAAGGGGGGTCACTCCCTGGAGGGATTGTGGGGCTGGAGCCATGATTCCCCCCCACCCCACCCCAAGAGCCCCCTCAGGAGGAGGGAAGGGGCGAGGGCCGGGCCGGGCTCCCCCACGAGGCGAGCGGGGCCTAGCGGGAGAGGAAGCACCCGGGCTGCCCGGAGAGGCCGAGGGAGGCGACCGCAGCAGCCACGCCGGGCCTGGCCTGGCCTGGCCTCGCCTCGCCTCTGGGCCTGAGGGAGGGGAAGGGAGACGGGGAGGGAAGGGGAAGGAAGGAGCCCCCCACCTGGTGGAGGCGGCGGCGGCGGCGGAGGCAGCGGGAGCCCGGCCGGCGGCTTGGCTTGGCAGGAGGCGGCGGCGGAGGGCGAGAGGGCCGGAGAGGCAGGCGAGGAAGGGGAAGGGCGGGCGGGCGGCGGCGCCTCCTCCTCCTCACACGGCGGGCCTTCGGGGCGGAGGGGAGGGGAGGGGAAGGGAGGCGGCCCCGGCACGTCTGCGGCGTCGGCCCGGCCTCCCCGCCGTCCATCCCCGCCCCTGTTAAAGGGGAAACTCGTTCGCTCGCCCGACCGACCGACACTGCAGGGCCCGGGGAGGCAGGGCAGGGCAGGGGTGCTGTAGAAGGGTGGGCGTTCTGGCACCTCCTCGGAGAGACCTGGACTACTGCTGCTACCACTACTCCTTCTTCTTCTTCTTCGATAATCATCAACATCATCTTCTTTGATCATCATCTTCTTCTCCTTCTACCATCTTCTTCTTCTTCTTCCCTAATCATCATAATGATTATCTTCTTCTCCTTCTGTCATCTTCTCCTCCCCCTCCTCCCTCTTCCATGATAATCATCATCATCTTCTTCTTCTTCTATCATCATCATCTTCTCCTTCTATCATCTTCTTCTTCTTCCCTAATCATCATAATGATTATCTTCTTCTCCTTCTGTCATCTTCTCCTCCCCCTCCTCCCTCTTCCAGGATAATCATCATCATCTTCTTCTTCTTCGATCATCATCATCTTCTCCTTCGATCATCTTCTTCTTCCCTAATCATCATAATTATAATCTTCTCCTTCTGTCATCTTCTTCTCCTCCTCCTTCTTCCATGATAATCATCATCTTCTTCGATCATCATCTTCTTCTTCTTCCCTAATCATCATGATAATCTTCTTCTCCTTCTGTCATCTTCTCCTCCCCCTCCTCCTTCTTCCATGATAATCATCATCATCATCTTCTTCTTCTATCATCATCATCTTCTCCTTCTATCATCTTCTTCTTCTTCCCTAATCATCATAATGATAATCTTCTTCTCCTCCTGTCATCTTCTTCTCCTCCTCTTCCTTCTTCCATAATCATCATCACCTTCTTCTTTGATCATCATCTTCTTCTCCTTCTATCATCATCTTCTTCCCTAATCATCATAATGATAATCTTCTTCTCCTGTCATCATCACCTTATCATCATAATGATAATCTTCTTCTGCTTCTGTCACCATCATCACCACCACCACCATCATCTTCTTCGTCCCTTATCATCATAATGATAATCTTCTTCACCTTCTATCACCATCATCATCTTCTTCTTCTTCTTCCCTTATCATCATTATGATAATCTTCTCCTTCTGTCATCATCTTCTTCTTCTTCTTCCCTTATCATCATAATGATAATCTTCTTTGGCTTCTGTCACCATCATCATCACCATCATCATCATCATCATCTTCTTCATCCCTTATCATCATTATGATAATCTTCTTCCCCTTCTATCATCATCTTCTTCTTCTTCCCTTATCATCATAATGATAATCTTCTTCGCCTTCTACCACCACCATCATCTTCTTCTTCTTCTTCTTCTTCCCTTATCATCATTATGATAATCTTCTTCGCCTTCTGTCATCATCATCACCATCATCATCTTCTTCTTCCATTATAGTCATAATGATAGGTAGGTGCGACTGAGAGAGCTCTTTCGAGGACTGCCCTGGACAGAAAAGCTCTGGGAGAACTTGTGACTGACCCAAGGTCACACCAGCAGCTGCATGTGGAAGAGTGGGCACTTGCACCCGGTTCTCCCAGGTTAGAGTCCAGGTTCCTAAACACTACACCAAACTGGCTCTCAACCTAACCACTACACCAAACCGAGCAGAGAGGCAAAACTTTTTAACACAATGTCATGTCATTTTTTTTTTAATTTGAAGTGAACGATTGTGCCGACTTCCCCAACGCATGCACAGGAGGTGGGGTGTCTCATTGATACTTGGGATGCTTCCTGCCCTAACCTGGATAGCCCAAGCAAGCCCGATCTCGACAGATCTGGGAAGCTAAGCAGGGCAAGTATTTGGATGGGAGACCTCCAGAGAATACCAGGGCCGGGAGGCCAGAGGCAGGCTATCAAGCCACTTCTCTGAACGTCCTCCATGCCCCAGTAGGAGTCGCCAGAGGTCACCATGACGTCCAGGCACGGACACCCGTGCACATGCACAGAGAGAGAGAGAAATGCAAAAATACCCCCCCAAAAAGAAGACAATTGGGGTGCTTCCCATCAGAAAGAAAGACAATGCTTTGCCACTGATTGCATCGTTTCGCACATCTGGCCGCAGGGCCATGGAGGGTGTGGGTGTGGTATATTCAATCTGACCAAAGTATGTATGTGAACTCTGTCATTGAAACACCATGTGAAGCTTTCATCCTCGGCTAGGATCCTAATCCCTCACTTGTAATTGGTAGCCCAGGAAGTACCGACCAATCACCAACAGCCAGTTCCAAGAGCGGGAACTATTGTGATTGGACGTTATCCCTGCAACCTCATAGGTTGAAATTGTATAATAGGGCGTGGCTACATTAGCCAGGAGAGTTTAAAAGTAGAACAGCTTCAATGTAAAAGCTGTTCTGGCGATCAGATGTTGATCCGTGTTGGAGTTGTGTTTGAGTTGCTGAATAAAGCTGAATCTTTGCTGAATCAGTCTCCGACTACTTTGTTAAGTGAGCGACTTAACAGTAGGTATCAAGAGCGAGGAAAAGAAGAAGAGATTGGATTTATACCCCTGGATTTATACCCCGCACTTCACTACCCAAAGGTGTCTCAGAGCGGCTTACAATCCCCTTTCCCTTCCCCTCCCCACAACAGACACCCTGTGAGGTAGGTGGGGCTGAGAGAGCTCTTGACAGAAACTGCTCTTTTTCAAGGACAGCTCTTATCGGAACTACGGCTTGCCCAAGGTCATCCAGCCAGGTGCAAGTGGAGGAGTGGGGAATCAAACCCAGTTCTCCCAGATTAGAGTCTGCGCACTTAACCACTACACCAAACTGGCTCAAGTGCAGGACAGGCATGTGAGAGCCAGGTCTTGTGAATGTGTGAAACGGCTATAAGCTGAGCTGAGGCAATAGAAGAGAAAAGAGAGAAGAAGAGATTGGATTTGTATCCTGCCCTTCACTACCCGAAGGATTCTCAGAGCGGCTTACAATCTCCTTTCCCTTCCCCTCCCTGCAGCAGACACCCTGTGAGGAAGGTGGGGCCGAGAGAGCTCTTTCGAGGACTGCTCCTGAGAGAATAGCTCTGAAAGGACTTGTGACTGACCCAAGGTCACACCAGCAGCTGCTTGTGGAGGCGTGGGGAATCAAACCCGGTTCTCCCACTATACCAAACTGGCTAGAAGAGTTTTGGCTGTGGTGTTAGATCCGCAAAGGCTTTGCCACTTCCGACAGGGAGCAGGCAAGTTTACCTGAGAGAAGGCGACACATGCAGGCAAAGTCTCACAAGTGGTTTTTGTGTGTCTTGGCCCGCTGCATCTTTTAAACCAGGTGGGGGCAGTCTTCTTTTTTTTTTTTTACATTTCTTGTGTACCCTGCTTTTGTCTCCCACGGAAACCCAACGTGGCTTACGTCGGTCTCCTCTCCTCCGTTTTCTCCTCACAACAACCCTGCGAGGTAGGTTACACTGAGAGCACGTGACTGGCCCGAAGTCGCCAGATTCCGTGGCCACGCGGGGTCTCAGACCTGGACTCTCCCAGATTCTAGTCCGAACTAACCACTATCCCACGCTGGCTCTCCCAGCTTGTTCCCATCGTGAAAAACAGGTTCTGGAGCTGAACTTCTGCCTTAATGAACCCAGGACTCAAGTTCGGTCCTGTTCATGATCTTCTCGTCTCTTCCCTGCTGAGGAGTCCCTTGGACCGGCTCCATACGCATCATCTGCAAAAAGAAAGAAAGGAAAAGGGCCAGTTCAGACATGCGGGCACGTTGTTTCCTTGCTCCTAGCTCATGAGTATTGTATACCGGAGACTGGTTCACACTGGCACAGTCATCCCTTGACAGCTGCCATAACAGAAGATTTGTAGATAGAAGTGGGGCCCCACAGATGGCACACGGGGGGGGGGGGGGCA
>NW_015163617.1:0-3095 GCF_001447785.1 Gekko japonicus | reverse complement strand
CTCACTTCAAAAAGGATGTGGACAGAATGGAGCGGGTGCAGAGGAGAGCGACAAGGATGATCGGGGGCCTGGAGACCGAAGCCCTGTGAGGAAAGGCTGAGGGACCTGGGATGGTCGGTCTGGAGAAGAGGAGGTTGAGGGGGGACAGGATAGCTCTCTTGAAGTATCTGAAGGGCTGTCACTTGGAGGAGGGCAGGGAGCTGTTCCTGCTGGCAGAAGAGGAGAGGACTCGCAAGAATGGGTTTGAATTATGTGTGGAAAGGTGCTGGATCTCAGGGAAAACCTTTTGACAGTGAGAGTTGTGCCACGGTGGAATCCGGTGCCGAAGGAAGGGGTGAACTCCCCTTCACTGGCCATCTTTAAGCAGCGTCTGGACAAGCACGTGCCAGGGATGCTCTAGGCTGATCCTGCATTGAGCAGGGGGGTTGGACTAGATCAGGGGTGTCGAGCTCATTTGTTACGATGGCCGGAGCTGACATAAATGAGACCTTGTTGGGCCGGGCCATGTGTGTCATAAAATTTAATGCCAGATAGCGGAGATATCAGTCAGAGCAAGAAGCAGCCAGGTAAATTGCACAGCCCCCCCGCCCCGGTCCAAAACAGTCCAGTGGCACCTTTAAGACCAAGTTTTATTCAGGCACAAGCTCTCCCTCCTCTGCCAGGACAGATCTTCCTCGTCCAGGACAGATCTGCACATTCCTCCCCCCCCCCCAATAGCTAACAATCCAAAACAGTCCAGTGGAGCCTGAGTGGTGGGAGCTGCCTTCTGACACACTTCTGGTGTTGTCAGGGGGTGTGGCATATGCAAATAAGTTATGCTAATGAGCTTCTACACCGCTTTTTCTGCGAAATGACCCCTGCTTAAAACATTAGCACTGTAAGCTGCAAACCTACTTTTGATTTATTGACATTCACCACAGAAATCCCATGCTCAGAGTTCTGGGTCTAGGACCCAGGTTAAAACGTGAAATGGCTGAGTGATTCAGAGAGTCTGGGAAAGCAAGCTATGATGCAGCAGCAGAACTGGAAGCAGGAGACGGCAAGTTCCACTGTGGGCCTGATGGAAGCCCTCCAAGCCGTATGTTTGACACCCTTGGACTAGATGGCCTGTATGACCCCTTCCAATTCTGTGAGTCTATGATCTTGATGGACCAAGGGCCTGATTTAGTATAAGACATCTTGAACACACAAAGCTTCCTTGTAATGAATCAGACCACTGGTCCATCAAGGTCAGTATTGGCTACTTGAGTGCACAGTAGCGGAGCTCTGGCAGTAAAGAGCCCAGGGGGCGGGCACATGCAACAAGCCCCACCCCCTGATCCCAGCAGCCCTCAGTCAAAGCAAGAAGCAGCCAGGTAAGTTGCAGAGCCCCCCCTCCCCCAGTCCCCGGTTCACAACAGTCCAGTGGTACCGAGACCAGGTTTTATTCAGGCATAAGCTCTCCCTCCTCTGCAAGGACAGATCTGCACGTTCCCCCCCCCCCAATAGCTAGCAATCCAAAACAGTCCGGTGGAGCTTGAGCGGTGAGTGTTGCTTTTCTGACACACTTCCGGTGAGGTCAGGGGATGTGGCCTATGCAAATGAGTTATGCTGAGTTATGCTAATGAGCTCCTGCACCTCTTTTTCTACAAAATGACCCCTGCCCATTATAGAGATGTAATGCGCACACAGGGCTCGCGTGGAGAAATCAAGGCATCAGTCAGCTGATTAGCCAAAGACTGGTCGACACTGAGAGGCAGGTTCTTGAGAGCCTCGCAAAGAATAGATGCTCACCCCTTAATTTGGGGCTTTTACCTTTTGGGCATAGGGCTGAATATCTAACTTGTCTAACGAGCACGGGGCAACGCAGAGCATGTATGTTAGCCAGGTTTAATGTGTTGCCATCAGCAGTGTTATATGGGAGATTTTGGGGGGGAAACCCATTCGACAGTACTTACGAACATAAGAGAAGCCAATGTTGGATCGGGCCAATGGCCCATCCAGTCCAACACTCTGTCACACAGTGGCCAAAAATATCAGGTGCCATCAGGAGGTCCAGCAGTGGGGCCAGGGCACTAGAAGCCCTCCCACTGATGCCCCCCCAAGCACCAAAAATACAAAGCATCACTTGACCCGGAGTCCCTATCTACACCTTTTGGCTAATAGCCACCAATGGACCCCTGCTCCATATGTTTCTCCAGCTCCCTCTTGAAGCCGCCCATGCTTGTAGCCGCCGCCACCTCCTGTGACAGTGAATTCCATGTGTTGATCACTCTTTGGGGGAAGAAGGACTTCCTTTTATCAGTTCTAACCTGACCCCTCAGCATTTTCATGGAGTGCCCACGAGTTCTTGTATTGTGAGAAAGGGAGAAAAGGACTTCTTCCTCCACCTGCTCTATCACATGCAGTAGACTGTGTTCCTGCTCTAAACAGGAGATATTGCCCCCTGGCCCTGGGATCCAGAGGTTTATTGCCTCTGAACTTGGAGATTCCTTTTAGTCCCCAAGGCTAGTAGCCACTGATAGACTTCTCCTCCATGGATTGCTTTAATCCCCTTCCGAAGTTGTCTGTGCCTGTGGCCATCACTACATCCTCTGGCAGCGAAACATTATAATCACTCAGAAGTGTGCATGCACACAAAAGCTTATATCTTGAATAACACTTCGTTGGTCTTAGAGGCACCACTGGACTCAAAATTTGTTCTACTGTTTCAGACCAACATGGCTACCCACCTGAATCTATCTTCTTCTTCTTTTTTTAATTTATAATTTTTATTTTCAATAACAACCAAAACATAAAGAAAATATTGCATACAATCAGAAATAACTCAGATGACATTGTCTAACTTTACATAACTTTACATAACTTGCATATCAAAAAAGCAATAAAAACATTTAAAAGAGCATTTACACAAAGCTTGTATGTGTTTTCATAATGTTTTTATATTCATATAATCATTTATTCAGGTATCTCAACAACCTAGCATATTATAAACTCAACCTTCCCTCCCCCCCCAAAAAAACATTCAACCTCAATACCTATTCTAATACTCTAGTCTGCTCTAAATGCTCTAAACTCTACATAAAGAGAAGAAATACAGGAACCAGCTTTACATA
>NW_015163616.1:1314002-1315418 GCF_001447785.1 Gekko japonicus | reverse complement strand
CTGTAGGTCCTTGAAAAATTCTTCCTGTTCTTGATTTGGTGTATATATATTAACAATCAAAGTTGCTTTGGTTTGTCTCTGTATTTTAACTATCACAGCTCTTCTGTCTTCTGATTCATATATCAATTCTGGGTGTAGATGATCTTTTACATATGTGGCTACTCCTTTCTTTTTCCAATGTCTATCTGTAGATCCATTTTTTTCCCGATCTAAATATTTTTTATCTGACTATTTGATGTGTCTCTTGGAGACATACCACATCTACATGCATTTTCTTAATTTGTTGAAATATTTGTTTCCTTTTTTGTGGGGCGTTCAAACCATTGACATTGATAGAAATTATTTTAAGGTTCTCCTATCCATCTTTGGTATCTTTTTTTCCCCTGTGGCTCATTCAAGATTTTCTTTTGGTCTTCCAAGAATTGTTTATGCTCTTTTTCTATGTACTTTTCTTCTTATTAAAAATGCTTACACAGCCTAAACAATGTCGCTCTATATTTTAGTACAGGCAGTCCCAGTCAAATGCTTCTCATAATAACAGCAGTCATGGAAACAGCAACACGGGTCACCTTTTCCCAATTCCCTCTCTTTCCTCAACTTCTTTTGGTTCCACTGCAAATAACAAATGTCAGAGAGGTATCTTACTCCAAATCTATTCTAATTGTAGAAACAGTTATATAAGTCATCAGAAAAATAAATTTATAACTCCCCAAGGTAAAGATTATACTCCAAAGTGTATAAGGTTTTATAAATCCCAGGGGAAGGGAAAAAACAAACAAACCCAAACAAATATATAGTTGTATTCCACAAGATGGAGGTTATACTTCTAAAACCATTAATTTCTTGTTAAAAATTCTTAAAACTTCAGGCTTCTTCCAAGCCCTAATCCACTGAGCATTTCAGTGACAGAGAAAAATAAGACCATAAAGAAAAAAAATATTGATTGGTATTCCAGTAAGCACTTCCATCCAAGGAGCACAGAAAAAAAAATAGATCCAAATAGAAAACCAGGGTAATCCACCAAATCAGGGTAAAAAAATTAATCCACTACATCCAGATACTTATCCTTGTATAGTATCAGTTAATCAATAACCAATGTCAAAGCCAGCCAGCTTTCCAAAGAGAAAAGAGCAGTTTTTCCAGCAAAAATAATCCACAAGATCAATGTACCAATTAAGCCACTGTAAGCAAGTAACCAACCATTTCACAAATCTCAGTTAGTTGCTAGCAGATATCAAAGCCAATAAACTTCTAAAAAGAAACAGAAGAAACAATCTTTTCACCATAGGAAGAAAAAGGATCAACTTTCCAGATGTATTCAAACAAGCTTCCTTCCTTGCCAGTTCCAATGCCTGCTTGCATTTCCAAGTCGAAAAGGGGGGGGGGTTTCCACCCGCCTCTCTCTCTCTCCCTCTC
>NW_015163616.1:1292487-1313978 GCF_001447785.1 Gekko japonicus | reverse complement strand
TCTCTCTCTCTCTCTCTCTCTCTCTCTCTCTCTCTCTCTCTCTCTCTCATCTTTAAACTTTAAATGGAATCCCAATGCAGCTCAGTACTTTACACATTACAAATGTCAGAGTTGAGCAGATAGGTTACTCATGGCAAGACAATAGAAGATAAAAGTTCATAGTAGAGATTCTTTAGTTGGAGTACAGCTCCAGAAATTGATCGATCGCGCCTCGGCGCTCAGCAGCTGCCGGGCGCAAGGGATCCAAGTCAAGCCCCTTGCAATGAGCTTCTCTTTGGGAAGCTCACTGGAGTTTGGGATCCCTGAACCCCTCTAAAAGAGCTGCCAATCCAGCCGTCACATGGGAGCTCTCCCCGGTGCAACCGTTCTCTCTCTCTTTTTTTTTTTAAGCCCCCGAAGGGAATTTTTTATTATTTTTATAAATCTACAATACTACAGAAAATAATAAGGGTGGGGTACTACGTATATGGGAGAAAGGAAAGAAACCAACTATACCTAAAAACCTAAGAGAGGAGATCCTCAATAAAGCTTAGTTACATTAAGTCATAACTCTTGTAAAACAATATGAATTGAGTCAAGTTTTTCACACATTTTCATTTTTCTTTAGCAAATTTAGCTGTTCAGAAACCATACCCCCCCATCACCACATTTATGTATCAGCAACCTCGAGGCACAATACAGAGTTCTTCAGCCTCTATTTCTCTTTTCCTTGTCTCTTCCTCAGCTTATAAGGACTTTTGGGAGCTGCAGCTCCTTGCGCTACCAGAGAGTCCTCTCCGGAAGATTCCGTCTCCAATTCCCCACTCGAACTGTTATCGTCTTCTTTTCCTTCCTCCTCTTCTTTTCCCAGCTGAGTCTTTAAGAATTCTTTGGCTTTAAAGGCAGAATCAATTCTTTCTTTTTTGTCTTTCATCTTGAAAGCCACTCCTTCCGGCCTCTTCGAGAATCTCACAACAATCTCCCCAGGCAGATAATTCTTTTTTATATATCCTGAATATGATCGATAGACCACATCCATTTTGCTTAGTAGCAGTTCTGCCGTCCTTTCTGTCGCTGGGGCCAACAATTCACTCATTAGCTCTTTAGGATTCTCTCCCGATTTTTCCGGCACACCCTGGAAGCGAAGGACCATGTTGGCCTTATCCATTTGCACCATTTATATTCCATTGAAATTTGCTTTAACTCCAACTTTTGGACTTTCTTCTTTACTTTTTCCGTTGTTGCAGCCACCTCTTTGATTTTCTCACTGTCTTGCTTCATTATCTGTATCATATCATTCATCTGGGTTTGCTGTGCTGTCAACTGGTTTTGCTGCACTGTCAGATTTTTGGTTACTTCCGACATTTGTTCTTTGATGTTATTCAACTGCTCCAGCAGAGGGCACATACATTCTGCTACAGTCTTTGCAAGCTCATTCGTCACTTCCATTTTAGGGCTCTCCAGTCCTTTTACTTTCGGAATCAGCTTGTCTTTGTCTCTCTTGCCTGCCATCTTTGCCGTATGTTTACTCTTCGCAAAAGTTTTTAAAAAGTCTCTGCAATGTGCTCAATCGCTTCTCTACATTGGTGAGTACCTCTGAACAGTTTACTCCGCTTCTCTGCTCACTCCCCCCCTTTTAGTTTAAAAGTTCATGTACATAGGAGGTGTCCCCCTCGCTTGCTTTTCCCGTTCCCCTAGATGGGGTGGGGAGCATCTTTTCTTTAAAATTCATTTCTCGGTTGACTCAAGTTCATAGCTGGTCATACGACCACTCTTCTTTCATTGTTTTAAATGCTCGATCTCCTGCACTTGACCTGGTTAACTTCACTAGTGCTTAGTCAGCCTCTCAGCTTGAAGAACCACTGGAGCAGAGGGGAGCCTCAATTCTCTGGCATTCCGCCATCGAAGAGGCTACCCCTCAAAGCTCCTTGGCCAGGACACCTTCACCGGTACCCTGGGGGGGTTAACAAGCCTACTCGCCCCCTTCTTCGGCCAGAGCATGGCTACCCCCCGGGAGGTCCGGGAGGAATGTCCGCAGTCATGGAGCCATCGACCGGAAGTTGGTGCAACCGTTCTCATTGCGCCAAAGCCCTGCCCTCACTAATTTTTTAGATCACAAAAGGCATGTCAGTTCTTTAGTTTGTTCAGCCATTCTTGTCTATTAGATGAGGATTTCTTCCAATGGCATGTGAAGACCATGCATGTAGCAGTAAATGCATATCATACTAGATCTCTTATTTTGCCTGAGATTACTCCTGAATACATAGGGCTCTTTCCACTACTTTTTAAAAATTCAAATCCTCCTCCTAGGTGTCTCCACCCATCATCTACTCTCAAGATATATCTCATGTCTGAGGATTACCACTAGTGCCTCCTTTCACTATCAGGCTCACTTCTCTTCACTTTAACTCTCTTATCTTTAGCCTTTGTTTCTGCTGAAAAGGAATAAAATATCAAGTGTGCACTAATCTTGTAATTCATCTTGCTTTCTTCCTTTTTTTGGTTACACAAAGTATCCTATAAAAGCTTTAAGTAGGGATGCTGCAAACGTCCTGGCGACATGTTCAGTAGGTGAATACACTGTATTTGACAGCCATTATCACCTGTGAGCCCAATGTCTGACCTATTTGCCTGTCCTCCATCTGCCTTGAACAGCTGTTGAACAGCTTTATAACTACACAGTGGCTGTGCCAGAGGAATTTTGTTTCCTTGTGGTAGTGGAGTTTCATCTCCTTCTGCCTTGTAGGAGCTTTTGAATCTGCACAGTAGGTGAGATGATTCTACCCAAAGTCATAGATGGTTGGGTCCAATAATTAAATTAAGTGAGGAGAAAACAACATCTCATTAGGCTTTGCAAAAAGGCACATGCATGAAATATCATTGATAACATGGACTTAAGCAAATACCAAATGGCATTTAAAAAAAACCAAACCACAGCATTTATTTATAATCACTGGCTGATTAATTTGTTTATTGCTTATATGATTTGACTGCCAAGCAATGCACAATAACAAGAAATCTGTGGAGGAGGGGGGAAAGTAGGACTCCCACAGGGTTGTGTGAACATGTGCCAGTCTGAAATACTACTGATCGTACTGCATGTAGTGTACGTTGAACACACAAAAAGCAACCTGATGAACAGGCTAGAACTGTTCATGAACAGCTATACCACTTGATGAAAAACTGGCTCCCTTTTAGCTACCAGCAAACAGATTATCAGCCAAATTAGTGGGGGTTCAAGCATCCCTAGCCATAACCCTCTTATTATAGTTCTCTCACATTATCACAATCTGTGAAGTAACACATAGTTTGCAGCCTTAGATACTTAGACACTTCCCCAAACCCCTTTTAAGTAACATCACTCTTTTGACTGTCAAAACAAGGCTCCAGTGTGTTTTGGGTGACTTTATGCATGCATGATCATGTCAAATGGTATCTTGCACATGTGAAACAGCCATCATAGATTGCACACCAGAAACAGGGATTTCATATCAGATCACATTTCAAGTGCAATGCCTTTCCATGAAGGCAGTTCACATGTTGAGCTTAATATCTGTAAATGAGGCACATTACTTAGTCTAGCCAAACATTTTAAAACAGAAATAGCAAGTTCATAGAACTGTCTCACTGAAGTTATTTCCCCTGTATACAATGTACTTGAGTTTGAAAATGGGAATCCTATTCCTTAATAAAACTGTCTAGACCCATAGGTTGGCTGCCATCTCATGTTCACAATCCCTAGCATTAGACAAAGAGACCAAAAGGTAACACAGAGGAGAGTACCTGGACATTGGAGATTAAAGTGCAAAACTGGATCTTCAATAACCACTTGTAAAATCATTATCAATTTCTGCCTTGGACACTACAGGTAGACAGAATGAAACTTCACAATTACAACATGGTATAAGTTTTATATTGTCCCTCAAGCAATTATATCTAATAAGAGAGGCTGCAAACAGCTATTGTTTTTTTAAATGTTTTGTGTAAGGATGGCTGCATATGCTTATTCTTGTTTTCTTTTTGTTTCTATGGTTTGTCATGGTAAACAGTTTTGGTATTAATGATCTGCTTGCTTCTTTTCCATCATTTATATGTAGTGATGCACAAATAAACCTAAAAAATGAGTACATTTAATGGAAAAATTTAGCACAAAGAAACAGAAAATAACACAAAAAGAAAGACACATGGGTTTAATTCATACAACAAACAAAATTGAAATGGATTTTTAGCTGAACCACCAACAGGTATGAGAAATTCAGCAGCATCTCTAATTGTATGCTGCATTTAAATACATGAATAAATAAAGTCATAAATGGTCTTGTGTGAGATTATTGGAAGAACAGTTTAAGTTATATGTTTTGAATTTTGTTAGCCATGTTGGACACATTTTTCATTTGGCAAATAAAGGTAAACATTGTTTTAATAATGATTTATGGAATATTTTTCCACATTTTATTCTCACAACCCCATGATGCAGAGCTACAAAGACACTAAACAGACCAAGGTCATGCAGAAGCTTCATGACTATCCAGAAATACAAGTGGAGACCCACAAGAAACATGCGGAATGGTTATCCTATTCCTCACACCTTTGCTTCCTCCTGTCTCCCTCTACCTCTCTCACACTCTCTTTCTCCCGGAGATCCTGGAGGTTTTCTTTTGTCATATTCTGAGCCTGGAACAGTGGTCACTGGAGGTGGGGTGGGGGTATTTGTTAATTTCCCGCATTCTGCAGGGGGTTGGAATAGATGACCTTGGAGGACCCTTCCAACTGCATGGTTGTATGATTCCTCTCTCAATATAGTGCTGAGTGCTGCTCTCGAAGGGTTAACCTTATCTTTTGTGATTCCGTGACTCCCGCCTGCCCCTTTAATTGCTTTCACTTTCACTGGAGCGGAAGTTGGAAGAGAGAGCCCCTGGAAAGCAAGGTAGTGTGCTTGGGCTCCTCAATGAACGGGGCCGAGGAGGCGTCTTCTCACTGAGCCCTTCTGAAGACAGTCGGGCAGTAGCGTGCTTGGGCTCCTCAATGTCCGGGGCCGAGGAGGCACCTTCTCGCTGAGCCCTTCCAAAGACAGTCAGGCTGGAGCAGCCACTGCCACAGCGATGAGCAAAGACGCAGAGTGGAAAGACTCGCTGCTCTACTACTACTGCATCAAATTCGCGCTCTCCGCCTATTCCACCCTCTTCTCGGTAGGTGACTCAGGCGTGTCTTCCGCCTCCCGCCGTCGCTGGAAAGTCACCGCAACGCCTTCCTCCTCCTCTTGGCTGGGGCTCAAGGAATCGTGATTCTCAGGCTGGAAACCGCTCTGTGCTCGGGCTCTACTTCCCGCCGACTCGCACAGAAGGATGGTTGTTATTGTCTCCATTTTGGTAGCTTAAAGCTGTCTGTTCCGGGCTTCTTTCCGCCTCAATCGAACGAAATGAGCCTGAGGCACTGCCAATAATAGGTAAATAACAGAGAGAAAATAATATAAGGCTTCCCCCCCCGTTAGACTCTGGTTGGAAGTGGTGCAAGTTTAACACTGCTTCTGGGTCTCCATTGTCTCTGGCTCTCCTCCCCCCCCGGCTCCGAGCCGAGGGCTCCCCCACCCAGCTTGCCGCTCATCGCTCGCCTTCCAAACGGCAGCGGCGGCGTTCGCAGAGCGTTTCCTGCACATGCGCAGGGAACGCTCTGTGAGTTTTGGGGGGATTTAAACACCCCCCCGATTTTTTTCAAGGTTTAAGATTTTTGTGCACACGTGGGGACCGCCCCACGTGTGCACAAACCTCTCCCTGCCCCCCAAGTGCCCCCGAAGTGCAGATTTAGATATCCGCACAGAGGGGGCCACTTCACTATTAGATCTATAGATGAATAAAATCTTTGTCCAAGTCCAACATTCTATCCAGCCCTAGAAAGCTGGTGAGAAAATTCTGGTACATTTAAATATGGGGAAAAAACCGAGAAGAACTTCAGTTACAAGAAAAATGGCCCCAGTCAGCCCTCTAACTAGTCCCCACACTGTCAGAATGTCTGCAACTGTATGGAACCAGAGCTTTGAATTCTATAGCCATGATGAAGCTTTTGATTGTTTTGGCTGAGCTTCAATGTGTTACAACCTTGTCACTTTGGAATGAAAAAGTAAGCTCTAGTCCATGACTTCTTCTGAGATAAAATTTTGTTAGCACTGATGGTGCAACAAGACTTCTTTTTTATTTTCACCTTGTCACTTTTTAAGATGCTAGACCCTCCTAGTTCTTTACCAATTTGCCGTGCTTATATCAACACTGACATCGATCCTCAGTCCTGCAAACTCTTCCTCAAGATGAGATGTCTCTAAACATGAGATGATATTGCTTTGTCCAGGCATAGCTGATTGGGCACCCAAACAACATAGTTTCCCATAATGGTTATACCTATGTATGTGGAACTAGTCAGAACTGGAGGAATGTGTCATTAGTCAGATCAAACTGTTTTGATTATGTAATGCAGAAAACATGAGCTGCATCCTGATCTTTTTACTCAGATTCAGAAGTAATTTGGATTCAGTGGAATATAGCATTTGGCTGGAGATGGATCTCTACAGTTTCTGTGCCTAAATTGTCACAAATTGTATTTTTTAAAATCTCTGCTTTCTCCTTTATTTTCTTCCTTTTTATTGGAATATTCCTTTATTAGAGAATGCTTTGAGCCTAATAATAATTCATATTAATGTTATGCTTCATTTTTCCCTCCAGACCTCAGTATGTTGCGAGCAAGTATAATGTGTCTTAGAAATGGAGAATTTTTAAATAGTTCAGTGTAATTCTGGTGCTGTTTTTTTTCCTCCCTGATGGAGCTGCTTCTTAAATTGCTGTGTAAAAAAAATAGCCATAAGAACATTTTGCTTGCAAAACAGAGTACTAGATGTGATTTTTCATTTACCCACATTTAGGAAGTGTTAAATGTACTGGAACATAGCAATAACCATAGACTGCAACTGTATTGCAAGCTAAAATTGTGAAGGCAATCAGAGCTGAAAAAGTGACACAAGCTCTTTCCTCTCCATAATGCCCCAAAGGCTGCTGTTGTTTAATCCAAGTGAAGGGCTTTACTTTTAATTTGAAACTAATGCTCCTTGGTAGAGGTATCCAACATGGACCAAGTCCAAACCACAAAAACGGTGTCTTGCTTTTACACTCTGTGACACAAACTGTCAGACTTCTTCTGATTAGACAGCCTTGCCCCAAAATGAGGAAGCCTCCCTATGAATCACTGGAAGCTTTGACAGAATCTTTGAAGTGGGTCACTTATTTCAGGTGCTTGGAAGTTGGCAGAATAAATCCAGTTTCATGTTGCTCTTTTGATGTCCTTCTGCTGCTTTGGCTGTAAAAAGGATATTAGCACTTTATGCGTAGAATTGAGTGTGCCAAGATTCATCTTCTGAACTTACGCAGTGCTGACTTTTTTGTCGCTTCCTATTTAAGTCATCCTAATGGAACTCCTCAGAAACTTTGACAATCAACAGGACAGGGCCAACCTAACCAGTGCCACTGAGAAAACTATAATATAGCTCAGTTATCATACAGCACTACATTATGGAGAGATTCCTTAGCCAGCTCCCTGAGCTCTTTCATATGTGCTCTTAGTTTTGTTTTGTTTTTTTAAATAGGTTCTGTTTCCTGATATCATCAGGGGGCTAAATAGTAATCTGCCCAGCATGCAGAGTATAATAAGGACCTTTAATACATGAGTTTTCTTATTCTAAGTTTATACTCTGCTTATAAAGTGGGTGTGCCATGGCCATACAGGATTCTCTAATACTGAATCCACAGCAGTGAGATCCAGTCAAACATTTGCGGTCACAGCTGTGGTCCTATGAAGTCATGTTTGTTTGTTTGTTTTCTTGCAAGTTGCTATTCCTGGAGAAATGTAGTTCTTCAAGTCCATTACAATTGTGTATGATCTCTAAACAGAGATTGTGTAAATATTATAGACACCTATTGAATGGAGCTTGAATAGAGCTTCTAATATCACCAGTAATGAGACACATATTCTCAATATTACCAGTAATAAGACTTATATACCTGCCACTTCATGGAGCTGTGGTGGCTCAAGTGGTTAAGATGCTGAACTGCAGGCTGTGGAAGGTCAGTAGTTCAGCAGTTCAAGACCCGGGTGCCGCATGACGGAGCCGTCTCTAGTTCCAACTCCTGCTAACCTAGCAGTTCGAAAGCAAGAAATTGCAAGTAAATAGGTACCACTTCAGTGGGAAGGTAACAGCGTTCTGTGTGCCTTGGTGTTTAGTCATACCGGCCACATGACCACGGAAACGTCTTCGGACAACGCTGGCTCTTCGGCTTTAAAACGGAGATGAGCACCGCAACCCTAGAGTCGGATTCGACTGGCTTTCGAGCAAGGGAACCTTTACCTTTACCTTTTACCTGCCACTTCAGAAATCCTTTTCTCTTCTTTTCTTTTATCAATGGATTATCCTGATACCTAATGGACAACAGATGACCCTATTGAGCATATCAATAATCCCACACACTGGGCCCAGCCAAAGCTAACATACAGGATTCTACAAACTTTGCAGGAAAATTGAGGGGGGGGGTCGGGGGGAGAGAACAAAACATTGGATTAAAAAAAATCCAACGCAACTCTGCACATATACAGGCATCATGAAAAAAAATGGGTGGCATTTTCAGTTACCATAGTAACCTAAAATGACACCAGTCATTGCAGAAGAGAATGTTGCTGCCACCTAGAAGTGGGGTTGAATGGGTGTAGGAAGAGAATACTGGGAAAGAAGGGGCCACAGACACTTTTGGGGGGGGCAGAAGCTGGTGAGGGGACAAGGGGAGGAAACAGATGTGTAGGCCGGATAGGAAAAGGAGACCCAAGAAGTTATTAAGGGAAGTAAGAACAAACAAGGCTGGAAGGCAAAACTAAGTGCCAGAAAGAGTGCAGGAGAGTGGGAACTAGAGCCTGAAGGGGAAACAATGTCAAGACTGTGGAATTCCCTCCCCAGGGGTATTCAACTGTTCCCATCTATCACTGTCTTTTGCCAGCAGGGAAATACTTTTTTGTTCCATCTGGCAATTCATCAATAATCCCTCACTCCTTCTCTACGATTTTAATATGTTTCTCTTAGTTTATTTATCTCTGTTTTTAATTCTGTTTTTTAACTCATTTTATGATTTACTTTTACACTGCTCTATTTTCAGTTGTTAGCTGTCTTGAGAGCCATTTTGGTGTAGTGGTTAAGAGCAGCGGACTCTAATCTGGAGAACTGGGTTTGGTTCCCCACTCCTCCACATGCAGCCAGCTGGGTGACTGGGTCAGTCACAGTTCTCTCAGAGCTGTTCTCTCAAGAGCAGTTCTTGAAAGAACTCTCTCAGCCCCACCTACCTCACGGAGTGTCTGTTGTGGGGAGAGGAAAGGAAGGAGATTGTAAGCCGCTCTGAGGCTCTGAGTGAAGGCCGGAGCATAAATCCAACTTGTCTTCTTCTTCCTCTTCCTCATCCTGATTGGGCTGAAAGACAGGCTACAAATATTTTAAGTAAGCAAATCAAGTAAGATGGGGAAAAGGTTTGTGGTAGGAAAAGCTTGATCCAGAATGGAGAGGGAGGCCAACAGAAGGAATTGGATTTCTCATCCCCCTTGTATCTTGACAGGTCTCCACTTATCTCAACACACAAATACTTACTGCCTTTGCATTATTACCTTGTGCCACCATCCCATAAAACAAGTGAACTGTTCCAGTTAACAAAAGCAACAACAGTACATTATAGAAATAAAAGTCTTTGGCAGTGTCATTCTGGGACAATACATCTTCAGTGACTGGCTTACACATACTTGTACAGTGGCACCATAGAGACCAACAAGAGTTTCGGGGTATAAGCTTTTGAGAATCAAAGTTCCCTTTGGTAGACAGGGAATTTTGACTCTCGAAAGCTTATATCCTGAAACTCTTGTTGATCTCTAAGGTGCTACTGGACTTGAATTTAACGGTTCTAAGGCAGACCAACACAGTTACCCTCTGAAACATACCTGTACATCATTCATCACTTAACACCACACAGAGACTCTCAGCTAAATCTCCACTGGAAATCTTTCATTTTTAATTTATAGCAAGCGATGTGAAGATTCCACCATTAGCAATTAATTTGTGATTACTGACACATACATACATACAATTCTTTACTTGATGTTGCAATCCATAAGTCATGACCATACAAGTATAAGCCAGCCTTTGGATTTCTGCATTGATTTTAATCAGCATGGTTTCAAAGAAAGAGAAGAAAATCAATATTGTCCACTGCAGTAGGTAGATATGGTGGCACATTCCAAACAGCTAAATTGCCATCACCTCCAACTCCAAAGCTTAGACTTGACAGTAGGTTTATTTGTTTAGTACATTTTTATCCCACCTTGCTTCCAAGGAACTCAGGGTGGAACACATCTTTCTCATCTCCTCCATCCCATCCTCATAACAACCATGTGTAGTAGGTTAGTCTGAGAGGCAGTAACTACTCCAAGGTCACACAGCAATCCTCATGTCTGGGTGGGGATTTGAACCTGGTCTTATCAGACCCAGTCCAACATTATGCACTGCACTATGTCTTTAATAGCAGCTGCAACAACAGGCATAAATTCAACAGTAAAATACTACCCATCATTGCATCTCTGTGCCAGGAAACATGGCTTCTATTAGTTGACCCGGGTCAACTGCTTGGAAGGTAGCTATGCTAACCACTCCTCAAAGCATCTGGCCTCCCCGCTCCAGCAGCAAAAATCTGAGTCACCACCAGTAGTAAAGTCCCATGGGTCACCAAATTCTCTTTTTCCTGTTGTGCCACTCTTATACAAAAATTCCACCTGAAAACAATGGTACATTATCTATGGATGCCATGACTGTTGAGTAATAGACATTGCAATCTATTCATTGACTTATAGGAATGTGGTATGTGGATGTTATTATTTAAATCAGTGCACACAACAGAGGCTTCATCCCACCTCATGCTATTATAACATAGGCCAGCCATAATGAACCAGTTCCTGGGGTAGAATTAATTTGTGATAGTAATGGTGATTAGGTAATTATCTAGTGCTGTAAGAATTTAACCTTCCCTCTGACAGGCACATCAGGCATCACCTGAGCTCACACAGACTCTCAAAAAAAGAATTAACAGTTTTAAATTATGCCATTTAAGTTATTAATTGAGAAATTAAAAGGGAGCTCAAGAATAAAGCAGGTCATGCACACATTGTTCTTGTATTTTAGTATTTTGTCATAACTTAAATCAGAGAAGTTCTTTTCAGTGGTAATATAAAATTGTAGATGTCTGAAGATAGGCTGAATGACTGGCATGCATTCTTTCTGGTCCAGATTGCCACACATTCTGTCTTGGTGGTAGAAACAGGTGCTGTGTGGGTAGAAGGGCATATTCCAGGGGTGCACATACAGCATTTCTATATAATGTGCACACCTATAGGCCAAACAGATGGTTGGTGCTCTTAGGTCTGATTGGTTGGTTAAGTGTTGCTGCACCTGCTAAGGTTATAGTTGGTGGTGGGAGGGTTGTTATTATATTGCAGGGAGTTGAATCCATGCACAATTATTTACCCTTCTCCCAAACAGAGACTATCATCAGTTTTAGAGGTGACAGCGCTGATCACCTGTTCAGCAAGGAAGGAATGGAAGACCTTCACACAGCAGTATCAGGTATATCGCTTACCATAGTTACCCTATTAAATCTCCAGGCTGATGCCATGAATTCCACTGAAAAGATTAACCAAAAGGCACACTTATTTAAACAGTTTTGTTTCAGCGCAACTCATCTTAACACTGAATTATTACTGGAGGTCTCACAAGCATTGGTATTTTATATCTTTGAGGAGTCAATTAATCACCTCTAGAATAGTATCCTTCTGAACTGCCTTTTGGAATTGGGACTGGGAGACACTGTTCTGCAGTGTTTTTGGTCCTACCTCAAAGGTAGGTTGTAGAGTGTGGTGCTGAGGGACTAGCCCCTTGTCCTCTCCCCTATGGTGTCCTGCAAGGTTCTGTCTTGCCCCTCACACTTTTCTGCATCTATGTAAAGTCACTG
Organism: Gekko japonicus; assembly: GCF_001447785.1. NCBI lineage: Eukaryota > Metazoa > Chordata > Lepidosauria > Squamata > Gekkonidae > Gekko > Gekko japonicus. The sequence goes on along the minus strand of NW_015163616.1, from coordinate 1,301,931 downwards.
GGAGAGGTCATCTGGAGATTCTGTCTGAGTTGCTACCAGTATGTTGATGATACTCAGCTCTATCTCACACTTCTTGCAGATCCCAGGGAGATTGTGGAAACCATGAACAGGTGCCTGAAGTCAGTTTTGGGATGGATGAGTACTAACAAACTGAAAGTTAATCCCATAAAAACAGAGGTGCTACTAGTAGGAGGAAGGTTTGACCCAGGAATTGGAACATCTCCTGTTCTGGATGGGGTTGCACTCTACCCAAAGGGAGCAGGTTCATAGCTTAGGGGGTGCTAGTGGACCCAGGCCTCCTGTTTGATAAAGAGGCGGCAGCGGTTGCCAGGAGGACCTTTCACCAGCTGCAGCCCTTCCTCGGCAGGAAATATCTGGCCTAGGTTGTGATGCATGTCCTGGGGGGGCTTTAGATTAGATCATTGCAGTGCATAGTGGGGCTGCCTTTGAACACTATCTGTAATTTGATACAAAATGCTGTAGCCAGAATGTTGACTGGAGTGTCATAGGGACCATATCACTTCAGTTCTGTTACATCTACACTGGCTTCCAACTGGCTTCTAGGCCTAATTCAGAGAGCTGGTATTGATCTTTAAAGCCCTATAAGGCTTGGGGCCAGCATACCTGAAGGACCATCTTCTCCCATATGAACCTACCCATCCATCCCAGACACCTTCAGATGTCCCCACCATCTCAGGCTAGACAGGTGGCAACCCAAGAAGGGGCCTTCTCAGTTGGGAAGCCAAAACTCCCTCCCCGGGGATGTTCATTTCTCTCCTCTATCATTGACTTCTGTCAGCAGGTGAATACTTATATTGCCCCCCTCCCTTATTTTGTTGTAAGTTTGTGTGTTTATATGATTTTATTGTTCCTTTAAAATGCTGTTTTAATGTTTAGAGGTTTTAAAGCTTTGTTTTCCACCTTGAGGACCCTATTTGGGTGGCATAGAAATGTTTTAAATAAATAAATAATAGAAGTGCAGTTATGAGAGAGAGAGAGAGAGAGAGAGAGAGAGAGAGAGAGAGAGGTGATTCTCCAGTCAGATTTACCTACCATTCTGGGGGTATTTGGTAGCTCATAATTACAGTTTGCTCATTCAAAGAGTAAGGCTAATATTAATTACAATTTTTTTTCCCTTGAGCCAACTTTATTGGGTTATTTTTTAAGCCTGTTGGCTTTTAAGACTGCAATATAGGTGCTTTCTATACCAGGACGGACAAGTAAAATAACTGATGGTAGCAACACTCCCTGAGAATCACTAGTTACAATTCCTCTCTTCACAGACTTAGACTTTGTTTCTAATGCTGGTTAGCCAAGTTTTTGCACTTCAGGTAGAAAATTGGCCTCTTGGAGAGCTGGGTTTTTATCTTTGCAGTTGTGGGAGGAAGAAGTGTCAAAATCATGTTCATTTTGAAAGTACTTGGGACACATTCTTGCACAGAAATTCCCAACCTGCATTGAATCATATCCTTTTCACAGTTAGTATTGTCCAGGAATGTGGGCAATTTTACAGCACATCCAGATACTTAACACTCCCCCCCCCCCAGAATCTGTGCATGATCCTATTTTCAGCAATGATGTCTGTAAATAAGCTTACATGGTTCAGTGCAGCCAACAAAATAATTTTTTTAAAAACCCAGAATGACATTGCATGATGTCACATGAAGTGCTTCTATCATGGAGTGCCACTGCTACTGTCTAAACTGATGCGACAAACAAATCCTGTACGACAACAAATCCTGTAAGACACTGACATCAGTATGCTGTCATATCACTGTGCAGTTATACAAAGATGACACTAGGCTCACAAAGTTCAAAACAAACTGAATGAAAGACAAAAGTGAAAAGCAATTTCTGTTCTGCTACGGTTTTTAATCAGAACTGGTCTAGTTCAATTTTGAACCATTAGATCTTTTCTACATTTGATTGCAATTCTCTTTTGCACTGAAGACAAAATGTGTTTTGTCATCGACTTCAAAAGAATAAGATTTGTCCTCTTCATCTTTTGGTTTAGAGATGGCTGCCTTCAGAAATCTCCTCCCTGTGGAGATCAAATAACATCTTAACCTTCTTAAAATAATTAGACCACTAGTTTAGTCCTCAAAGTTCTAATCTGGGGGAAATGCCGTTACAATGAATGGGTCTATTGCTGGCAGAGGGCCTTGAAGACCAAAGCAGCTAATTCTAAAAAATAAAGCATATTTCCCCATGTTCTGAATATTCTGCTGGGTCGCGAAGAGTCGGACTCGACTGTGCGACTGAACAACAACAAAAATTTCTGAACCATGATTCCATCTTAGTAAAATTATAAACAGTTAAAAATAGCTTGAAAATATTCTGTTACCCTAATGGCAGACAGCATAACAATTCTGCCTACATCTGTAAAATGATACGTATTGCTGCATCTATTTCTGTTTAGTATGAGCCTCTCTGGAATACACAGTTTTCATATTCATTCTGCATTCTTCTCACTCCATTAGGGAGTCTGTTTCTCTCTCTTTATTAGTAGCCGGTAATATATTAATGCATACCTTGGTGTGAAATGTGCTCTTAACTATTATCTTGGACGCTCATTTAGTTGAATTTGATAGTGACAACACATTGACATTGGTAAGGTTAATGATCCAATCCTTTATTTCATTGAACAAGTTGAACAACATTTAGTACACTGTTTCATGATGTCCTAGAGAGTTGTCTTGGCTATTACTTTAATAGTGCTGTGGCATCTGTGCCCTTTAAGTAATTGGCACCATGAAAATATTCTCCAGGTCCTGTCACAATTGATTAGTATTGTGCTGAATTACAAAAAGATTACTTTTAGTTTTTGCTTTTTGCTGGAAAGATGTTGAAATTTGATGGTTGTGTAAGTCCATAGCTGTTAGTTTCCAGCATCCAGTAACCAAGATCCTCTTAACAGATGTATTATATCCTTGGAAACAATATCACCTGTATCAGTCATCACTGTCCTTAACAACACCTTACACAAATGTTATGAGCCTGGAGTCAGCGCCAACAAATTCAAAGTCTTATGCTCCAACCATACTTTAGTGGTGATGACTTATTGTCTTATCATTGATAACGCCTGCAAATCTGTAAAAGCATCTGTCTTTGACATACTGAAAACTACTTCAAATCTGAGTTCTGTATGGTGCCAATTAGCATACCAAAAATCTCCCATCAAACACCCTTTCATACATGGAAGAAAGGCTTTATCGCACATTTTCTACAAAATCGGTATTTTATTTTTCTGATTCCTGGACCTCTTAAACACATGCCCATCGCCAAGCCAATAAAATGAGTGACTATTTCAAACTCACCCCATACATGTCGGGTTCCTCTTCTTTCTCAGTAAAATAACCCAAATAAAATAAGAACTGAAAGGTCAGTGTGGCTTAGGGGACTTCCTAGTGACATCAACACTTTGGCTTTTAATAAAAGAAACAGAATGGTTAACGACCAGTCCCAAACTGACAGATACAGACTGGGGTTTCAGGATTTCCCATTCAAACAAGCTTGAAATATCATTTGGGGCAGGGGTCAGTTTGAGCCGGAGCGCACAGGAGCGGCGTCCAGCAGTAAACAAGCCCAGGCGGCAGCAAGCCCCACCCCCAGCAGCCCTTAGTCGGGCTTGGACGAGCTCAAAAGAAAGCATATGTAGCATTCCTTCTGGCTGCGCAAGTATGACAACTCAGCGCTCAATAAAGTCACTACGTGGCAAGAGGATGGGAGGCACAGGCTTCAAAGCAGAGCATCTGCATGGAGACAGTTTGCCTTCCAGACCCTCCTCCTGACCCTCCAGAACCTAGGTAAGATCTTACCAGTTTATTGCAAGGGCATAGAAGAGCCTTACTCTTTCAGTTTTGGTTCTGAGGAGGAGTCTTGCAAGGCGGGAAAGGGCGGTGAGGAAGTTCCCTCCCCTTCCCTAACCACACAGACAGCAGTGAGAAACTGGGAGCTGATGGCAATGCTCCCCCTCCCGCTTGCCAGCAGCATCTCCCAATCTGGCGCTTCTGGGGTTTTTTCTCAGCCCTAGGACTCAGGGGTCCTTTACTCCCCCACCACCTCTAAAGGGCTTGAAGGGCGGGAAGCAGACACACAAGCAGCACCCCAGCCCTGTGTGCAGCATTTCAGGTTGTAAAGGGCCAGCTTTGAGGAGAGTCCCGCCTTTAGCTTCAACACTTTCTGCCTCTCCTGAGCCCCACTGAGGTTGAAACCAGTTTTCTGAATGCTTCGTTTCCCAGAAAAGCCTCCTTTTAGGCAGGAGGTGTGGCTGCAAGCAACCTCTCTGCACTGCAAGCTCCAGTAAGCACAACCTCAGAGGAGGTGTATGCTGAGAGAACGCCTAATGCACTAGCCTCAGGCCCCCCCAAGCAGCTGAGGGTACAGGGAAGGAGCCGGGTCTTCCTGCGCAGCTGTATGGCACAAAGGGCCTCCTATGGTGACTGCATAGAGCCAGATAGCTCCTCTCTGTTCCCCTCAGAAATTCTCCCCCTCAGCCATGCCCACGCCCAGCCCAGGCGCTGCTGTCGAGGCCCCTGCAATGTGCAACTGGAGTCAGAAGCAGAAGTTGCACCCCAAAGTGAAAGCCTTGCATGGCCCGCCCACAGCCAAGCCCCGTGGGACTTAATGTAGCTTGCTGCTGCTCCTCCTTTTCCTCCAAAAGAGCTCTACTTGGAAGTAAGCACATGTTATTCAATGGGACTTACTTCCAGGAAAGTGCTTTGCCTTGCGGATTTCGCAGAGCGGATTTCGCCGATGGGGTGGGCAGGGGGCAGCCTAGCCAGGGAGAGGCAGTTCTTTGAGCCGGATAGTCCCAGCCCAGGTTTGTTTAGCTTGATAAGTTGGGGGGGGGGTAATGTATTCAGATGCTGCCATGAATGCATTAAGATGTATGTGAATCATCTCATAAGGAAGCAATGTTAAGCTTCGTCTTGGGCAGGGATTCAAGCCCAAGACAAATGCTTCCAATCACATTCAAGCAAGCTGCAAGTGGGAACATTTGTGATTGGCCCTTATGCATCAACCTGATAGGTTGTTATCTGTATAGTAGGCGTGGCTATATTAGCCGGGAAATGTTTAAATACAGAGCAGCTCAACTTTATGGGTGTTGGCCCCCTTTCCAGGTGCCTGTCTGGATCCACCGCCATCCATCCTCCTATGGACCCTCCGGGGCTTACCCCAGAGGCATGTGGAGAAGGGGTGTGGGCCCCCGCACAAGGGGCACTCATGCCGGTACTTTCATGACTGCCTGCTACATGCCCCCTGGGCCCCAAATTCCCAGCAAATCTGGTGGGGTTGAACTGCCTGCCCTGCCTGGAGGCGGGGAGCAAAGGACCTGGCCACGCGGTGGACCAGGTGGCCACTATGGGACTGGTTCCCTATCCTCAAGTTCCTCTTTTTCTTTTTTTCCCCCAGCTTCCGCAATAAGAGTGTAAAAACATCCACGTATTTCCCCCTGCAAATTTTCTCCCTAGTGGCGGGTAAAAGGTGGCCCCCCAGTGGAAGCGCCAGATCCCCAAATGGGAGGACTGACATAGGAGCCGCTGCATAAGACACTCCACCAGGTGATGCCCCCCCACCATAGGGTGGCAGGTGCACAACATGACTGCGAAGGTGCCAAAATACAACCCGTCTAAGGGAGCCTGGAGAGAGAGGAGTACCACAGGTCTGTCCACAGATGTGACCACAAGTAGGAGCAGCTGAGGGAGTGGCTGAAGTTCCCCCAGACGCCGGCTGCCCCCATGGCCAAGTGTCACCAACGGGATGTGAGCCCAATTTACCAGCCTCCGAGGATGGGCCAGCTGGGGCCTGGCAGGTGTTGTGGAGCAGACCCCATAGCTGAAGATGCCGAGGATTCCTCCTTGCTTGCCACCTGTGTGGTGCTACAACCTTTGACAAGAGACAAATAGGTCAACACTTCAGCTTGAAACCTCTTATTGGTTGCAGAGTGAGTTTTCTTCTGCCCACATTCCTGCCCCCCAGGCCTCCCAGAAGGTGGGGATAGCCCAGTGGCTCACTCAACAGCATTCAGCCTATCCAGAATAGCCTGTTGAGCCTCATCATCATCCTCATCTGTAGAGGACAAGGCAGGAGTCCGCCTCTTGGGGGGTGGCTTGGGTGCTGGTTGTTTACCTTTTGAATGGCCTGCACCCTTCTTGGGAGCCATGTTACTAGGCACCACTAGCCTGCAATGTGTTATGAAAATGACACACCCAACTACTACCAAACCAGTGCTCCCCTACACACTGAAAACGACTGCCGGGACCAAAACAGAAAATGACCGCCCTGAGCTGGGACACCCAAAATGGCCACCTTAAGGTGGTACACCCCAAATGGCCTCCCTGAGCTGGGACACACAAACCCACCTAAGACCCAAAATGGCAGACCGGATGTAGCACCCAATATCCACCCCTAAAGCCCCTGAATTGCCACACAGCATCTACTGCCGACAGAAAAGAGGGGGTGAGGAAGGCACAGGGAGACACTGGACCCAAACCTCACAAAGTTGGGAAAAGCCACTAACCCCAGGGAAAACACACAAGCTCCAAGGGTACCTAGCCCAGCCCTGACCGACCCTGAGAACTGCTGCAGAACAGCACACACAGATACGCCTTTGCATCGCCACTCCTGATGTGCCCACCGCTCCACACTGCTGCCTCTGTGCCTCACCAACCGTGCACTTCGCCAACATAGGCAGCCCCTCCCGCGGAGGTCTGCCTGCTGCCCCCAGGTGCACAAGGAACCGCTGTTCTCGGCCCCCTAGCCCAGCACTGCCACCGGGCCCCGCCAGTCTCCTGTTGCTGGTGGCGTCCACCCACCGGCAGAATCAGCTCCAACGGGGGGCGCTGAGCTGCCTGCTGCCACTGGGCTCCTGCCATTCGCCGCTGTGATTGCCGCTGGCCTCACACCAGCACTGGGTGCCTCGATCGCCTGCCACTGAATGGTCTTGGAGCTGCCCACCACTGCCGAGCCCCGTGCCACTTGCCACCGCTGTCCCAGCCACTCCAACTCACCGCTGCAAACCCCTAACCATGCTGACTGTCAGCCCAATGAGGAGCCCCCCTACACACTCCCACCACCAATGTAGGCCCAGAAAGGGGAACCAGTGCCACGGAGCTCCTCACTGTCCAAAATCCGTGTGGAACTGTGGATAAACTCTTTGACCCCTCCCCCCTCCAAAGACTCATATGCAGCATTTTGCTGCCCAAACCAATGGCCCACCTCTCAGGCTGGGAGGCAAAGGTGTTTTCCCATCCCAATGGCCGCAAGGGCCAGAGGCTGTTTGAACCGGATTGTCATTATATTAGACAGTTGATCAGTAGCTACTGCTAACACATGCTCAAATTAATAAAACAAGGCATTGTGACACATGGCATACACAAAGACTGCAGTTACCTAGGCAATGCAATACTTTCCCATAGACTAAACGAGAGTTCCTAAATCAAGCCAATATACACAAAAACCCATATGAGCAAATATGTTTGTGTTCCAACCTGGAACAATTTAAATCACTTGGAAAAAAGTAAATGTTTGTTATAATCCATTGATTAATTTACTTACTATAATTTAATTTACTTCATATATTCTCTTTCTCATTCCCACTGTCACCTCATGAGCCATGTGGCTATTAGTCTACATGGGCCCTGCAGTCCACGGAATAAACTTCCTTGGGTTTGGAAAGGAATACAGGATGGAGGGAAACATGGGGAAATTCTATGATCCTTACACCTATGGCATCCCAAGTAAAAATATCTAGTTTCACAACTATTGTGGATTTTATCTTCAATGGTCAGCAAGTACGATCTTCTTTTGTGAGAGGCAAAGATTATGCTAAAGAGTCCTAGGATCCTGTGGCTATGCCAGTATTTCTGAAATCAAAGCTGATGCAGAACACCTAGTTTTTAATGTTTTAATGTAGAAAAGTGTACTTCCAGTCCTCATTACTTGACAAAAAGTATGCCTGCAATATATTTTCCAAAAGGCTTTTTAAGAAAAACATTTAGAAAGCAAAAGACTTAAAAGCAATGGCCACAATCCTAAAGAATTGCACAACTACTTACCTGGGTCCAATGAAAGACAGAGTTGTATTTCTGTAACAACTTTCCAGGATGTAAATGCTTTCAAAGTGCTTCTAAAATGCAGCTATGTTTCAAAAGCAGTTTGTAATATGACATATGGAACAGCTAGGCAAAGGGTCAAAAGCCGCTAAAATAGCCTTTTGGGGCATGGATTATACTCTATATCTTATTATTTGAAGGGGCCTGAATTATGAGTTTAAGGTGATGCACAAAATCCAGAGTCATGCAATTCATGGTCAGAACATTCTGTTTCGGTGACTGGCTATGTGTTTCCCTTCATACAAGAGTACTGCCTCTTTGGTTCTTAGTTTCTGAAACTAATGTAAATGTCCAAAACAAGACTTTGGTGTGCATGAGTCATTAATGGAATGAACATGCTACCACCTAGAAAAGTTCATCCCATGAATAGCAGACAATATGGACAGCAAGTATACTGGGGGGAAAGAGGCAATATATGGGTGAAATCCCATTTGTGGCAGGGAGCCAAGAGAACAGCACTGAAATAATGACATCTGGGGAAATAAGTGGCATTTGGTGGCACTGACTTGGAATCCAGCCAAGTCATTCACCAGGGGAATATGGAGATGCAAACAGAATGGGGGTGGGAGGACCAGAGAGAGAAATCTTGATGCCAGTTGCTATTTTGTCCTTCTACCACCTTCCCCTTTTCTTTTAAATTACCCTTGATTGTGTAGCATCTGCTGCTTTCAAGGCCACATATGGTACTTTCTGTACATCTGCATGTGCCTGTCTACAAATGACATAAAAGCACCAGAATACAAGCACACATCCAAAAATTTTCTTTTTAAAACTCTACAGTAAATCTAACAGGCAAGGTATGGCTGCATTGCAAAAAGAGGGACAGACACTGGAATTGCAGGCCCAGAGTGATCTTTTCTGTCAAGATATTGATAGTGTTCTTGTTAAGATTCAAGAGTGCCAGCCAGCTCAGTAGTGTATTGGATGCTACTCTGTCATCTTGAGAGACCAGCCAAGTAGCCTTAGGGAAACTCTGTAGGAATACTTGCCTAAGAACTCTGCATACCAGTCACACTTTTCTATCATTTTCCTTTAGGTGGACAGTGATTCCCTGTTTAATTATGAAATTGCACTCCCCCCCACACACACACTTTATTTCAACTCGCACAGAAGCCCCACCATATCTACAAACTTAGAACATTCCCAGAACCTGGACAGAGTGTCTGCTCAATGGTTGGTGCAATAACTGACTAAGGATTAAAGGAAATGTTATTTAGTGAACTAACATACTATATTGGAAAGGGGAGAGGTATAGTGTGCTCATTACATGGCCAGCTAGAGAGACTTCAGTGTGGCACTGAAGAAGCAGGATATAGCCTGAGAGTAG
>NW_015163616.1:1263259-1292435 GCF_001447785.1 Gekko japonicus | reverse complement strand
ATTCCTATATAACTAGCTCTTCTTATGCTGCCCCCTTCTTTACTTTTTGGAAACCAGACATTGCAAATTCCAGCAAACTAAGGAGTCTCTCTAGCCATGTTTTCAGTAGAGTTCCTTGGTGTATGCCTGGAACCTGTGGGAGACTATGGGGGATGGGAGGGGCAGAGGGACAAGGACGCTGGCAGCTCTTCAGTGTGACTTCTGGGTTCCATCCATCACTAATGCTCTAAGATTTTGCCTCATCTCTATGGTCTAAAACATAGAGATCAGGAAGATTCCTAGAGCATTGCCATCAGATCATCCCTTTTCTCCCCTCCTCCCTTCCTGCCACTCAACTGAGCTCCAGCAGGCATGGGGGGGAGGGCATCAATGGGAGTTTGCCTACCCATAGCAGGCAAATGGCAAGCCTAGTTTTCAGCAACTGTTTGTGCACGGCTTCCAGTGTTTCACAATAACTGTTCCCACTAACACATCCTTGTGTGTGTGTGTAATGAAATTAGTTACATGATTAATAGTGAATATATTACAGTGTACATATGCACTGGTAACATAATGAAACCTAGCTACCTGTGGGTTATTCTAGTGCCCTAACCACTAAACTAACTTACTGGCAGAGAACAGTTGACACAGCTTTGACTGGCTCCCCATCTTACATACGAAATTGCATTCAGGTCACCTGCATTTGAGACCAACCTTTTGTTCCTTGAGAACTTGAAGTTTGGACTATTTTGTTCACATGACAGCCTGGTTGCTTTCAGCCATGACAGGCTGTTGCATGATCTATGGTGTTATAATAGCAAAAGCTGTTCTTTATTGCTAAGAAATCCAAGCAATTCCATCTCTAATGCAACACAGTGGCTGAACATAAATCAATTATATATATATTGTTATCTCCAGTTGGTGCTCTGACAGTCTCATCACACTATATAGCTGTTCAGTCCAAATGCAAAAGAAGATTTACCTCTAGGACTTAAAGTGATCCCCATTTACCAGCATCAAGATACATTTGGGATCCCCCCCCCAGCTCAGTTCTTTGAGTTACTTTCTTTCCTGACCTTTCCCCAAGCAATACCTGCAAAGATATGAATGGATATGTGCCACTCCTTTATTGGAAACTTCCTCAATCTCCTTATCTGTATTCCAGTCCTCACTCTGTTCCGCTAACCTTGCTACACTCTTAGGCAAGATAAGATACAATTTTGGAGCTGCAGTTATCCAATTAAGGCTTCAGGCTGCAAGACTGTTGGCACTTTAGCCAAATCCAGCAATAAATATGATAAATATGATAGCTAAACCCAGCAGAAATATGTACTCTCTCTCCTCTCTTCTCATTCCCCCCAAACAAATGCATACATATATAACTTGCCTCTTAAAACTGACCTTTGGTAGCTGCTTACTACAAACACTAGCCAAGGCCCTATCGGACTGACACACTATGAATCTTGACTGCTCTGCCTTTCCCTCTGTCTGGATTTAAGCCAATTTGTACCCAATCCATCACAATTACATAGAAGCAAGTAATCACTCTTGCAGTCTCCTCTGATCTGTCTGCATACTCTATCTTTCTTGATGTCAGTTCCTATTCTGAAGTCACAATGGGCTTCTGTTATGTCACTCACTTTCTTGGCCTTGTGTTGGCCTCTTTAGGGACATGGTCTTTGTAGTTACAATTGGCACAGCTGTTCTGATTCCCATCTTCAGCTGTTCTAATGTCACAAATGGTTAATCCAAACTTGGCCCAGGCTGCAGTTGGTTTAGGGGAGATGGGGGGGTGGGATTAGAATCTAAACTATACAATTCATGTATGCTGTGAGTGAACTATTCTATGGCAGTGTGCCATGGACTTTGAAATACTGTCTTTAACAGATCTGTTGACAGGCAAAGACTTTTGCCAGAAAGGGACAGCATTTGCTGCTTAGTTGATGGCCTGGGCCTTAGGTACGTCAAGGAGCATGTGCTCCTACTATGATCCCCTTGCCCAGAAAATTAAGATCAGCTAGATTAGTGCCACATCCCATTGTGGCCTCCATACAAAGCAGAACCTTTTCAGTGGTTCCCCCCCCACACATCATCCCTTGAGAACTCTGCCTGGCTCCATCTTTGGATAAGTTTCCAAAGGGGGTGTTTCATTTGGCCTTAAAGAGTTAAATTTAGTTTCCTGGTCTTTTGGGGTGTGTGTGTGTGTTTTGCCCTATTATTTTGCTGCTGGCACTCCTTTTTATTGATGTAAACGGTATTTTTTAAAGAATCTTTTTTATTATTGATTGTACTGTAATTGTATTGATGTTGTATGCTATTTTGGAATTCTGTGAAAAGAAGCCCATACATTTTATAAAACAAAATAAGCATTAGCAGTGTCAGCCTGATTATAGCCACACCATCAGCAGCATTGAACTCAAGCCACCAGACAATCATAAACATCTGTGAAATTATCTGATTTTCCCTTCGAGAGCGTAGTATGTTTGCCCTCAGAACCACTGAAATACATTTGTGAGGTATTGGCTCTGGCCATTCTATAAATGCTTAGAGGAGCCCATATTTCATTTGATGTGACAGATGAAAACTTGGCAGGTAGGTAGGACAGACTTTAATAATAGCCTGCTGTACTGTATTGATTGTTTCCCACTATTTTCACCAGTGAGCATCCTCATCAAAAAGAGTGGGATAACTGTAAGCAAATTGCTTTTAGGTTGAAAAACTCATTAGGTACATTTGAATACATGGATTTGGGGGAGAAATCTGGATTCGATACTTACATATTGGCTCAGCAGAAGCATTACATTGCTGAATAACTGGATATTGGTATGACAACACCTATTAATTTTTGAACAAGATGTATTTTTGAATGCAGCAATATTAACATGCAATTTCATGTGTAGTGATTAATCCCTCCTAAGAATAACAACCAGTAGAAGAACAGCCCAGTTCTAGCAGCTATTGTTTTCAGATTGGACATGAGCATGGCAGCAAGGGAGAACAAAACTTATGTGAGGGTCTATCCTTCTTTCTTCAAAGGGATTTTTTTAAAAAAAAAATTCTACTGAAATCAGCTTCATTAAGTGATGTGCATGTCTATTATATGCATATGTGCATGTCTATTATTAACATGCTTAAAGAATCACACACCAGTCCATGAAAAATATGCAACTTACAGAGGTAAACTGCATATTTTTCATGGACTGGTGTGTGATTCTTTAAGCATGTTAATGCTCATGAGTAGCTCATGAAGTATTCAGGGTAGGGTTGGTGGTTGTGAAAAGGGACAACAACTTATAAGAGCAGACATTGCAACACAAATGACTGAAACAGCTCCACTCCTAAACTTGTTACATGAATGACTGCAGAAACAGAGACTATGCCATCAGTGCTAGACGGTTTTGGAAGCCTTTTGCTCCCGAACAACTATTCAGAGGTGTCAAACTTAAGGCCCATGGGCTGGGAGGGGCGCAAGTTAGTGAAGGGATAACTTAATGTGGTGTATAAGGATTGTGTTTGTATTTATGTTTTGTTATGGCCAATGGATAATACAATAAACTTGATGATGAAACTTGATGATGATGCTTTGGCAGGAAGCTCTTCTGGACTTGCAAAGTTACAAAGGAAATATGGAATGGATTTTTCTATTAAGATCTCTGCACCCAGATAGAATACTCTGGAACTGTTTCTAGCAATAGAAACGGTGTTCTGAGACTGGAACAACTGTCCCCAGAGTAGAATGACAGTCCCGAGCAATGGAATCTGTGTTCTGGGACTGGAATGACAGTTATCAAAGACTGTTAAATAAACAAAATATTTCAAGAGTTTCAAGCATATTTGTATTTTAAGTAAAAAAAGTTATATCTTTAATTGTGTTTGTATCTTTTATAAAGTTTATATCTCTGCTACCTGGTATTACATTTCATGACACACATGGCCTGGCACCACAAAGTCCCATTTATGTCAGAGCCAGCCCTTGTAACAAATGGCCAGGGTCCGACATACCTGAGGGACCGCCTTTCCCCATATAGGCCCCAAAGAGCACTTCGGTCAGGGTCACAGCACCGTTTAGTGACCCCGGGCCTTAAAGAGGCCAGGCTAGCTACCACGAGGGCCAGGTCCTTTTCGGTGGTGGCCCCTATCTGGTGGAATGAGCTCCCGGAGGAGATCAGGGCTCTGTGGGACCTTTTACAGTTCTGCAGAGCCTGCAAGATGGAGCTCTTCCGCCAGGCTTTTGAGTAGGGGCCATCGCTGCTACTACCACCACCGCATAACTGCGGAGCAGGACCACCGGGGTGGGCTGATGAGTAATTGGAACATCATGGCTCATGGCGTCCCCCTTCTGACTTTTGACCTCTGACCTCCTCCTGATATCCAATGGAGAGTGTGCAATCTTAGTCCTTCGTGTATCCTGTGAGTTGTCAATGTTTCTAGCTTCTGTTGTTTTAATTTATCAGTTTTATAGCACTTTGTGCCTTGTAAGCTGCCCTGAGCCTGCGTGCGGGGAGGGCGGGATAGAAATGGAATGAAATTAATAAAATAATAAATAAATGAGTTCAACACCCCTGATCTATATGACTCTCCAAAACGTGGGAAAGGATTTTCCCCAAATCTTAATGCTGTGGCATGTCATGCATTCAAAGGGTCCTTGATTTTCCTCATCTCTGTCCTCAGTGTATGACTGACTGGAAGATGACTGGATCTGAGTTTGTATGCTGAGCTTTAAAAAGCTTATGTAAAGGTCAAAACTGGGTGGAGCTCATGGAACTGGGAGGGGCTCATCAACAAAGTATGCTTTTATTTCAATCTGGTTTAAGTCAAGCAGAGTCCATTCCCCCTTAATAGCTGCCAAGATCTCTTCAGTTAAACCCCCCCCCCACCAGATTAGCCAAAGTAAAGCTTCATTCTTCCTTTGAAGATTGACCTCTGAAGCTGCCAGTAGAGGCCTTGGTGTGAGGTATCACACAGCCAATAAGCACAAGGCACAATGCATCCAAGATTACAAGTTGAATTGCATTATTCAACCTGCAGCTACTATGTACATGAACAGACTTCCTTTGGGAAACAAAATTAATATTGGCGTGACCATGAAGAGCTAGCCACATGAGAGATGACAGTTGATGGTGTGAGAGAGTGATAATGACAGGTGTCAAACAGAGACATTGAAATTGGTTCTAAAAGACTAAAAGCAGTCATCACAGTCAACACCCACAGTTGGGAACACCATAATATGCCTTCTCTTCTCTTTTCTCTTTTGTTTTCTTAATCCACAGAGATGTTAAAACCCCAAAAGAGAAGACGAAAGCAGTTTTGTCTGCATGTGAAGAATCCGTACAATTAACATGCTCAGGAGGTCTTCTCAACAGACGCTTGTTAGCCTAAACCAGGCGCCAAAGAGCTTCAACAAAGCACAGACTGGTGAGCAGATAGGTCTGTAGTATAAAGGCGTGTTTGCCTGCAGCTGTATTTAATGAAAGCCATCCCCCCCACCTCCACTTCTCCTTTGTTTTTGTTTTGTTTTGTTTCCTGCTTCTGAGGTATTGGCAATCATTTCCTACTCTATTTTTTAAAGTATCCCTTATAAAAAGATACAGCAATATTGAATAGTCCCCTGCAGCAGCTTGTGACAGTTTTACAGCAATTTTTGTTATCTCGCAGGAGGACACAGCTGCGTTTCTCAATTGAAATTCCTGTTGTAGATTGAACAATACAAAGGAAAATATGTCTTTTCTGAAGATAAGGATTGCCCAGTGTTTGGGACAACAGCCATAGACTGAATATACACTAAGGTGAACAATGATTGGTATCGCTAGAGGAGTTTGTGCCCACAATCCTGTGTGCCCCTTAAGGTGCATGCAAAAGCTTGCATCTGCACATGTGCATTCCTGTGTGTGCACACACACCCACATCATCTTTTCATTTCCCCCTCCTCTAATATGCTATTTTGCCACTGAATTGGAGGGGGCCATTTCTGAACTCTGGGAGACAGCTGACTGGAAGTTGTGCAGGACTTTTTGGAAAGACAGCTCTTGGAAGCACCTCTGTAAACTGGCCACACCCATACGCACACCAAATCAGGGTGTATATGTTTTATTGCAGATTAAAAGTGCAATCTTGTACAGAGTTGCACTTTTCTCAGTCCACTGACGAAGTTACCACCTTCTAAATCTATTGAAGTCAATGGGCTTAGAAGGGGGTAACTCTGCTTAGCAGTGCTCTGATAGTATCTGGTTTTTATACTGTCCATAAGCACAAAAAATGTGTATTGCTATGGCTGCTGGGTGTCTTGCCAGAATGATTGTTTCCTAATAGGCAGGAACAATGTTCCCTCAATAGGGGCTAACAGCTACAGATGTGTCCTGAAGGAGCAATTTACCTGCAAGACTGGTTTTGAGATCCATGTTCTGCCGGTACATGTAGCACAAACAACAGCAGGTTGTAATTTGAGGGAGAGATGGAAGAAGTTGAGCTTTTTTTTAGTAGTAGAAACAAGGCATCCTAGACAGATAGTTGAAAAGGTATTGAAGAATTAGTGGCTATGTGTGGTTTCTCCCAACACAGAAATAAACAGGTACTACAAGGATAGCAGAAATCTCCAGGGCTCTCTGAGCTAAAGGAAGTTCAACTTGGTATAATTTCTTTTGAATGTCAATGCTTAACAATATATTGGCTAGCCCAAATGAGTAGGACAGTATTCAGATTCTTCATATTTGGATTCACTCAACAATATGAAGCAACCAATTGTGTTAAATATTCATTTTCTATAGCATCTTTGGTTAATCTCTGCCCAGTTGCTTATTCCTCAAAGTCTTTGGATCCCATCCCCCCCATTTACAAAATCCCATTCATTCCTAATTGTATGGTCTTGGTACTTTCTCCTCAGGTCCTCCTCATACTTTTTGTAACAGCTTTTAATTTGCATTGGCTATACCCATTTCAATCAGCCTCACCCCAACTCTGCATACACAAAAGCCACATATGTTTATTCAGAGCCATTTGAGACAAACGAAATGACCTCACTGAAATATGTTTTATTCAAACTTTTTTTGCAATTGCTCTTCTCGAGTCTCTTCCTGCACTCCCCCTGGGCATTTCTCTCCACTCCCAAGTTGGGTCTTCCTGGAATAGGAAATGTATTTGTCTCTTGCTTCCCTGCACACCCATTATTATGTGGAAGGCAGGAGCTCAGCTCAGAGCCCCTGCTCAGTGGCTCAAAGTGGGTTGAATTGTAGCCAGCGGCAGGGGAGGATAAATGTAGCGTAAGATGCCTTTTTCCATAGCAAACTGCAAATTGCCTCAGCAGCACGGTCCACAAAAGGTTCCTGTGGAGCAAATTTATCTCCCATTGTCATCCCAAAGAAGGAAGCAGATAAGACCAGGCATTTTATTTTTAAAAAAGTCACATTCGATCTTGTTCAGCTTTGGAGTCCACAGCACTTTAAAGGACTTTCCATGGGGAAAAGAACAAGAATGCAAGCCTGAGAATGCAATACCGATAAAGGGATTTACTTTTAACAGCAGCTAGAGTTCATGACCATGTAAGCATTTCAATTTCTAAGCCATGTGCTTTGGATAATATAGTTTGCCGACGTGAGTGTTATGTCATCTAATGACCCATAGGGTAAGAGGAAGGTTGGCAGCGGCAGAAGAAGGTTAGGAGAAATTATCTTCTAATGATGATCCTATCCTTCCTTTAAATGGAGAAAAAGGCACAATGCTTATCACATTCTTTTGACCTCCATTCCTGAAGCACTACTCACATGGCAGTCTGTGACCAATCACATTTCGCACTTCCCCTGAGCTCACATTGGGATGCTACCAATGTGCATAGTAGTTGTGCCACACAATGTGACTCGCAATGACTACTGTTTCACATTCCACCCAAGATCACCGCTGCCAAAGACAATTAAATGGGAAGCTCTCAGATATATGAAAGCAACCACTTTAATATGTTTTATTATAAACCCCATAGCAAGATACTAAATGCTAGGAGAAAAAGCACTGCAGGATTGGGAAGTAACCATACAACACTGAAATCTTCCATAAAACACACACACAAGCCCATCATCCTTATCTTCCTAGAAAAGGTTCAAGGAATGACAATGCTGGTTAAAAAAAATAGCTGTAGTGAAAAGGAAAAAAAACCACTTCACTGCTGTTTCCTGTAAATTCGTCAGTTCTAATTGCAGTTGCAGTAGGCAAGTTGCCACAGAAGCAGAAACCTTCAGTCTTGTAATAAAAACCGTTTAAGTTCAGCTCAGAGAGCTGTAAGGTTTTCTTCAGGAAAGTCTGAATAAGTTTATAAAATAGTGTTTTGGAAATGGAATTGTTTGGGGTATACTGAAAGCAATCATGAAGCCCTTGCCCTCCTGCCAACTCCCCCCTTTACCTATCCAGATCTGAGTGGCTTTGCCCCCAACTGGCCTGTTGAGATGACTGCAATTTGGGATGTAGCAAAGCACAGGGAACCTTCTGAACTGTAGCAACAAAAGGAGGCCTATCAAAACAGGCTGAACAATTTCACCCTCCAAAAAATATCTTCTGCATTATTTGTGGTTATTTTCCTACTCCCTCTTTTTTCAGCCTTGACTCCACAAAGTCACAAAGGAGTATCCTGTTGAGCACAACCACACAAGCTAGGATGTTGGATTTTTTTAAACTGCTCCAAAACCATGGTTGGTCTCATCTGCAGTGACATGCAGTGCTACATTTAGAGTGGATATTAACAATACAATACAATTTTAATTATGCCAGACTATTTCCTTCTGCTTTTTTTACAGTCAAACTTCCGCCCCACACATAGAGTTATACTAGAGTTTTGAAAACACCCCAACAAATGTATAGAAAGTTATCCCTCAATCCATCCAATTTATAGCAGGGCTTGGATCCCAGTCTCTTACCCCAATTGTATGGCTGGCTTCTCTGCTTTTCCATCTTGTTCTGCTGTGTCTCCCCAGAGATGGCCAAAGTCATCTTCAGGAAGCAGGCTTGTATGTCTTCGATTCTCCCCTTTTATTTTCTCCCTTAGTAGCAGGTAGTTTATTAGGAAAAGGGTTTAAACTGTGTTTATATTCCACATATGCATTCATTTCCTTTCTGTAGCAACCTCTATTTTTATTTACCTGATTTAACTTGGTTCTCTTTCTGTTGATTCAATACATTTCTTGTTTAAGAAGCTTCTTCCCTTCATTTGTTTTGAGTGTGGGCCTGTATCTCGACCCCCGTATACACAGGTTACGGTCTCAGCAATTAATACCCCACAACATACCTGTTTTCGCCTTGCTAGCAGAAGGACCCTTTTGCTGGCTACAGGGGATGCACATGTATGGGTGATTTAACAGTAGTCCAAACAAGTACTTTTTAAAAGATTGGGCACTTTTAGGACAAAAGTAGATGCCAATAGTCATATTTGTTGCTCACATTACTGCTATAAAGCAAAGAATACAGATACATTAATTTCAATATACAAAAAGATGCACATGAGAAAAGAGAGCCAGTTGTTAGCCGAATTGCTCTCAAAGAGAAACAACTGGTACAGTTATTTTTATCGGGATACTTCCGTCTATGTTTACGAAGGATGGCACTGTCTCCGACGTTCCCCATGAAAGACTGAGGCAGACTTCCTTAATAATAATGATAGTTTACTGACACACTTCACTCAATAATACACAACATTCACAGACACACAATATAGAACTATAAAGAAGCAGAGGTGATTGATGGCTTATAGAGGTAGCTTATAGAGGGGTGATACAACCTGTGCAGAGGTCCATGGATTATGGCCTAAACTCAGAGAGTTTAGGGGTGGCCTGCCATTTTGGGTTATGGCAGAGAACACACAGTCTGAGGCCATGGTTACACTGGGATATACCCTATGGAAGACAATGCAGACCAATGCCTGGTTCTGGGGGCTGGTCTCAGGTAAGAACAATAGATTTCCTGGACCAATGATGAGTCCCAGGGGGGTGTGGCATCAGGATGGGCAAGGCCTAGATGTGATCAATGAGCATCCAGAGGGGCAGGGTCTGAATTTAACAATAGAAGCTAGGTGCTGGGCAGCTAGTTAAGTGGATAATCTGACCACTAATGGCCCTGGCCAGGGTAAACAAAAGGTGGGAGACATCCCTGATTAGGGCCAGAAAGGATCGTTAATAATTTGAATGTTTAATTGGTTTATCCCGGTATCTTGATGGACAGAGCAGAAAAGATAAGTATTCAGACAAAGAATTAAATAGACTTTAGAAATGTAGATACTTTACCTGCTAGAACTCATTGTTATTCCATAAACATAATCTCTGCTGGGTGGAGGGGGAAGACTGGAGGTTTGCTCTGAGGTTGCCTGTCACCTGAAAATGGAGACCCCTTTTTCAGAGCTGTGGCTAGCTCTGTGTTTCAGAACCAAGAGTGCCTTCCTTGGCCTGAATTTTGTGGGTCTCTCGATCAGGTTAGAAGTGGGGTGCCCTTGCTATGGGGCTACCCAACAGTAAAAGGCAGCACCTCTGGCTTACACAGTGTAGTATGGTGGTTAGATTGTCAGATCTAGATCCAAATTCCTACATTGCCTTGGAAGCTGCCTGGTGACCTTGGGCCCGTCACACCCTCTCAGCTTAACCTACTTCACAGTGTTATTGTGCGAATAACATGGAGGCAAGGAGAGCGAGTTGCTTTGAATCCCCACTGGGGAGATAGACAGGGAATAAATGAAGTAAATAAATGCATGCATGCATATACATACAGAGTTGAACTCCACTGCCCTCCCTTGCTTTACCTCACTAAAACTTTTGTTCCCCACTCAGCCTTGATGCTGGGCATAAACTGAGCAGGGCAAAAAATAAAAACAATGCCTGGATTATAGGACCACAAAGGAGGTAAGGCAGAGAATTCACCTGTATGCCTCATTTTGATTTTAAAAGCAGATACTTCCCATGTACCACAAGGCTCAGTTTTATCCCCCTGGCTATTATATCTTTACAAGAGGTGGACCCGCAATATTCGCTGGGGTGGGGTGGGGAGGGAGGCAGAGCTGCAAACGGCAGCTCTAGTGGGGGGGATGGAGAAAAAGCCACGAGGGGTAAGGGGTAGAGCGGCGGCTCTAATCTTCTTCCTACCCGTTACCCCCGTTTTTCGCTTTCAGGCCACGGCTATTTGTGGAAAGCGGGGTTCTGTGGTGCCTCCCCGCCCCCTTCACGCACTCCCCTGATTCCCCCCTCCCCCGTTGCCTTTCCCGGCGCGACGGGCCTTTTGGGCAGATAGAATCGTCAGCATTTAGATTCACTGTTAACCATCTCAGGGGATCCCCCCACACTCAGTGTTCATGAGAAGAGATGATTCATACCAGTTTTCTGCCTTGGATGCAGATACCGACCGCCACTGCCGACTCCCCCGCCCCCTCGCCGCCAGACACTTGCCTGGGAGCCCGCGCAGCAGCCCCTCGGCCTCCATGGCTAGCTGAGCCGCTGCACGTCACACCCACCCCAGCTCCGGAAGGTAAGGAATTGCACCAGCCAGACCAGGATCGCCCAGGCTCCTCTTTCTCCCCCCCCCCTGCCGGCTCGCCGCTTACCTTCCCAGCGGCAGCGGCGTCTGCGGTGGTTGCAGAGCATCCCCTGCGCATGCGCAGGGGACACTCTGTGAGTTTCGGGGGGATTTAAACATCCCCCGATTTGTTTTTCACCATTTAGGATTTTTGTGCACACGTGGGGACTGCCCCATGTGTGCACAAACCTCTCCCTGCCCCCCAAGTGCCCCCAAAGTGCGGATATAGATATCCACACAGACGGGGCCACTTCCCTATTAGATATATAGATGGAAAGTCCTGAGGAGAAATCATCCATGGCTTTGAAATAGGGTGCCATCAACATGCTGACAACACCCAGCTCTGCATGTCTTTATCCAAATCACCTGGAGACATGATAGAGACTCTGAATCAATGTCTAACATCCATAGTTAAATGGCTAAGGGTAAACAGGCTGACTAGACAGAGGTACTGTTGGTGGGGAAGGTTGAAGTCCTGAAGGACAAGGTGCTCCCCACTGTTGATGGGGTCCAGCTGACTCTTGCTGACTCAGTTAAAAGCTTAGGGATGACACCTGATCCAGTTCCATTGCTGAAGAAGAAGCAAGCTGATGTAGCTGCAAACAAAGTGTTCTACCAACTCCACTTAGTCCAGAGGATGGCCCTCTACCTTTTCTCTGCTGACCTGGCCCTGTGAATCCATGCTATGGTTATCTCAAGGCTAGACAACTGTAATGCACTCTATACAGGTCTGCTCTTAAGAACAACTCAAAAACTATAGCTGATACAGAACACAACAGCTTGGCTATTATCAGACACCAAGAGGAATCTGCATATCACTCCCTTCCTGCAAACACTCCATTGGTTACTGATCAGGCACCGGGTTAAATTTAAGGTGCTAGTTGTCTCCTACAAAGCCCCTAAAGGCAGGACTGCCTCTTCTCCTGTATTCTGCTGTGACCACTCTGCTCATGTGAGCAAAACCTTCTTCTGAACATCCTTTTACCCTGTGAACAGGTAAAACTGGCAGCTCCCAATACATCTGCAGTCTAAGTGGTGGCTTCTACATAATGGCAGGATCTACCTGAGGCTATTAACAACACCCCCACACTTCTATCACTTTGCAAAAGGTGCAAAACAGAAATGGTTTATGGGGGCTTTCTTGTAGCGATAGAAAAGTTGTCATGCAATGATTCAGCTCAGGAGGTGACTTTTATTAGGGATATAATCTTTGCAACACTGATTGCCTTGTTGCCTTAAACAGTTATGTTTGCATACATTCTTTGGCTTTCCCCTGTCCCTGTTTTACAATCCCATCTCAAGTACATTTTTTGTCTTACTAGGAATCTTTGCTTTTATATTCAAATGTTATCATAATTTGTTTACTGGTTGTCTGAAAAGTTTTTAAAATCATGCATAAATTGCTTTATGCACAAATTGATAAATCATATAAATAAACAGATGGTGCTATCAACAGCCTTTGATACAGTTGACCATTTGGTCCTGATCAACCGCTTTGCCTCCCTGGGGGTAAGGGGCACTGCCTTTAGTTACTTCTCCTTGTTCCTCCAGGGACACTCTCAGAGGATTGCTATCAGGAGAGGTCTTCCCAATGAGACCTGAATTGGGAGGGGGGTCCCAGAAGGTTCAGTCCTCTTCTGATATCATTTAACATACATATATGCACCCTCTTGCAGAGATCATCAGGAGGTTTGAGTTGAGCCCCATCAATATGCTGATGACCCTCAGCTCTTCCTCCTGCTGGATAAGCAGCCAGCAGTGGAGCTCTTGGCACTATCCCAGTGCCTGGATGCGGTCGTCCAATGCTTAAGGGGAAGCTGGCTGAAGCTGAATCCATCCCAGACAGAGGTCATATGGCTGGGAAAGACTGAGATGCTAGCTGGAGGGTCACTCCCGAGACTCAATGGTGTCCAGCTGACAGCTGTAGACTCTGTAAAGATCCTTGGGGTGTGGTTGGATTCTGCACTATCATTGGATAAGCAAGAATCCATGGTAGCATGGTCATCTTTTTTTCCCCACCTACACCAGACCCTCCAGCTAGCTTCTTATTTACCTGGGTGAGACCTAGCCGCATTGATCCATGCAATGGTCATCTCTAGACTGGACTACTGCAACTCCCTTTATGTGGGGCTACCCTTAAAAATGCTTTGGAAACTGCCAGTGGCCCAGAATGCAGCTGCCAGGTTGCTGACTGGAACATCATGGTCAGCTCATATTACTCCAATTCCGCAGCAGCTACACTGGCTACCAATTAATCTCCAGATCCAATTCAAGGTATTGGTTGTTAACCTTTAAAGCTCTTAATGGTCTGGTGCCCTTATACGTTAACCTTTAAAGCTCTTAATGGTCTGGCGCCCTTATACCCATGGACACACACACACCGTGCTCCCTTCGGTCAACATCTAGGGACCTCTTGCAGGTGCAAAGTCCCTGGATGACTTGGTTAGCTGTCACCAAGGGAAGGTCCCTCTCATTTGTGGACCCTGCCTTGTGGAATGCACTCAGGAATGACACCTGTGCCCTGACAGACTTGTTTAGTTTCCACAGGGCATGCAAGGCTGAATTGTTTAGGTTGGCCATTGGAGGGTAACCACATACTTGAGCTGTCTTAATAGTGGTGTGGTGATATCCACATATTTTAATAATTTAATACTTTAGTTCAGAGATATATTCACATATGATGTCTGTGCTGCTGCCACAGCCAGTCTTCATTGCATCCACATATTTTAATAATTTAATATTTTAGTTTAGAGATATATTCACATATGATGTTTGTGCTGCTGCCACAGCCAGTCTTCATTGTACTACACATGGAAATAGTTGTTTATCTCTTTATTTAAAAGTTTGTATTGATACCCTGCCTTTCCTTGTAGTTCATACTTACAAATTACAATTTAAAACGTAAAATCTCTATAAATACTAGAGATTGTGGACCCCTCACCTCCTCAAGAGGCCTATTCCATAGGGTGGTAGCTACAACAGAATATATTTGGGCTCTGGTTGATGCCCGTCAGGTAGGGCTGCCAAGCCGCGGCAGGGGATCCATGCATCTTCACAGGATCCCTGCCACAGGGGGACAGCGATACGCGTTGCACCGCTGTCGCCAGGATGTGACGCTACGCGTCGCTCTGGCAATGGGACTGTTTGGGCTATTTGGGGGCAGGAACACACTGGAACGGAGTTCCAGCTGGCTTCAGAGTTGGCCACACCCACTACAGCCAAAACCTCTGCATGCGTGGCTACAGAGGGAATGCCTGGAGAGTGACCCCACCCCTGGCGACTCCAAGGTGGGTGGGCCAGGGGGCCCCTGGAAGGATCAGGGAGGCATTTAAATGCCTCCCCATGCCTTCCCTGGCGTGTCCAAAGGCTCCCTGCAAGCCGTGGGGCACCCAGGCAAGCCAAGGGAAGGCATTTTAAACTGCCTTCCCTTCAAGGGTGGGGGCTTGCCCAGGCTCCCCACAGCCACGGGGCACCCGGGCAAGCCAAGGGAACACATAGGGTGTGGCCTATTATGCTAATGAGCTGTTTATCACGGTGTGGTCTAATATGCTAATGAGATTCTGCTGTTGGGTGTGGCCTATTATGCTAATGAGTTCCTGCTGGGCTTTTTCTACAAAAAAAGCCCTGTTAACACCACTCCATCCACCTCAAGTGATTCCAGTTCCTCTAAACCATTCGCTTCCAGTTCCTCTAAACCAGCATCACTTCAGTCTTATCTGGGTTTATCTTCAACTTGTACTGCCTTAGCCATTTGACCATGGCCTAAAAGTACGGCAACTATATTCCCTAAATGGAAATGCTGAACAAGGAAGTTCTCCACAAGACTCTGTTAATGTTCATAAAGCCTCCACAGAACAAAATCCTAAGAATGGGCACAGGAGCTGCAGCATGATATCCTACCCCGAGTGCAAGTTATTGTGAAGATGCCAAGCAGCCACTGAAAATGTCACCAACAGAGTAAATACAGCTCTGGGACCTCTGCAGCTTGAGCTCTCTTCAACCAGTATTTTTTTCCCTTCCGAATCCTCCAAATGTGAAAATGTTGTACGGAGGGGAGAAGAGAAAGCCACCAACATCATTTGGATTAGCCTTATCTGCCAATTTACCAGCACAAATCCTCTGACAAAATACTCCAGCTAGATGAAATGTCAGTCCACTTTAGAATGGAGATATGTGCACTACACCCTAAAAAGGTGGTCAAGAAAACAACATCTAAGACAATTTCCTACATGTATTCATTTTCTCTCAGGCTAGAGGAAAACAGATTGACCTTTTTACAATTCATAGTGATATTCTGGGAAAAGAAATGCCCTAGTGTGCCATATTATTATAGCGGAAATATATATGTGCACATTTATGTTCTTGCATCTATAAAGAAACATTTGAGTTAAAGAAGGCTTGCTCAGACATTGTAAAGTTTGTAAATGGCAGCACTCAGAACCTGTAATCTGTGTCTTCTGCAAAATGTCTCACTCCATCTTACTGAAAACAATTCAAATTTCTTTAACAGCATTTACCCTGGTTCTTGTACCTCACTGTGTTTCTACTGGGAATGGCATTCCTTAAATGATGTTGAAGAACCTGGGGATACAACCTGCATTCATTGTCTTGTTTACAAAAGGAAAACCATTCCCTTTTTGTAAACTGTAATCCTTAGAAGATTTATACCTTTCTAAACCAAAGGGTGTAGTTGTGTTTAGGATTTCACTGGTAGAATCCTAATTCTCTCTTGTTTACAAAAATGTATTTAAAAGGTTCAATCCAGACCCTTGTAGCTGCAGAGATAAAATTTGAGTGGATGATGATGAATATTTCCAATGCAGTCCCAGTACAGAATAATGCACTGTTTTTTTTTAAGAAATCCACAAAATCAGCATTAAAAGAACATGTAATGTAGGGATTAGAATGTCAGGAAGGACTGATGAATCCTGGCTGTAGAATCCCACCTCTTCTGTAAAGTTCATGAGGTGAACCTGTCAGTCTTTCTCAGCCTAACCTACTTTGCAGGGTTGTTGTAAAGATAAAATGGAGGATGGAAGATCCATGTTTGCTGCCTTGGGCACAGTGTGGAATACAACTAAAACATAATTCAAACCATCAACATGTTTTTGTAATATAAGAAACTTCTTTTCCAAAATGAGAGCTGATTCGGTTGTGATTAAACCCTGTTGATATGCAGAAAAATTACCTGTGCCTCTGATTAAGTATAATGTGTAAATTTATATCAGATGTAATATGGAGTCAACTTTGGATAGTTCATTGCATGACAGAGACCAAGCTACAGATTATATTTGTGTGAGAGCAATTATAAAGGACATTTTTGGGGAAGGAATACAGAACCACAGCCACAAAGGGGGGGGGGAGGCCATAAGGAGCAGACAAATCAGTCCTTAGAAGACTGGAACAGGGAGGCACTTATCTGAAACAAAAGTAATGGAACTATCATGTGAGAATTGCTTTATGTTTGGGATGCACAACCAGAAATTTACTCATCAAGATCTGACCTCAGTAATACTTACTTCTATCTACCTTAGAGTTACTAACCTTGCACCCACAAATCTCAGGAGCTTACAGGGGCAGAGCCTTGGGGAGTATTGCAGATGCTATGACTTCATTTCTAAGCAGAAGTGCCATCACAGTGCCCATGTCATCTATGCCACCCCCCTTTTCTGTTGCTGCTTAATTGATCCTAGTGTGGACAATTGAAGGAGGAAGTGCACCATTGTGGGCAAGAACTGAGTAAACCTAACGTATGTGAAATTTGTGATAGAGGGCTGGAAGCTCTCTTAGATGAGGGTGAAATCCCAGAAAATTTCAAGCCAATGTGTGTGGGGGGAGGTATGTTTCAAACCAGTGAAATTACCATGAGATTGATTTCCTAACACTTCTGATAGATATTTACAGGGCTATTTTTGGGCAGGAACGCACAGGAACGGAGTTCCGGCTGGCTCCTGAGTTGGCCACGCCCAGCAGGAACTCATTAGCATAATAGGCCACACCCAATAGCAGAAACTCATTAGGATTGGCTACATTAGGGGTGTGTGGCCTAACATGCAAAGGAGTTCCTGCTACAAAAAAAGCCCTGGGTTTTGACAACAAACAAGGTAACAGAATAAGAAGGGAAAGGTAGGTATGGCTGGATGACCACACTTCTGGTAACATGGGGGTGTGGCCTAATGTGCTAATGAGTGGTGCTGTCAGGGTGTGGCCTAATATTCTAATGAGTTTTGCTGTTCGGTGTGGCCTATTATCCTAATGAGTTCCTGCTGGGTTTTTTCTACAAAAAGAGCCCTGGATATTTATTTATATACCTCCCTCCCCGCAGGTTGCTTACTCATGTTTCCAAAACAGTATATAACTGTACTCTGAATCTGACTGTACATATTTCTATAAATCTTTTGCCGAGAGAAGATATGTATGAAAAATCATGGCCATCCTGGGGTCTTTACTGGCTAGTGTTTCAATTAAACAAACCAATGAAATTATCACCACCTCCATCAGCATTTTTTATTTCCAAGGATTGAATTGGTGTAGTCATTGTCACATTTTTCAGCACTTATCTCTTCTATTGCTAATTGTTCTAAAGTCTTGTACTGTTTAGTTTCCTGCATCTGTAAACTGGAAGATTGCTTCCTGAATCCTGCACAATGAATAGTGGACATTCAAAGAACATCTGAACTGACAGAACATAAGTGAACAATTAGAGTGGAGCACAAGTAATTTTTGAGTCAAGACCTTGGTGTTTCAAGGATCATAAAGTTTAACATGCCTGAAACTTCTGGCTTGAAAGCAATTACATACAGTAAAATGAGGAAAGCTTTCCCATATTGACATTTCTATGCAATGTGTGAAATGTCTGATCCATCGTTGGCTAGTGGTGTTGCATGTGCTGCTGGGACATTCAACAGATATAGGAATTTTTGGAGCAAATCAGAAAACACACCAACAAGGGTTCTGTTGGTTAAAGAAACTGAGTACAATTTAAGTTCCAAAGCAGGTTTGTGTTACATCTTAAACAAGCTCAACAAGTGCTCTGCTTCCTCCCTCAGTAAAATAGGCTAGGCCTGGAGCCAAATCTTCCACCTTCTACTTCCTCTTTCCTCTCCTGTGATACTACCTCCCCCAGCAGGAAGTGCTTCCAACTCTGTGGTTTATAGCCACTACCATGTCTAGGAACACCCTAGGCTCTTTTCCTTTTCTTTAGAGGGAAAAAATCTTATTGGTTGAGCCAGGTGAGGTTTTTATTTAACTTTCCCATTCAATGGACCTTCCGCAAATTTGTTGGCCAGTGTAGCGATTGGTGATTGATAATCAACTAAGCATTGAAATATTACCCTGAAATTTAGAATGCACATTTTCAAGGCATAATTCAGCTTTCCAAGTCCACAAACCACCACTGAACCTGTTTTCATAGCACGGAGAACATTGTAGAGCACTGAGGTTGTTGCAAGTAAAATATGATACATCAGAACAAGAACTGGTGTACACATCTGAGACATCATCTTATGATTCAAGTTGTTCTCAAGGAGGTATGGAAAGATGTAAAGCATTCTGCAATGCAATGTATGCCTGCCTTGAAGACAGGAGTATGCAATCTACATTTTAAGTTCCAATTAATATAAAGTACACAATAATGCCTTATTTCCCTGGATTACTAGATGTTAGAATGAAACTGTACATTTATGATATAATTTGAAGGGTGAATACCCATTCAACCATGCACTCATTTTCAAGGCAAGACACAATATAGATTGTGATGCAATTTTTGAGAGGCCTCAGAATCATTGTGCTTTATTGTTAAGGAAGCTATTTGTGCACGCACAGAAATTTCATAAGCAATATCATCCCTAAATCCAACATTGTGTGCCATGGATCCCATACACTACCTATTTAGCAACGGATCAATAAACTCAGCAGGACCTCATACCTATCTATGTCAAGTAATTATAGAGCTCTCTGGCTTCCAGACATTATCAGTGAATAAATTATAATAAGTAACAGTTAGAATTCAATAATGAACTTAGCAAAAGATAATAAGATAGTCATTAGACTGACAGAGCTTTGCCGGCCGGTAAGGATAAAAGCACACTATCAAAGCCGTGTCATAGCTAAAGAACTGTGCCATCAAGTGCAAGGAAAGATATCTTTCAATTAGTCAGAAATATAAAAAGGAAAGCACTTCCATTTACTATACAAGCAATAAACTGGGATCCAGATTACTCGGCCCACAGTCTTACTTCTGCATTTGGTAAATGTGAAAAATATTGTGAAGGAGCAAAAGTAGACCTGAGAGGATGAATCATAGGCTTGATACTGTGGATTTTGAAAATCCTCATGAGAGTGGGTGTGAGAGGACAACCCCAAGCAGCTATTGATTTTTAAATCCGGTAGAGTCAATGGGTTTTGAAGGGTGTAACTCTGCTTAGAATTGCACTGTAAACAGTCTTTCACATGTCATGCCCAGCAGCATTAATAATGCAAACTGGAAATGAGAACTCAAGGAGGTATGGAAAGATGTAAAGCATACTGCAATGCAATGTCTACCTGCCTTGAAGACAGCAGTATGAAAGGTGGAGTATTTTCAAAACTGCAATCTACATTTTAAGTTCAAATTAATATAAAGTACACAAGAATGCCTTATTTCCCTGGATTACTAGATGTTAGAATGAAACTGTACATTTATGATATAATTTGAAGGGTGAATACCCATTCAACCATGCACTCATTTTCAAGGCAAGACACAATATAGATTGTGATGCGATTTTTTGAGAGGCCTCAGAATCAAAGGCTAATGGAGACAGAAAAACAGCTGAAGTATTAACCAGCTAAGGCAAACATCACTCAGGAAAGAGGCTCCTAGTTATCTGCATGTTAAGCTTCAAGAAGCAAGCAAAACAATGGGTATCTGGGACGTGCTCAGACATGATGTCTCCAAGATAGTAAGTTTGACCCTGAAGAGGAACCCCTCCGGAAGATTTATCTCACGTAGCATCTGTTGTTTACTCGACCCGTTGACACCATAGATGACCTCTGCTGACGCTGCTCCACGTGATCCGGCTTCTATCTAAGCACCACCTTACTAGTTAGTCAATATTAATATTAAATTGACACGATAGCCAATCACTGACTTGTTGGGAAGGGCTCTATGATAATGAGGATAAGCCGTTCCCCTCCCTCCAGGAGAAAAGTTTAAAACAGAGAACACGGAACTATTAGCTAGCCTTTCTCTCTTACTGAAACTTTCTTGCATTAGTTCTAGTCTGCAGCTAGGGCTAAGTTTCTCGTGTCTCCAGCAGGTCTAGAGTCACGTGTCTCTCCTCTTTCTTCACTCATTTTCATCCCTTTGCCACTGCCCTTTTGCTGGAAGCTTTAGGAGCAGAACGGAGCATCTGAGGTAAATATATTCTACAAGAAACAACGTTATTTCCTGATTGTGCTATAACAAATCTATCTGATTTTCTTAGTTCTTGAATGTGTGTATGGTTTTATTATTATCCCCTGTTTGAATGATAAATATTCAATAAAGAATTGTTATTTTACTTTAAGTGTCGTCTCTTGATTAAAGCGTCATCGACACAGCGGCACCCTTTGTATACATTGACTGTAACCCAACTATTAATAAGCCAAATTATCTCTCATAAAGAGTGATTGGGCTAACACCTTGCTTCCACATATGTTTGGTTTATTTTATTTCTTCTGGTTTTCCATGCTTCAGTAGTTGTCTAGTCTATCAAGGATAATTGACCCTTCAGATGAGCTGAAATTTTTGTGACCAAAGGGAGTTGGGACATAAAGAGAACAGAATGCTTAGCGATCGGTGGTTGACTCACAATAGGAAGAGAATTTTGGCAGGAAAAAGTAATCCAAAGTAAAGTGAGAAGGCAGATTATCAGTGCTATCCTATGCAGAGTGACAGCCTTCTAAATCCATTAAAGTCAATGGGCTTGGAAGGGTGTAACTCTGTATAGGATGGCACTCTAAATCTGTCATCTGGCTAGCAAGAATCTGGATCAGTAAAAATTAGCCACTCTACCACATTAGTGCTCATGATCTCTAAAGAAATCTAGACCTAAACAAATATCCAGTAACCAGTACGTGTTAGTCTACAATACAACAAGATGCTGTAGATCTCAAAAGTGTTATTTCATGAAACACATGAAATTCTCAAAATTCGATGGCATCTATGAAAATTTGCAACATCAGTACTCTGAATGATGCTTGACAGACCTTGGTGTTCTAAATATTATGTGAATCCATAGTATTTCCATTATTTTGCCTCTAACAGTGAATCAGTAAAATGAAGGCATTTAAATAAAATAAAAAGTGGCACTTAGGTTCAAGAAAGGTGCTGAAATGAAGTATTGTTCTGGTACAATGCCATCTTAGACACAGCAAATCAGGTCTGCACCTGTGGATATTTAAATTGCCTGTATTTTTCTTACTCTTCAGATTCCAGGATGCAGGATTATGCTGAGGAGCACTGTGATTGTCTTGTAACACAAGTCACAGGCAGCAGCTGCTCTCCGAATAGTCGGTCTTGTTAGCTGCCACCATCTTAATGCAATAACTTACAAGGATCAGTATGTGTCACTCTTACAGGGATACTGCTGATGATGTCTGTTCCATTTCTAGCAATAACTTACAAGGATCAGTATGTGTCATTCTTACAGGGATACTGTTCCATTTCTTGGCTGTTCTTCCCATTATTTCTCAGACTTGCTCCTTTTGGGTCTGTCATTCTGCAACAATTACAAAACTTGCAGTTACCCAAGAAATTTGGTGGAACTGATCAGGTTCTAAGAAGACGATGGAGCAATTGTAGCACTACCTGTGTGTACACATGGGAGAAACAAAACCAAAACAGGGATTTTCAAGTCAAACCACACATAAAACTACAAAATTAAATAGCTGCTTAGCTACCATGCCAGAGACAGTCATGCAAACAGACCCTTCAAGTCACCAAATGACAATAACTATGTAGAATCCAACATGAAATTGACCAAATAAATTAACTGGGGGAAATGTACTTACATGCAATGAATAATAGAGAATCTGAATGCTAATTAGATGAGCAGTCAATACTTTTTAAAGGAAAAGAACACAAAGGGGATGCTTGAGAAGGACTCCTTTCTACATCACAAAGGGGCAACTGTTCCCTGATGTGCTCTTGAAGGAGTCCCTCCCCTGGTCTTCTAAGTATAGAATCTCAGTTGAGATATCCTGTTTTTAATAATGATAAGCACAATTAATTACATGCAATTTAGAAAATGTCTCAGTATCACTGAATGCATTAAATAGAACACATTAAATGTGATTCCAGGCAATTATGCATTTCACCCTATCCTTGATGAGTACCTAATACATAAGCACCCACAGTGCATAGTATTTTGAACTAGACATTTTGTAGGGAATACCCACCATGCAGGATAGCACTATAACTGAAACAGTTCTACAAAGCCAAAGGGAATGTAGAAATGTATTAAAGACAAAGAAAAAGCCTCTGTTATTTGATGAAATTAAATATATGTCTGTCAAGCAAGAAATGCAGAAGTCCACCATTATTCGCTTGTAATATATGGAAGCGCATAATAGAAAGGGGATGGTGCCTCTGAAAGCAAACCCAGATATGTTGAAGAAGTGCTATTTTGCACATACAAAAAAGAGTCAATTAAAAATCAGATTAAAATACACTAGCATCTAATCCATCTGACAACATTCTGCTCAGCTGAAATGTATTCTATTTCCCTGTTGGAAGAGTAGTTCATAGAGGAGGTTTCCATTCCCATTGTTTTCTTAGTCATAAAGTCTTAAAAGGCTTAGAAAGGGGATAATTATGTAGTCAGTTAGAGACTTGCCACCAAAGGTGGTTATTTTTAATCAATATATGAAAAATGCCGATTCAATGTGTAGGGATATATAGAGAAGCACTGGTGCTGTGCGAGTGGGCAAACTCTACCATTTTTCTGTTCCCAGTTGATTTTCTTCTGTTTCCCTTTTCCTTTGCCCCTCTTTCAATCCTATGCTCTCAGTCTAGTGCTTTCTTCAACAACCACCTCTAAGATTGCCTATTTACACACACAAAAAAAGAACCTGCTGTATCAGACCAGTCATCTATCCAGTCTAGCATTCTGTTTCCTGGTGGAAAACCAGATGCCTCAGATGGCTCCCAAGTAGGTCATAGGCATGAAATCTTCCTCCTATTGTTGCTATCTAGCATTCAGAAATATATTGCCTCTAACACAGAGGTTCCATTTCACCACCATGGCTAATACCCCTTGTCCCCAATTCACCCAGTCCCTCTGTGCCTTCTCACCCTTGCCCCACCTCCTCATTCTTCCAAAGTACCCCATCTTGCTAGCCTTAGCTGTTCTTCTTTTTTTTCTTACTTCCTCCATAACTCTTTCTGATCCTGTGTGCTTCCTTTATTCTTTCTTCTCTTCTTTTATTAGCTACTTTATTTTTATTTAGAAAAATGTTATGCCACCTCCCTAGGGAACTTCTAGATTTTAGGCTTTGTCACAATCTCTTGCTTTTTCCCTTATTCTTGTGAATCCCGCTTAGATGTAGTCCATTCTATTGGCTATGGGTCTATGATATATTCCTATGGAGACTAAACTATGACATCAGTTTTGGCTCATCACTAAGTATCTTCTGGACTGCTTTGATGGCTTCTTTCAGGTTACAGGATTTTGGATACTGTGGGCTTTTGATGGTAGCTGCTAATGGGTGAGGGTACTATTTCTGTGCATCTAGGAGATGGGATATGGGGCAGGAATTCTGACAGATGGATGGTGAGACATAACTGAGCTCACTGTTTATCTAATCTCCATCCCATCCAGATAGATGCTGGTGCAAAGGTCCCTAGTACCTCTGCTTCCTCACCAATATTGTACAACACCAGTTTGGAAAGGAATAAAATTGCATTACTGTTTAGGTTGCTGGAGGAGGAGAAAACTGATTTGTATAACCAATAACAGATTGGAAGGAAACAACAGAGTGTATCTGTCTTACCTGCCTAGTTATGTAGTCTTTTATCAGTCTCACACAGGAACATGGGAGGGACTATCCTTCTCTAGGAACAGATTGAACATTATGCTTATTTACTACGGACCTAGTCCTCCACTGGGCACCCTGTCTGAACTGGAAGAGGGAGTCCTGGACTTGACATTGGAGACACTTTGATTGTTCTGCGTGATTTCAACATTCATGCCAACAACACCTTGTCTGAGCCAGCATAGGATTTCATAGCCTCTTTGACCCTTTTAGATCTCTCCCAGATTGCGATGGTGTCCATCCACAACAAAGGACATACCCTATGCTTAATTTTTTGCATTGAACCTTTGGTCTATCTCTTGGGAGCTTGGGGGCTGGAGGTTTTTCCTGTGCCATGGCCTGACCCACACTCTGCTGGGGTGGAGGAGCAGTTAAAATGGTCGGCCCATTGAGACTTATGGATCTGACTGGATTTCTGAATTCCCTGCAGGATTTTACTATCTCTGAGGAGATTATGGTGGGAGGTTGGAATGAGAAGCTCCTGGAAGTCATTGACATGATTCCCACCCATGCACCCATTGGCCTCTCCCGTGCTCGAAGTGGAATCCAGCACATTTGTTTACTGGAGCTGGTGATCTGAAAAGGGCTGGGAGATGTCTAGAATGGTTTTTGGCAGAAAATGTGAATAGAATCTGACAAAGCCAGCCATAGAACTCATTGGAAAACCTATGAGGTGGTGGTCACAGCAGCAAAAAAAAATATTCTTCTGTAGTTCCATTGCATCAGGTACTTTGCTCAGTTATTTATGGTACTTCAGCATGTGTTAACTTCAAAGTCTGAGTCTTTAAATCCTCAGTAATGTATTATTAGCTGTGATACTTTCGCAAAGTTATTTGCTGAGACAAATCTCTAAGATAGATTTGGATACTGATTGTAATAGTGTTGAAACTTCAGAAATCCCCAGCACACCATTTTTGAAACATTTCAATCCAGTTTCAATGATGAATGTCAACAGGATTTTAGGGTCTATGAAAACTACCCTTAGTATTCTGGATTCCTGTCCATACTGACTGGAGAAAACATGTAAGGATTAGGGATGGACACAAACCAGTTCATGAACTAAAGTTCGTGATGAATTTTGGCCGGTTTGTGGTTTGCAAAGTAAAGTTTGTGGCAGGTTAACAGGCACAAACTTTCCATGAACTTTCAAGCTGTTCATGGAGGTTTATGCCAGTTCATGAGCAGATTCATTTCCAGACAAACTGTCTCTATTCAATATAAATGTTTATAAATGTTGCACTTGTGGAGCAGACGTCCCAGAGGTACCCGCTGGTGTGCGGGGTTCCCCAAGGGGTGGTGCTATCCCCAATGTTATTTAACATCTACATGCACCCCCTTGCCCAGATTGCCCGGAGGCATAGGCTAGGGTGTCACCAATACGCAGATGACACCCAGCTATATCTGTTGTTAGGTGATCAGTCCAACTGTGCCCCAGATGACCTGGACCGGGTGCTTCAGGACATGGCAGGCTGGCTTAGACTGTGTTGATTGAAATTGAATCCGACGAAGACAGAGGTCCTGTGCCTGAGTCCAAGCGGGTCGGGGGTAGGGATCCCATTACCGACCTTTGATGGGGCACCATTGGTGCCAGCGCCGAGGGTCAGGAGTTTGGGAGTGCTCCTGGATGCTGCCATAGCAATGGAGGCCCAGGTAGCAGCCACTGCCAAGGTAGCCTTTTACCATCTATGGCTGATTAGGCAGTTGGTTCCCTTCCTCGAACGGAATGACCTGGCAATGGTGATACATGCTATGGTCACCTCAAGATTGAACTACTGCAATGCTCTCTACATGGGGCTGTCCTTGTCCTAAATCTGGAAGCTGCAGCTGGTGCAAAATGCAGCAGCCAGACTGTTGATGGGCCTCTCTATATGAGAGCACATCTGGCCTGTGCTGAAGGCATTGCACTGGCTGCCAATAGCATACTGGATTCACTTCAAGGTGCTGTTTTTGACCTTTAAAGCCCTTTATGGTCAGGGGCTTGTCTACCTGAGGGACCGCCTTTCCCCATATATTTATTTATTTATTTATTCAATTTCTATACTGCTCAATCCCGGAGGCTCTGAGCAGTTTACATAGGCATATTATACTTCCTATCTAGGGCCACAATGTATATAGGGGAGGTGAGTGCCTACCAGGCACCCTACCAGCTTGTTCTTTCTTCTTCACTGAGGTCAGGGTCGCAAAATCGCCTGACTCTCCCTGGCTCAAAAGATGCCAGATTGGCCACCACCAGAGTGAGGGCCTTCTCAGTGGTGGCTCCACACTGGTGGAATGAGCTCCTGGAAGACATCAGGGCCCTGTGGAACCTGTTACATTTCTGCAGGGCCTGTAAAACAGAGCTCTTCCACCAGGCTTTCGATTAGGAGCCACCACTGATTAATGAGATATCGACAACTGGACTATTATGGCCACCATGCTGCTGGCATTCAGCACAACTTTGGACACTGCCCTAGTTTCATCAGACCACCTCATAGAAATTTGCCATCTGTACTCAACTGCACTTTATGTAATTTATTTGTAATTTGTAATTTTATGATTATATTTATTGTTTCTTATTGTATTTTAAACTGTTTTATGCCACCTTGAGCCTGCCTGTGCAGGCAAGGCAGGATATAAATCAAAATAAATAAATAAATCTTCAAAGCAACAGGGGGCAGAACTTGGAGGGCAGGTAGAGGAGCATAGAAGGAAGGTCCAGGTTCAGGAGTGTATAGAACAGATCCTAAACAAGCTAAAAACTCCAAACTCACAGGGGATCTCCAAATGACCCTCCTCTATTTGCCCTACAAGTTTGGTGAGGGTTGGATTTATAGGGTCCATGTTATGGCCCCACAAAGAAGGTGCCCCCAGGAAAGTGCTTTCTAAGGAAATGTCTGCACCTTCTTCAATAACTCCGGGTTTAGGTACTAGTGTGCTATACACTCTATTTGTTTTACCAAACTGGAATTGTTTCTGGAATTTTATCTGTGTTTTATTGTAGTTTTTAACCCATTGGGGCATGTAGGTGTTCTAATTTTGGTACAGGAACAACAGGAACATGTTACTGATCAGTGACTGGGGTCAGTACAAGGTATTTCCATCACCTACAAAGCTCTTCTTATTAGCAGGAGTGCCTCTCACTCACCTGAGCACAGCCTTCTAATGGTGCCACCCTGCAAATAGTAAGATCAGCAACATTTGTACATGTGCTGTATCTGCTGTGGCTCCCACTATAGACTCACCTGTTTGAGGAGTGCCGGAAGGCCTCTCACAATTATATCATTTTGCAGAATGTACAAAGCAGAAATGTTTAGGAGCTTGTTTTTATAATGTGATTAAAACTGTAATAAGATGGAACAGCACAGGAGGACATATTTATAAGAAATAGGAGAATTCTGGTCTATTTCGATATTTATGTATCAGCTTGCTTTTATGACATTGTCTTCTGCCTTTGTAATCCACTTTCTGCAATGTGGTATGTCATGCCATGCAGTTTTTTTGTTTGCATTGTTTTCTCATTCTGGAATCCTATTCCTGTTGTGTTGTTTATTGGATGTAATACTATTTGACTATGTTGTTTTATGCTGTGTAATCTGCCTTAAGTTCCAGTGAGAAAGATGGACTATAGATGAAGTAAATAAATGGAAATGTTTACTGAAACATGGCTAGGATCGGTGAATCCATTCATTACAAATAAGGAGGACTGAAATGACTAACCCATAGGACCTTCTGACATTCATTCTCTTACTTTCAGTGTGACTAGGAAAGAGAATACGTGTCTATTCAGTACCAGAGCAACAAGATTCTGGGATCTAGAAGTGTGTTAGAGGCACTGAGATGTAAACTATGAATTTCTGGAAAAGTTAGAGCCAAACCAAGGCAAATATATAAAATACAAAAAGAAGCAGCTTGAGTTCTTCAAGTTTAGTACCAAAATTTTATCCAAGGTCTGTTGCTATAAACCACTTTACAGCAAAATGGAAACAAACAAACAAACTGCCCAACAATTTAAAGCAATGAGTTGGATATTTAAATAAAGTTAGCAAATGAATGACCTGCAAGTCATAGTACTGAAGCAAAGTTAAATTTAAAAAACCCACAAAGCAGTGCTCTAAAAATCGAGTTTCCCACAGGAAAAAAATGAATGGGCTAAATTTCTTTGATTCTTTTTATGGCTCATTCAGAGGATATAAAAGAGACGAAGCAAGCACCTGGCCAAATGATTGCTAGCCAAGATGTTAATGGAAAGAAAAATGCCAGAGCAGATGAAAATGAGGTCGTTCTTGCTCAGGAGGTTGGTGGAAGTGATCAAAGTGTTACTGTCAATGGTGTCTGGCCTTTCATTAGCGGTGAAAGAACTGCCTGATTAATAGGAAAGGGGCAAGGTTGGCCATTGGCCTTGACAAACTGAGAGATACTCAACAGAGATGAAGGGAGGCATGATACTCCAAAGAGTTTTTAGCAATCACAGGCAAGATGTTGAGACACCTGTAACTTATCACTGTCTCAATTCAGCCTTAATTTGTTTTGCTGTTTTCTTCTCCAGCACATTGAAGGCAGATTTGTCACAAAGAATCAACAGCCAAACAGAATGACCCAGACCCAGATCCTCATGCACAGGGCCTTTTTCAAA
>NW_015163616.1:1253346-1263217 GCF_001447785.1 Gekko japonicus | reverse complement strand
CAAAATTTAGCCTCCTCCTACTCCTAGCTTAACAGCTGATCAGCTTAGTTACTGCTTTTTGGAAAAGATTCCATGTAGAGCCCAGGTAGCTAGAACTAGGAGTGGAATGATACGTGAAGCACTCATTTCTGTATGTGGTTCTTTGCCCCATTAGAGCTGCATGCTGGAGGCCTGCTTCTAAGGCCAAACTACTATGAGTTGGGTCCAGGGATATTGGGTTCCCCACAGCCGCACAGCAGCTGCAGGGAATGGCTTTTAAAAACAAGGGGAAGCCCAAGTGGGCTTGAAACTCCACCACAGGAAACAGAAATAAAGCTGGGGAAATTAGTTTCCCATTTTTACTGCCCCATGTGGAGTATTCTGTACATGTAGAGCAGCAAAAACAGGGAAATAACTCCCCCAGGAATATGGCTTGGGGGCAGGTTTCCCAAGTACTTACCGTGATTCGGCAGGGGACACAGAAGTCTTCGCAGGATCATTCCTGCGGGGACAACAGATGCGCCCGCACCATGTTGTCACCAGGAGGTGATGCTGGGTGATGCTCTGGCAATGGGGCTCGAAACTCGATGGTACCATCGAGTTTTCAGCCCCATTGCCAGAGCGTCATCCAGCGTCACTTCCTGGTGACGGCATGCTGTGTTACAGGGAGGAATGGTCCGGCCGGGGAGTATGTTTCCCCCGCCAGATCGCGGTAAGTACTTGGGAACCCTACTTGGGGGGAGACAAGAGTCGTCCCCTCCAGTGTCAGTGTTCTTCACCCCTTAGAGCTCTTCTTTATTTATGTTTTAAAAGCCACTCCCTCAGCTGCTGTATGGCTGTGGGGATCCTGCATTGGGTCCAGGCAACCCAGCTCCATGTTGTTAAAAACGTCAGAGTGTAGTTTGGCCATGAGTGTGTATAGAAGAGATGGGTGAGAACATGTGCTAGGGGAGGGGCCATGGCTCTATGGTAGAGCATCTACTTTGCATGCAGGAGGTCCCAGGTCAAACTACTCAGTATCAAAAGCAATCTTGTTGCTTAAGCTGGAACTAAATCTTACAGAAGCCATGTGACTCCTACAGAAAGCAGCAGCTCTGTGTCTTTCCTTCTCCTTCCCTTACCCTCAACTGCATGTTGGGATGTCAATAGTATGGGGAAATTTCACCACCTCTGTTGAATACGAGACTCGAGGCAGCAGGTAAACAGTGATAACAGCTTTATTCAACAAGTTAGAAGAAATCAGAACGAGACAAACAACAGAGCAACAGGCTCCTTTTTAAACAGTCCGGGCTTGGCAACCCACGCCCCCATGTCAGATAACATCCAATCAGATATTGTACATAAAGACCAATCAGTTTGCTTCCCTCCAGAACTTCCCTGGTTCTGATAGGTTGGTTTTCAATACCTTACATCAGACTCAAGCTCTGTATACATACATTCCATTCCATACATAACAACCTCTCATCCAGTTCACTGGCTGCTGTTTCTAAGGGTGAAGAAAGCCTGAACCTGATGACATCGTGTGTTTAGTAGCAGCCTACCATTAATAAGGGAAAGAAGAGGAGGAGCTGTGGAGCCACTGCTTCTGGTGGTAGCCATGTGGCTCCAGCAACAGCTACTTCTAGCTAGCTTCCTGATCCAGAATTCTGTAGATGCTAAGGTGCACTCTTAAGGATCTGTGACTATGCAATAGGGACAAGTGCAAACCTTCCATTATCATTTAAGTAAGTCACAAAAAATTCCTTGGCCATGGTGTGCCCATCAGAGATCACTCAACATATGGATTTGAAGGGGGAAGGAAATGCAGCACTGTGGTTCCCCAAAAAGCTCGAGGAAGACTGTTTAAACGTTTGAGTACTCAGGATAGATCTGCAAACAGGCACTTTTATCATTCTACCATGTGACAGTTCAGGATTGGAAACGTGCTGGTCGCTGATTCGAAACTGACCAGATGGAGCTATAATTTGCGTGGGTGGATTAGCTATTCATGGGACTCATCATCTATGTTTGGGGGAATGGAAATCATTGTAGCAGCTGTTATTAATAAAGAGATATTTTTGTGCTGCATATGGCACTTCTCTTACGTTTATGACACCTGACACATAGTACATGTGTTGGTCAACAAAACGTTATTGAAGGAGTCATTCATCATTTGCTGTGTGTGCAAGTTTCCAATTAGCATTGAGACCAACTTGAAATTGTAAAATATATCCCTCCATGAGCAATCAAGGGTGTCTAACTACAGAATATCACCTTTGCTGCAATTCAGATAGAAATGAAAGACGTAAAGCAACACTGCCTGCTCCATACTGCATTGAAAATGCAGGCGGAGAACCCTCAAAACGTTATCACCTTTGCTGCAATTCAGATAGAAATTAAAGACGTAAAGCAACACTGCCTGCATTGAAAATGCAGCCGGAGAACCCTCAAAACGCTTCAGTTATCTTTAATGTTACAAATTGTCAATTTTGGCAGGGGTAAGTGGGTTGTGATGACGCTAATGATAAGGGTATGTTGGGAGTCAGACTCTAGCAATCCTTCTTGTTAATTAATTCAGACCACCCTTCTGCCTAACATAATTGCAAGCACAGATTGGATTACAATCCCCATATCAGGGAACCACTCTTTACCAAGCTTTATATGACCTAGATTGTAAGCAAGACAGTGAAGCAGAGTGGTAAACAGGCTGTGTGAAAATATTTACCTATGTTCTTCAATGTTCCTATGTAGTAAAATGACCAGGGATGAGGCAGGTGACAACCAGAGACAGGGCTTTTTCAGTGGTGGCACCTTGCCTGTTGAATATCCTTCCCCTTAAGACTCATCTGGCCACCTACCTTACTCTCTTTTAGGCAGCAGGCCAAAATTATTATTTTTACCCAGGCTTTTAAACTGTTTAATTTGTCTTTACAGTGTGCTTGCAGACTGTGTTATGTGGATCATTGTAGGCTGCT
Organism: Gekko japonicus; assembly: GCF_001447785.1. NCBI lineage: Eukaryota > Metazoa > Chordata > Lepidosauria > Squamata > Gekkonidae > Gekko > Gekko japonicus. Next base: position 1,260,284 of record NW_015163616.1, on the reverse strand, counting down.
AAATGTTTTGTGCTGTTTGCACACTTTGGCAGGGTTTTTAATTGCTGGATTTTTAATTGTAAATTGTCATGATTTTATGCTGTTTTATCATTTTTATCACATTTTACTTTGTAAGCCATCTTGAGCAGGTTCTCTGGAGAGGTAGCATATACATTTTCTAAATAAATAATTCCTGCTATATAGTATGAAAATGTAGAAAAGGTTCAATTATCATCTATTAAAATGAAGATTCTACCAAGATTTAGCTTTCTGTTTATGACTCTTCCTCTCAGGTACCATGAGAACTGTTGAAGAGAATTCAGTTGGAAATGGAGACATTTATTTGGAGTGATAAGGAAGTGAGAATTCCAAAAGCTATTATGTTTGTGCCGACTAATAAGAGTGGACTGTCAATACCCAATATAGCAATGTACTATCAAGCTGCTTTATTAGCAGTGGTGGCTAGATGGTTTGGGAACAGTAGAAGCACAATCTGGGAATTAGAACAAGAAGGTATAGCAGTACCACTGAGAAGATGGGTATGGCAGGAGAGGAAACAAAAGTGTTAGTGGTCTCAGTACAATTAGGGAGGTGCTGGTCAAAAACTGGGAAAGCTGTGTTAAGATGTTATGATTTAAGAACTGTCCTTTAAAACCTTGGATATACGCCAAAGAATTTCAGGATTTGTTAAAAGCAGAAAATATTGACTAGTGGATCCAAGCTGAGCTGGTAAAATTCATTGATTTGTAAGGGAAAGGGTGGTTTTTGTCCATACAGGAATTGGGGGATAGAGTTTTAGGGAAAATCCCTATTTTATCTTCAACTGAGACATGGTATGTGCTAGTATTGAGGACTAGGAATATATTTTGGCTTTTGAATGGAATAGAGAAGACATTGGATGGGCAGAGTAATTCTAAAGCGCTTTTGGCAAAAAATATACACATCTCCAGTAGTGGTAGAAGTTGCAGTGAAATTGCAAAACTAGGTGGGGAATGAATGAGAGAGAGCATTCCATGGAGTTTCTAAAGTATCATTAAATGTGGGAATAATGTTTCCCCCCTTCCCTTTTTCTTTTCCTTGGCTGTGCAGTCCCTTTTCTTGTTCTTTGTTTGTCTGATTGTCCCATCCAGTTGTTTAAATGTTTATCTCTCCTTATTAATTAAATTGATTTCGGGTGGCAAAGGTCTATTCACGCCAAAATCAGTTGGCCGCCTGAACTGCCATTCCAAAGGCGCTGCCTGCATTGGCTGTCTGCGTTGCGGAGTCCCACCCACACAAGCCCCAGCCACCAGCTTACCATCAGTATGCACGGAGACACCAGACGGAATGCATGGTCTAGTGGCTGAACGTTTGGCCAAGCCCCTTCCTCCCACCCCCGTGCTGGTTGTCACCACCCCCGGCCTACTCAGCAGCCAGCCTGCAAGCAGATGGGGGCTGGCGTACCACTGGGATGAAGAGCCGTCGAGGCAGCCTGGAGGCCGCTGGACGCCGCAGGGCCCAGCAGTATGGGGAGGGTGGAGAGGGGGGATGGGCCTCGCTTTCCTCTAACGTGACGGGTGCCACTGCCCCTTCACCACCCGCGAGGTTGTCAGTCCAAGCCCGCTCCTGCTGCCACCGGCACAGCCATCATGGGTCGCCAAGGCCTGAGCCACGTTGGCAACCAGGCTGCGAGCGGGTGGGGGCTGGTGCACCACCCAGCCAAAAACCTGTTAAGCCGGCCTGGAGGCCGCTGCATGCAGCACAGCCCCGGGGTCTGGGGAGGGGGGAAAGTGGGCATAAGGGCCTCACTTCGATCTGACATGATGGGCGACCTGGCCCCTTCACCAGCCGCAGGTTTGTCGGGATGAGCCTGGGCCTGCTGCCACCATGGCCATACTAGCCCACCGAGGCACACCAGCGAACAGCCTGTGTGTGGAAGGGGGCTGGCATGTTGCTGGGGTGCATGGCCATCGAGGCAGCCCAGAGGCCCCCAGCCGCAGCCACCCAAGAAGCCAGTCACCACCTACTGACCCCGGGGTCTGTGGGGGGGAGAAAGCATGGGAAGGGGCCCCCCTGTCTTTCTAGCGCCCATTGTCTTCTCCCTACAACGGACTTCTTTCCTAGTAAATGTATATAAGTCAGATTATAGCACAAGAGAGGCAGATAGTAACACAATGTTGTAAGCTAGTTTGTGTCCCTGTTGTGTCCCTGTGTGATCTAAATAATAATAATTACTAGTTTACTATGATTATGGAAAAAGCCTTAATATATAAACAAAGAAGAGAAAATAAGGCACACTCCTGGGACACATTCATCCAGGTTTTGGAATGATTAAAAACCTAAGGAGGATGACAAGGCAGAAGTTCTGTCATGTGTTTAGCTAGATAATAATATGTTTGATGTTAGGGTAAGCTGATGTAGTTTATTATAGGAAAGAGGTAACTCTATTCCTCAGATACTTTGGAAGCTATTAGTGGAAAGTTTGTTTTGTAATTTGTGTATGTTTATGGCATATATATAATAAAAATAACAACAATTATCACTACAGTTATTATTGTAACTGTGCATGGAGAAGGTCCAAGGCATCTGCAATTAAGGATCCTGAGTAATAGAGTTGAGAAAGATCTCTGTTGGAGGCCTTTAACATCTGCTGTGTGTCTGACTAGATGGTCCAGTGATCTCACTTGGCATAAGGCAGTCTTCAGTGTCATTGTTTATGATAAAGAATGAGGTCTCTGTTTGCTCTACAGGCATCACTCAGTGGAGAGTGCAGAGATGAAGAAACAATGTCCAAAACAAAACTTGACATTCCCAGTTGTACAGGAGCATATTTCTCTTGTGCTTTTAGGTTCTAATTTATGGTTAATTCTAAAATATCCTATATCATATCCTTACAATAGGAGCATGATAACAACAATAATGAATGACTGAACTTTTAAATGTTTTCCTGAAGATACATGATGTACTGTGGATTTAGACAGTTAAATGCCCATGAGGGTCAGATTAATTGATTATGGTGGCAGAGCTGTTAACAAAGGGACACTACTGTGAAGTACTTCCGAATAAAGTTCTCTGCTATAACCATCAGGAGCCATTCCATCAAAAATAGACATTAAAATGGTATTAGACTCTGGCAGGCATTTTAGGCATGAAATGGGCATTTATGTTTCATTTGCCAATGGCTTGCTTTTTATAGCAGCACTCCTCAGGCTGCTTTGATTTCTGGATCTGTGGGTTTTTTCTTTGCACTCACAGATGCAGCTGAATTATTATGGCACGGCTGTAAGGCAAATGCTTTCAACCATCCGGTTCTTTAAACAGCTCCAGGGAATTCTTTGCATCAGCAACGGAATCCACCAAGATTAACTCCTGTTTGGATAATATTCTACTAATTGTGCTGTTTTATTGTCATTGTCATTTATATTAGACAATCTTGGGTTCCTTGTCAAGCAGAACATTCACTTCTGTCTTATTTTACTTCATGTACGACAAGACTTCAAAATTGCTGACTGTTTATTCTTGAAGATGTTCATGTTTCAGCACAGGGTTGCCAGGTACAAGTGCAGTCTCTTCTGTCATAGTAGTGAAAAGGTGAAAGGAGCTGTCCCTATGGAAGTTCCACATCTCTATGCATCCTTCATGGTTTGATGTGGAGGGGCCAAAGATCAGTGAAACTGCAGATGCTCTGTATGCATAAGCACCAATATCCTTCACTTAAAGAATCTCAGGTATCAGGAACTAATGCTGAGAATTTATGAAGATGCTGCTAATCTAAACAGTGCATATGGTGCTAGATGGTATAAGGCAACTTCATATATTTCCATAAAATAGACTTAGGATAGGGTCTCAAACTGGAAACTATTGATATTTCTCTAGCAGCCCTAAATTGAATCACAGTGGAAATGACATCTTCCTAGGGGTGAGTCTGTTAAACTATAATGAAGCAGCGGGGTTGCCATCTCCAGGTTGGGAAATACCTGGATATTTTGGGGGTGGAGCCTGAGGAGGGTGGGGTTTGAAGAAGGGAGGGACTTCAAGGGGGTATAATGCCCTAGAATCCACCTTCCAAAGCAGCTATTTTCACCAAGTGAACTGTTTTCTGTCACCTGGAGACTAGTTGTAACCCTAGGAGATCTCCAGCTACCACCTGGTGGTTGGCAACCTTATGAAGCAGTGTCTTTGGATCACAGAAAGCTGCAGTCCTTCATCCACTCTCTTCCCCATGCTCTCCTAAGACCCTGGAGAGAGCAAGGGGAAAGGAAAATTAACAATTGTGCTGGATCACAGAAAGCTGCAGTCCTTCATCCACCCATGCTCACCTAAGACCCTGGAGAGAGCAAGTGGAAAGGAAAATTAATGATTGTGCTACTATAAAGTTCAGCTTGGTGAGTCAGCAATCCTAAATACACTTACCTGAGAGTAAGCCAATTAGACCTCTAGAGGATTGCTCCCTTAGCTTGCACTGTTTGTCAGCTTTGACGCAGCAGAATTTTGACAATGTAAACTTCAAACTAGTAATACAGATTCACTATTGTAATGCTATGCAAAGGTTTTGAGTGTTACTTTAGACAACCAACTAGTCTCTCAATGCCCCAGACCCTCTTCTGTGACTTAGAGTAAAGACAGCACTTCATCGCTCTGGAATCTAGGTATACAATAGGGGCTATGTGTAGTACCTAGGCAGCTAAGAACTTAATTACTTATATTCAGATCACCAGTAGAGGGAGATAAAATAGCAGCAACTGAAGCTGCCTTTGTTTCTCATAAAGATCTGAAGAGATGAGATTAAAATACTCCTTCTTTTGTTTATTTGTTTGCTATTTTAATTCTGGCCTTTGTCTTGCTGCCATAAATGTATCCAAAAACACTTATGGACCAGTGTAGAAAATCTCCTCACTGGTGGTGAGGAAATAACATTTAAAGCACAAAGCAAAGTGTTTGTTTTGAGATTAGCCCCAAATGAATGGGATTTCAGGACTTGGGGAGGGGGTGTTATTGGTAAACCAGACTGAGCTCCCAGATCTGTTCAAGTAAATCTGGAGGGGGGGAAACCACACACTGATTTTAATGGCGCCATTACAAATTTAATCCTGCATTTTGTCAAACCAGAAAGATGCATGACTGGAATAAAATCTCTTGTATACATTTCTCCCCAAAGCATACCTTCATAGGACATGAAACTTCATATGACATGAACCTCACTTTACGTACACAGCTTTCAACTATGAGCTTAATTCAGAACCCCCTCGTCAAAACCAAGCCCCCTTCCCTTCCCTTCCCTCCCTTCCCTTCCCTTCCCTTCCCTTCCCTTTCCTTCCCTTTCCTTCCCTTTCCTTTCCTTTCCTTTCCTTTCCTTCCCTTCCCTTTCCTTCCCTTTCCTTTCCTTTCCTTTCCTTTCGAGATAATGCACACCGAAACTTTGATCTCAACAGTATTTGTTTTAAGGAAGCTGTTCTCATGTCTTAATATGCCATCCTATTTTTGAAGAGTGGGCAACAATATCTTCACACAGTGTTCGGGAATCTCCCATTTTTTAATACTGTTTCCTCTGCATTTTTCTCAGCATTTTAAGAGGCCATTATCCACCTTCGTAGAATCAAATCACTCCATATAAAACAAAACAAAGCAAAGCAAAAGCTTACAGCAGTCTCATATATCACAGTCATTTCTTTTCATCCAGGTTGGTAATGTTGGTAATGCTGATTAACTGACTGGAAGCCAGTAGAACCTTTAGAACAATGCAAAAGTTAGTTTTCAGGGACAAACTGAACCTAGGTCTACCCCTCCTGAAACATACACAAAATTACAACAGAAATTAACTCAGCCTCGAATACTAAACAGTTGCTGCCACATCCAATTTTTGTGTACGTACGTAAGAATGCATCACATCAAGATCACCTGTACTGTGAAAAAGTGTGAAAACTACTACTAAATTTGCCGTCTATGCAGCATTCACAGATGTTAGTTTAACAGAGCAGCTCTTTCCAGTGGAGGAATTCAGGAGTTTGGCCATGAAAAAGTCACAAACAACAGATGTTGCTGTAATGGACAATGTTTTGTAGCTCAAAATCTTCGTGCTAAGCACTTCTGTGCTACAGTTAAACAGATTTGAAGACAACTGTGTGCTAAAATTCACCTGGGCAAACTTAGAGTAAGGATATAGTTTGCAAAGTAAGGAGATGAAGCCTGTGATAAAGAAGGATAGTGGAAGTCTTCAGTGGGAGGTTTTTCAGGTCACAGATGTACTAATTCAAGACAGATGCTTCTTATGCTGAGCCTAATCTAATTCCCTATTAGACTGAGGGAGCTGCAGGACAGTGTGGGTGGCATAATTCACAGACAGAGATATGTGCAAAACTGTGCACCACCCTGACAAAATTTTCTAATGGTGCTGTGTATCATAGTTGCTTACAGTGCAATCCTAAATCCATTAACTCTACATAGGATTGCACTATAATTTCACAATCCTAAATGGGTCTACTCAGAAGTAAGTCCTATTTTATTCAAAGGAGCTTATTCCAGGAAAGTGTTTTAGGATTATACCCTAAGACACTAACAGTGCAACATGTGTTTTGTCTGCTAGATGAATGGGTTTACACTAGAATTAGTTTGCATAGGACTGCAGTTCAGGAATGATATATGCTACATTGAGCTACTTACAGGAATACTGGGATGAAAATGAGATGACAAAATAGATTAGCAGAAATGTCATCATCAGAAGGCAAGTTTTGATTTCAGTTTTGCAATGGATGAACCTTTGAATGGAAAAATATAGCCAACTGACAGGAGTTTAGAAAAACCAAAAAAGAAGTCATGGAAAAAGGAAATGATTGTTGATTTTGCTGGGCTGTTTTGTGTTTTAATGGTTTACTGTATATGATTGTTGCTTTGTTTAAATTATTGTTTTGAGTTTCTTTGAGTCCTTCTAGGAAGGAAGGAAGGAAGGAAGGAAGGAAGGAAGGAAGGAAGGAAGGAAGGAA
>NW_015163616.1:1241118-1253268 GCF_001447785.1 Gekko japonicus | reverse complement strand
AAGGAAGGAAGGAGGGAAGGAAGGAAGGAAGGAAGGAAGGAAGGGTGACTGACAGAATGAGGAAATCAAGTCCCAAAAGAGAGTGGAATGAGAACATCAGAACAATTTTGTTATATCAACTGTGCTACTACAAAAAAAAAAGAAAGAAAAGAAAAAGGTTAACTTTAAATTTATGAAGTTTTGGAGAAAAATTGTGAGGAAGGTTGCAGAACCTGAAACTTCTAAACACAAACTAAAACTGGAACCATATGAGGGTTGCCAGCCCCCAGGAGGGTGCAGGGGATCCCCCAACAGTCATGAGCATAGAGTTTTGCCCAAAATACCAGAGTGTTGCCACGCAATGTCCCCAGTGTGATGATATCACTTCCATGTGATGTCATCACATTGGAAATGTTGCACATGGTGACATCGTCCTGCCCCCCACTCCCTCCCACCCCTTCCCAGCAAGACGTAAGCACCTGGCAACCCTAAACCATATGCACATTTACTTACAAGATCCAATGTTGCAGAATAGTAAGAGTTTTAACTAGGATGGGGAAGACCTGGGTTAAAATTCCCCCTCTGCCATAAAACATAGCAGTGATCTTGAAACAATCTCTGTCTCTCTCTGCCTATCCCACAGGAATGTATATGTATGTACGTTAGGAATATGCAGTGTCTGGTGTACAAGAAGCAGCTCCTGTACAAATCACGCTTATGTAAAGATAGTCAGATAGGGATGTGGGTATAACCTTATTTCTTCTGGTGAATGTCATTTCTTTGACCCGCCCAGAATGCAATTTTTAGGCTGCTTCCTACTTCTTTCAGAGGAGAGCTCTCTCTCCCTCCCTCCAGTCCTGCAGTTAAGCTCTCTCTGTCTCTTTCTCCATTACTATTAGTTCTTAAGCTACTCCAATCCTAAATCAGTTTGTATAACTGACTCTGTATACTTACCCAGCCAAGAATATGCTCCATTGAGCAACTTGAAATATGAGTGAGGGGGGGAAATGCAATAAATACTTGGAAAGAAGTAGGGATTTTAGGGAGACATACTTCTGAATAATAGTAAGGACTGAAAAGTGCCACTTATATCCATAGCTATGTGTAATAAAAGTTACATTATGGAGCTCCCAGCCTCCTGGCAAAGTCACTGGAGGTCCGGGGGCTGTTTTGCCACCCCAGAGGAAGCTGGGGCAGCAACAGGGCCATGTTGCTATGCGTCATGACATGGGTGGGGGGCGGAGCCGGCTCAGTTAAACGGCCGGGCTCCGCTCCCACCCAAAGCAGTAACAGACTCTCCCACTGCATTGACTGTACCAGGCGTAAGGCTAACAGACAAATGAGAAAGGCCATGGAGGGTGGTTTAGGGCTATTTTTGCCGCACCCCAACATACGGGTTGAGTTCCAGCACCTGTATAGGGCTGACGGGGTGCACCTATCTGACAAGGGCAATGGGTTATTTTTGCAGGACTTGTGGCTAGGGATTACCTCAGCCTTGTGCTGTTAGTGAGAGCAAAGGCAAAAGCAGAGGCTTGGTCTTGGCTGTGGCAGGTTGGTGAGGGCAAGAATTCGGAACTGGTGAGCACCTTATGGCATTTTCCCCATTAGGGAACAGGGGGTCATCAGAAACTGCCTTCAGATTTCTAAAATCCAGGGTGGGGAACGGTGATCACCTCCTGGAACCTCTTAGGGTATGCTCCTCTCTGCAAGTTGGAAGGCTTCAGGGGTAGGCACTTCTAGGTGGCGACCAGTTTTGCTGGGCTGCCGGTCACGAGCCAGGCTGATGGCTCAAGACCAGAGCTGGGTGACCCACCTGAGAAAAGGGCAAGGAGGTTGGTCAGGTGAGTGACACCTGCCTTGCCTGTTCCGTGCTCACTTACCTGGTCCCTTGCCACAATGTTATGTTAAATAGTTAATAAAGTGGCCCTTGTTTACTTCCAAACTGTTGTTTGTCTCGTTATTCTGACTTGGGGGGGGGGGCAATGGAAATAACTCTGATTGTAGTTTGTTTTCTAAAAATGTGAGCCAGATTATTTAATATAAATACAAAGATGGTCATATTAGGAGAGCAACCTGCTACTAGTTTCCATTGAATTCAATGGCAAGCATTGCCAGATATAACCATGCCACTGGGATGAAATTCTCAGATATTTCACTCTTCAGAAACCTCTGCCAAATTTCAAGCAGATAAGAAAAAATGTCTCCCTTGTATGGAAAATCAAAATTATTACTTGCTGAGTGGGCATAGGGAGGCATGAATTGGACATTTGAATAAGATTTTATTCTTTTCTTTGGAACTTCAAATGAGGAATTCCTAGGTGGAAACAAAGCACGGACTTTCTGTCCCTGCCTGCCTACCAGCTAGTACAAAGAGTCTTCATCCTTGTCCAGTACAACATAGGCTGCTGGCTGGCAGGCACTCCCTACTTATCAGATAGTGGGGGAGGAGAGCCATAGCCATTATTTGCATCCTTGCCCCTGTCTGCAAAGCACTGCAAACAAAGCCTTTCTCCTGATTTCCTGGTATATAACAGAATAGCTTTATTCCTGGTATATAACAGAATAGCTTTGGTTTACCTCTAATCTGAAATTCCTCCCAAAGCCAGCAAAATGATACAATAATCAGCAGAAAATGGCAAATCTGTTCAACAGAATGGCAATCAGGATAGTCCTGTCTCCTGGGAACATCAGCTAACTGTTCTGGTTGGATAACATCACTGTTACCTAGGTTATCTGGTGATTTGCTCTCTTCCTGCCTGCCTTCCAGTGCCTTGGAAAATGAAACCAGACAACAAGGCACTAGAACAACTATCCCATAAGAAGGGTTCTGCCAGCTCCTGAATGATAAAAATAAATTTGTTCCGCTTTAGAGCATTTACAATATTTTGAATGAGGCATGTTTCATATTAGATTGTGATTAGTAGTAGAAGAAGAGTTGATTTTGATACCCTGCTTTTTTCTACCTTAAGGAGTCTCAAAGAGGCTTACAATCATTTTCCCTTCCCACAATAGTCACCTTGTGAGGTAGGTGGGGCTAAGACAGTTCTGAGAGAAGTCTGACAGGCCCAAGGTCACCCAACAGGCTCCATGTGGAAAAGTGGGGAATCAAACCCAGTACTCCAGATTGCAGTCTGCCACTCTTAACCACTACATCATGCTGGTGTATTCAGACTACCTGAATACTGTGGACTATCAAAAAGACAACTAAGTGGGTTCTATATCAAATCAAGCCTGAACTCTCCCTTAGAAGCTAAAATGACCAGACTGAGGCTATTGTAATTTGGTCACATTATGAGAAAACAAGAGTTACTGGAAAAGACACGAATGCTAGGAAAAGTTGAAGGCAGCAGGAAAAAAAAAGACCCAACATGAGATGGATTGACTCAGTCAAGGAAGCCATGGCCCTCATTAATTCATGGGGTTGCCATAAATCAGATGTTACTTGAGGGCACTTAACACACCACAGAATGTAGCTTTGTTGATCAAAACTAAACAAAATAAAATTATTTCAGTCCTTTTCACCACATCATTTTTTTTCCCCTTAGAAGTGAGTTCCCGCTAATGTTCAGGTGAAGGTGAAGATACCAAAACATTCATAACCATTTCTTTAGATGGAGTTTTCCCATGAAATATCCAGCTCTGTTTTTAAGGGGATTGAATATGTATTCAAGATTTCTGGAATTCAGCCAAAATCTTTTTAAAATGTACTTTTTTGCTTAATTATAACCTGTCCCAAAATAAAATGGATCCCTATAGCACAATATTTAAGGCTGACGCTTATTACTTTATATGCACCTTTTACTTAAAGTCATTGTCTAGGTTATTGGACAAAAAAAGTCTCAGTTGTAACATGAAGCCTGCTGGGTTAAATTCTTCCAGTTTATAAACCAACATTTTTAACTTGAATGTAATATGATTTTTACATTATAGAAAGCATTGACTTATTAAAATTGAATTGTACCAGATATTTTTGCTGTTGCTGTAAAGCACAAATGACATCCATTTGAATAGCAAGTTCACAATGATCAGTGCTATTTTCTGTTTTCCGCTGCCTTGTCAGATCTTCTAAGTACAGTAGGTTAAGTGATTTCTCAACCTTCTATTTGATACAATAAACTTTGTCAGATGTTGTTGTTATTATTTTTTGCTGTTAGCACTACCCAAAGTGCAGTGATTTGCATAAAAAACCCCTTGACTCCATAAGCATTTTAAATAGGATTGAAACAAAATGGAGTTGGAAAAAGAAGGAATTTGGCAAGGTAGCTTTTATTTAATCTAGGTAAAACAGCATGTAATGACAGACATTTAAAATGTCAGTAAATCCAGTGGAAAATTGTTATTTGCACCTACAGTGTAAACTGAGGGCATTGCTCCCCCACCCTCACCCCAGCTGAATGCATACTGCATTGGAAGCCTTTAGAAATGGGTTGAGCTGTTTGCTTCAGACCCTGGTAACATTCCACACTCAGAGATGCAGCTTCCCCATTTTGGCAAGGTTAAGAGACATTATCTGCAGTACAGTATGGATTATAACAGGCTGTTGCAAATTGATGCAAATACCTAGGAAACATTTTTTTGGGGGGGTGATAACATAATGCATTCATGCTGCTTTTGAAATCTGACAGCATAATAATCCAGTATAGAACGCATTTTGAGAAGATGTTAAAAGTAAAACATAGAAAATATCCTATCTGAAAAAGTGAGCAGTGACTCATGAAAGCTCATACCCTGCCACAAATTTTGTTAGCCTTTAAGGTGCTACTGGACTCTTGCTGTTTTCTATTGCTGCAGAAATCATCCAAATATTGTAGTCACCAAGGGCTCCATTGAGATCAGTCCTCCAGGATCTGAATCCATGAGAGATGTACATGAATACTTTTGTTCCGGATACCCTACTCTTATCTGATCTAAACTATTGGAAGGTATGGGTGAATTGTTTGGTTCTAGTGCAGAAATAATCTAAACCCATGATATTATATTGGAAAGGCTTGATTTAATATGACCTGCCATTTTCATGTGCTTGAACAAGAGGAGAATCTTTGCTGGGGTGGGGGGCAGCAGGAAGCCCAGCCTGAGACATGGCAATGATGTCGTTGTCTACTTTACACTAACAGAATAATCCTAAACAGGTCTACCCAGAATCCTACTCAGACCTATTCAATGGAGTTCACTCCCAGGAAAGTGAGTTTAGGATTTCACTGTATGTTTGAGAACTCTCTCACATATGCAGACATATTCAAGCAGTTTGTTTTGGATTAGGAAGACAAGGTTGCTTGCAGAATCTTGAACTTATGTAGCAGTTCTAAGGGTCCCTGTTAGCTTTGCTGGAATCAAGACAGTGGAGGAATCTTGAAATTACTCAGAAAGGCATATGTTAAAATGTGTTTACAAGATAATTTTATTTTCAAACTGACATGCTTTTTACAAACTATTTACAAAGTAAAAGTATGTTTTAATGTGAACATTCAACCATCTGTTTTGGACACCAGTAGGTATTCAAATATTACATCTGCATGGAGCCCCTGAGCTCTGTATTCTAGATATTTATTTATTTATTTATATTTACATTTACACCCCGCCCACCCTGTAAACAGGCTCTGGGTGGCTTACAGAAGACGGCCTACAGGCCGATACAAATAAAACAATACAAATATTAAAATCCCTTAAAAACAATCTTAACAGTAAAGTGCTCACTTAAGATGAATGGCTTATATCTGCATTCCTTCTGTCTTCAGGTCTTAAGATCAGTCCCACGGTCCAGATGTTTGCCGGTGAGGCTCAGAGTGGGCCAGTCCGATATTCCAGATTGATGGTAACTGTGGTGGCGGCTCCTATTTGAAAGCCTGGTGGAAGAGCTCCATCTTGCAGGCCCTGCGGGACTGTGAGAGGTCCCACAGGGCCCTGATCTCATCCGGGAGCTCATTCCACCAGTAAGGAGCCGCCACCGGAAACACCCTGGTCCTGGAAATGGCAAGTCTCGCCTCCTTGGGGCCCAGGATAGATAGATGTTGTTGGGCCCCAGACCATAGTGCTTTCTGGGGCACAAATATATTTACATATATTTACTCACACACACACATGCATACATATATACAGAAAGGGATACAAGTTTAACAGTTGGCTTATTGTACAAATTTGTCCAGCTCATACTGCTTATCTATATTATAAATCAGGTGCCATAATCTTCCCAAGGTATTCTCTGACATGAAATGCCACCTCCAATGCATTCAGCAAATTGTGTAACCAAAGGAGCTATTTTAGAAGTTCTTGACTATTATCCCTTTATTCTCAATGAACTCTCATTGACTGCTGTGGCCTATGTGACCAGAACAGCCATCCAGGCAACCTGTTATTGGGTGAATATCTTCTCTGCTTGGATCAATTCTTCTGTTCTCTGCAAATGTTTTATGTAGTTGTTTCCATCTATATATCTAAATCTCAACAGTCCCCTCTGCGTGTGGATACTTATTTCCACAGATAGAGGGCACACTCTGTCCCAACAGGTTTTCTACAGACTCAGGGGACCCCGTGGACTGCAGAAAAAACTAAAAAGTTTTATAAAAACTCGGGGAGGGTTGAATCCACCCCCTCAATACCTTTTGAAACAGCCACCTCAGTGATCTTCTCCAGGCCCTGCTGCATCGACAGTAAGAGATAGATTGATAGCTGGGGGGGGGAGGAAGCAAAAGCGGGACTGGATCTTGGATTGGGGAGGATTCCTCCTGAAGTATGAATGCCTCAGTAGCAGGGGATTTGGAGGCAGGCCTGGGACTAGGATTGCCTGCTCCAGGTTGGGAAATTCCTGAAGAATCTTTGGTGAAGTCTGAGGAGTGCAGAGTTTGGGGCTAGGCCTGGCTGCTTGATACTCTTCAACAGCAGCCACCCTATGAAAGTCAGTGTAGTATAATGGTCAGTGCTTCAGAGAAGGGTTTGCAAGACTCAGGTTTAGATCCCTAACTTGCTGTGGAAGCTCACTGGGTAATTTTGGACCAGTCACTTACTTTCAGCCTGACCTACCTCATAGGGTTCTTGTGTGGATAAAAAGGAGGAGAGAATAATGTAAACTGCTTTAGTCCCCACCGTGGAGAAAGACCATAGTTTTCCTCAGTAGAAGCTGCAGAGAGAAAGGAGATGGAAAGCTGAAGACAGAGGGGCAGATAAAGGTAGGTTGACTGTTGAGTAAGAAGAACATAGGGATGCCAACTCCAGGTTGGGAAATTCCTGAATATTGGAGGGGTGGAGCCTGGGGATGGTGGGGACTGAGGTGGGGAGGAACTTCAGATAGATATAATGCCATAGACTCCACCCTCCAAAGCAGTCATTGCCTCTAGGGGAGCTAGTGTTGCCAATCTCCAGGTGAGGACTGGAGATCTCCTGGAATTACAACTGATCTCCAGATGACAGAAATCAGTTCCCCTGGAGAAAATGGCTGCTTTGAAAGATGGAGTTTATGGTATTGTACCCTGCTGAAGTGACTTCTAAGTTCAACCTCATCCTCCCAAGACTCCACCCCCAAATCTCCAAGAATTTCCCAACATAGAGCTGGCAACTTTCAGAGGAACTGATCTCTGTATTGGGGCAATCGGTTGTGATTCCTGGAAAGTGGCTGCTGCCACTGCTGCTCTGGGGGGGGAGTAGGTGGGAGGCTGGGAGAGTGACGGGGGCAGAAAGAGTGATGAGGTGGGGGCAGAGAGGAAGTGACAGGCATGGAGAGGAAAGAGAGAGTAAGTAAAGGGGTGGCAGGAAGGAGAAAGAGGGTAAGAGGAGTTTGGGGAGAGGGGAAGAAGCAGAGGTGGGGAGAATGGGATAGCTGCTCCCACAAGTTTCTTACGGGACTCCACTTATCCATACCTAAACCTTTCTCTGCTTCCTGTCTTGCTGGGGGTGGGGGTGGGGATCAGTAGAATTTCCAAGGAGCTCTCCACCAAAGCCAGTGCAGAGCAGTGCAGAGCAGGTGAGACTGAATAGTTTTTTCCCAGAGGACAGTATGGTAATAAGCATGAGTGCTGTATCATCAGCATTCTGAGCACCAGCATTTACAAGCTGTGAAATAACTCTTTGAAAAAACATAAACCTTTCTAATAGTTAGTTGAATTTCGGAACCACTATGTAAAGGCAGCAAGGGAGGCCAGTGTGATGCAATGGACAGTGATGAATTTGCTTTAGAAAGACCTAGTGCTCAGCCACTGTAGCTCCTTGAAGGAGCCACTTTCCCTCTCCATAACCAAACTGCTTGAATTTTTACAAAAATCGAATAGGATAACCCATGTACTTGAGAGGAAACATATCACAAACTCATGCAGAAAAAAGAAAGTAAAGATACCATGCATGAAGGGGAAAAACTTCCTTGACAAGATAAAAATATCTCTGATGTAGTAATGACCAGGGAGTCAAGAAGACCTGGGAAGAAGATGACAATAATGATGACAAGCACTTACAATCAGTTGACTAAATTTCGAAAGCTGACAGTGTATTGTTCAGTTTTAAGAAGAAGATATCAAATAAAAGGGTCAAAGGTTGCACATTGCTGCACTGAACATGATTGGCTGTCCTAGTCTTACTTGGTGTTTCCCCACTCACCTTTTCTGTCAAGGACACTATGTCAGTGAGAGCAAAGTAGGAGAGAGGACATTCTTTTTATCCTTGAACGGGAGAGACAGGCTTCCATTAGAATATTGTTAACATTCAGGCATTGCCCTATTTATACTGATAGCTCCACACAAGAGCAGCTGTTTTTGACTTTATGTACTGTGCACAATGGATGAAATGTTGCCCAAAGTGTTCAGCTGCTACACACAGATAATGAATAAACCATAGTTGCCCCTGAAATATTGCTGGTCAGTAAAACTCAGTGAGACTAAATGAGTGCCACAAAGGGGAAAGATTTATTCATACTATTTCTGTGCAAAAAAGAAATATGTGGCCTGGCTAAAGGATCTGCAAGGATCTCTCTGAAAGAGTTAACCTACAACATCATGGGGTTTTTCCTCATGAGCTGAATATATGAAAATACACTGCTGCCTTTTACTGATGGGGAGCAACTCTTCAATTTCTCAGCCTTGTTACTAAGAAATCCTCAGCACAAGTCTATGGTGGAGATAATACTGGCAGTCCCTAGCATCTCCAGATTATGGGCTACAAGACGCATTGGAAAGGCATCAGGTTTGGTGATGCTGGTAAGCTTCTTGTAGCCTTACTCTACATAAAATCTTATGGTGGGGCACTAGAAGCAGAGTTGCTGAAGATGACTGGTCAGATAGGTTTATATGACAGGTAGACAGCCCTTAAGCATGTTGGCAACAAACTTCCGGTTTGTGGCATGCAAGGGTCATTTCATAGAAAAAGAGGTGCAGGAGCTCGTTAGCATAACTTATTAGCATAACTTATTTGCATATGCCACACACCCTGGCATCACCGGAAGTGTGTCAGAAGGCAACACCCACTGCTCAGGCTCCACTGGACTGTTTTAGATGGTTAGCTATTGGAGGGGGGGAACGTGCAGATCTGTCCTCAAAGAGGAGAGAGAGCTTGTACCTAAATAAAACTTGGTCTTAAAGGTGCCACTGGACTGTTTTGGATTGCTAGCTATGGGGGGGGGACGCAGATCTGCCCTCACAGAGGAGGGAGAGCTTGTAACTGAAGGCAGGCCAGGCGGGGGCTCTGCAACTTACCTGGCTGCTTCCTGCTTCTCATGGCCTGACTGAGGGCTGCTTGGAGCAGGGGGTGGGGCTTGTTGCATGTGCTCCTTGGGCTCCTTACTGCCAGAGCTCTGCTCCTGTGTGCTCCTGCTGGAAATGACCCCTGGTGGCACACCATTGTCGGAGGGCTCCTGGGCAACTCCCAAGGAACCCCCAAACCGCCTGGCCCCAGCGGGGGAATCGGAGCGATCCAATCTCCCAAAGAGCTGTCTCGGAGGCAAGCTCTTGCGGGGAGCTCGATTTGGGTGCTCCTGGGTGCGGCGGTACCCGAGTAGACCCCTTATCGCTCCATTGCAGGGACCAGGAAGGGAGCACTCATGAACAGCCATTGAGCGTGGAGACACGATTGGTCAACTTTTGGAGCTATACTCCAACTACAGAATCTCATCTATCAACTTTAACCTACTTGCTGTGAGTAACTAGACTGCTCAACTTGACTATTTTATAGTAACTTCAAGGTGCTTTGCTGTTTAGAGGAACTCCATTTAAAATTTAAAGACCTGGGCGGAGAGAGGTGGGTGGAGGATTCCCCCACACATACGTTTTTGGCTCGAAAGTGCAGCTCAGGGACTTTTAATTGTGCAAAGAAAAGGAACTGGATTAAATACCCTATGTGAAAGAGCTGGAAAGTTTGAATCTTTTTCTTTTTTAGTGGAAAACTTGTTTCCTTTTGGGAGATTGCTGATTTTTATACGTACTAGCATTTGACTGAGCTACTTGAACTGGGTGCCTATCTGGATTCAGTGGATTATTTTTGTCTTTTGCTCTGGCTTTATGGATTACTTTTGCTTCTGCTTTTGCTTTTTCCTATGTACCTCTTTAATGGAGCTGGCTACTGGAATAACAAGTAATATCTCTCCTTGATAGATCTTTTTTGAATGCTCAAGGGATTAGAATTTTCCTGCTGAAGAGAAATAACTTATACACCTTCTGTGGATTTATAAGCTGTATTTTCGGTTCCTATAAACTGGAAAAAGCCTGAAACCTCAAGAAGAAGATAAAGATTTTGGAAACATAATTCTCTCCTTGTGGATTTACAATTTATACTCTCTGGATATATAATCTATATTTTTGGGATATATAACTTGTATTTTGAGGGGGCATAAAATTTTATACTGGGAATTACATGCAGCATTTGGTGGAGGCTTACAATCTGTACATTGTGGAATTACTGATCACATACATTTTAATTGGGAACATTTGACATCTAGCATAATAAAAGATATTAGAAACATAACTCTCTCCTTGTGGATTTACAATCAATACCTTGTGGATATACAATCTATATTTTTGGGATAAATAACTCATACATTTTGGGACATAAAATCTCTATACCTGGGATACACTTAGTGGAGGCCTACAATTTGTGCAGTGTGGAATTACAGATCACTGGCATTTGAACTGAGAACACTTGTCATCTTGCATAAAGTTGTTGGTAAGGTGAGAGGGCATTGATAAAAGATGGGGGGGAAGCATCCAGTTGATTTCTGTTCATATAACATTGTGCTTATTGTGGGAACTATATGACTGGGATTGCCTTCTCAGAAGTCTAGAGTGTCATTGTTTAGACTGCTTAAGTACTAATAATAACAAGATAAGGGAAAGCTGTGGACTAGTTTGAAATCAGTATTGTGGTTACATTGTTTAGAAACATTGGGAGCCTCTTGAAGTATTATTGAAATAATCTTTGAATGTGTTGGCACTGACAAGGGGGAAAGAGGGGAGGAGGAGGGTCTTGTGAATTAACTGTGATATTAAATGAAAAATGTCTTCCGGTTTAGCTAGACCCTCCTCAAGTGTAATAAAATCAGTAACCCAAAACCCAGCCAAGATGCCAAACCAAGAACTACAAAAGCTAAAAGAAAAATGTATTGACTTGAACTGGTGGGAAAGAGCACAAATGGACTCTAGATATGTGAAAGATAAAATGATGGAATTCTGTGATGTACCCGTAGAAATAGACAAAATTTTGTGGTGTGTTGAAGGGAAATCTATAAAATTATTTTATAAGTTGTTATTAGAGATGAAAATGCAAGATGAGGTGGTAAAAGAAGCAATGGTTAAATGGGCACAAAATATAGGCCATAACATACTATTAGAACAATGGGAAAAGGTATGGAAAGTTCACCAAGGCACCGGTCACACGAGAGGTTTTGGGCTAGGAAAGGGCTGGATCGGGGCCGCAGCAAACGGGCGTGATCCCACCGCAACATCTGGGAAGCGTTGGGCGTCCATTCCCGATCCGGCCCTTCTGCTGAAAACCCCGCAGCAAAAATGAACCACCTACCGAGGTGGTTCATCTGGGAAGTCCGCATCAAGGCCGGCTGTGGGATCGCCGGCGCGTCCTTCCGCCGGCGCATCCCTGGCTCCTGGCCGAACTGCGCATGCTCACACATGCACAGTTTGGCAGCCTCCCCCTCACGACCGCGTCTTCCTCCCCGGCATCTGATCGTGCCGGAGAGCAACGGCGCCG
>NW_015163616.1:1204836-1240898 GCF_001447785.1 Gekko japonicus | reverse complement strand
ACTCACCCCCCCCCCCCGCAAGGCAGTTGGAATTTTCAGTTGGGGGAGGAGAATGATGTCAGCTGCTCCCTAGGCAGAGGCTGTGTGTGTGTGTGTGGGGGGGGGTTGTAAAGACAGACAGGCAGATAAACGTTGGCTGATGGTTGCCAACTCCCGGTTCGAACTCCAGGACATAGGGTTGCCAACTCCAGGTTGGAAACTTCCAGGATATTTTAGGGATGAAGCCTGCTGAGGGTGGGGTCTGAGGAGGAGGAGGAAGAGGGGGACCTCAGACAGATACAATGCCATGCTGCCCACACTCCAGACAAGCTGTTGCCAGTCTCCAGGTGACAGCTGGAGAGATCTTATAGCTTTGGTGCTACTTCAAAGTTCCCCAGGAGCCCAAAACAGAGTAGTGTTTTGGAAAATCTTTAGGAATTGTTTGGTGCATTTACGATGGGGCTCCTGGGGAACTATTGTTGCCAATCTTGGCCCAGCAGCCATCAAACCATTCTCTTCAACCCCCTGCTGTGCAGCTGACTTTCCCCTAGGGTTGCCAATCTCCAGGTGGGACCTGGAGATCTCCCACTGTTACAATTGATCTCCAGATGACAGAGATCAGTTCCGCTGGAGAAAATGGCTGCTTTGGAGGGTAGACCCTATGACATTATACCTGCTGAGTCCTTCCGCCTCGCCCCCCCGCCCAATGCTGCCCTCTACAGAATCCACCCCCCAAACCTCCAGGTATTTCCCTCCTTAGAGCTGGCAACCCTACATTCCCCTCAGTGCCTGTTGGTAGGCAACTAAGCTTGGTCCTGTCACCTACTTTGGCCTTTGGGAGAAAACACATTGGGGCCAATCCTGATAGGGTTGCCAACTCCAGATGGGAAATTCCTGGAGATTTGAGGGATGGAGCCTGAAGAGGGTGAGGTTTGAGGAGGGGTGGGACCTCAGACAGGTACACTGCCATAGACTCCACCCACCAAACCAATCAGTCCCACATAGGGAACCATTGTTGCCAATCTCCAGGTGAGGGCTGGAGAGCACTCAGAATTACAACTGCTCTGCAGAAGGGAGGGCAGAAGTCAGCTGAAGTCAAAGGGGCAGATAATGGTAGGTTGATGGTTAGCTGGGAAGGAGATGGGGTTGCCAACTCCACCCTCCAAACCAGCCATTTTGTCCTGGGTAACAATTGCTGCCAATCTCCAGGTGAGGGCTACAGATCACTCACAATTACAACTGCTCTTCAGGTAGCAGAGATCAGTTCCTCTGGAGAAAACAGTGGACTCTGTCATTATACCCTGCTGAGGTCACCACAGCAAATTGACACTGTTTGCCCAAAGCCAGAGCACTCCCCCAGAGCCTCTTTCTAGATCTCGTTGTATTGCTTTCACAACGGGCTTTACTGCTAGTAAAGAATATGTATATAAAATGTTCTATAGATGGCGTATGACACCTGAAAACTTAGGTAGGTATCCAAGTATGTCAAATGTATGTTGGAAATGTAAACGAAAAACTGGCTCTTTTTATCATATGTGGTGGACATGTGATGTTAAAAAATATTGGATATGGATACATGAGATAGTACAAAAAATACTTGAAACAAATGTACCATTCATACCAGAATTGTTTTTATTAAATATTGTACTGTAAATCTTTAATATACAAGATGTATACATGATTATACAAGTTGTAACCACAGCTAGAATTTTATATGCAAAATATTGAAAGAAAGAAGAGACACCCATAAAGGAAGAATTAATTTTTTGGCTTTTAAAAGCTGCAGAAATGGACAAACTAACTTTACAACTACATGAAAAACAAGAAGAAATTTGAAAGAAAATGGGTGAGAATCTATAATTGGATACAAAATTATCTTGGAGAACTTAAATCATGAATCTCAACAAAAACATTACAGACACGGCATAGAAGACTTAGATTCGATACGTTCATTGTAACCAAAGACGATGTATGAGTATAGTATCCATTCTGTTAGATTTTTCTGTTCTGTTTCTTATTTTGTTTTTCCTTTTTCCTCTCTGTAATACTTTTCTTTGAAACTAATAAAAATGTTTATTTAAAAAAAGCATGTTGGCCTCAAGCCACATACTTTAAAGTTCAGTATCAGCACCTTGGATTGAGCTGGCAGCAAATTGGGAACCACTGTAGATGGAACAAGACTGGAGTGATATTGTCCCCACAATGCACTCCAGTCAGCATTCTGGCTGAAGCATCCTGCACCAACTCTAGCTTCCAGACAGTGTTCAAGGGCAGCCCCACATAGAGCACATTGCAGTAATCTAATCTAGATGTGGCAAGATCTTTCTTGCCTAGGAACAGCTACAGGTAGCTTACCAGGTGAAAGGAGCCCCAGGCCACTGCTGCAACCTGCTTCTCCGACAGGAATCCTCAGGTCCAGCAGCACCCCCAAACTATGAACATACTCCTTTAGGGTAAGTGCAATCCCATCTAGAACAGGAGACACCTCAGTTCCTGGGATAGACTTTCCCCCAACCAACAGCACCTCCATTTTGCTGGGATTAAGTTTCAGTTTGTTAGCCTTTATTTATCCCCAGATTGCCTCTGGGTACCTGTTCATGGTTTCCACAGCCTCCTCTAACCCATATCACATCTACCACATGATTTTTGCAGTGCCAGTACAGTTTAGTGGTTAGAGTGTGGGACTACAATCTGGGAGACCAGGTTCAAATCCCCATTCTTCCATGGAGCTTACTGGGTAACCTTGGGCCAGTCACAGGCACAGGGTTGTTGTGAGGATAAAAGGAGGAGAGGAGAATGATACAAGCCATGTTGGTTTCCCATTGGGAAGAAAGGAGGGGTATAAATAAAGAAAACAAATAAATAAATGAGAGTGGCTAATCTTAATTAGGTAACATAATTTACTGTCACTTTACATATCTCTTGTCATGTTATTCTTTCTAGGCTAGAATCATAATTAAAATTTAAAACTGGACTTTTTTTTCTTAATGGAAATTATTGCTTATTTTCCAAACAAAGCTTGTTTAGAAGTAGTCTTTTTTGAAGAAGAAGAAGAAGAAGAAGAAGAAGAAGAAGAAGAAGAAGAAGACTGTGCATGTTATTTTCAGGAGACTGAGGTTTTGGATGTAATCATCCGCTTGTTTTATTAAATTCTGTAAGTATCACAATTATTCCTCTGTGAGCTGACAGCTGGCAACTCAAAGTTTCAGGTTGATTTGAAATGGCTGAGAGATGAATTCCAGGGGAAAAATAACCCCAGCTGTGTAATGGACATGCTGACAGAGTCTTTAACTAGCTGTTCTCTACCTTAGCAAGCAGCCATTGTAATTACAGGTCAGGAAGGAGACCTGTATTTCATGTGATTAGAGCCTGTTTGCATTCCCAGTCATTAGAAAACAAAATGGAGGAAGCTTAGAGCATGTGGGTTTTTAAAATCTAAACTGTTTTCATTGGGATACATGTTTACCTTCTTGTTAAAACAGTCTTGCATTGGTGCAGTTATAGCATCATGAGAAATATATACACAAAAAATGATATTCAAAGGATTTGTGGAGATGTCTTGTCACAGAAAAATTATATACGTGACTGAAAGTTTCAGGTACAGAAAGGGGCATCTAAGACCACATTCATCACAAAGAAAGGCTAGAGGTTGGCCTGTTTTTGTTTGGGTAGAACAGACAATTATGAGGAACATCGTACTGGGGGGGGGGTATTTATTGTGTGCTTGCAAGCCTGGAAGTCATGGTGACGTCTGGCGACCCCTAGTGGAGCTAAGATGTTTCTTAGCCAGTTTGGTGTAGTGGGAGAGCCAGTTTGGTATAGTGGTTAAGTGCGCGGACTCTAATCTGGGAGAACCGGGTATGATTCCCCACTCCTCCACTTGCACCTGCTGATGTGACCTTGGGTCAGTCACAAGCTCTGGCACAGCTGTCCTTGGAAAAGAGCAGTTTCTGTCAGAGTTCTCTCAGCCCCACCCACCTCACAGGGTGTCTGTTGTGGGGAGGGGAAGGGAAAGGAGTATAAATCCAATGTCTTCTTCTTCTTTCAGAGAGGTGGTTTTGATATTACCTGCCTCAGCATCCCGGCCCTGGTATTCCTTGGAGGTCACCCTTCCAAGTATTTGCCAGGGTCAGCAAGAGCCCCCCCCCCCTTGGGAGACATGGTAGCCCTTCTCATAATTGGGGGATATTATAGAAGTTCATGCACCTACATACAATAAATCACTCTATAATTCACTTAGATAATTTATTAGTACAACAAATGGTGATTAACTTCAGCTGCAGTTCTATGGAAACAATGCCCATTGAACTCAATAGAACTTAGCTTTGAAGTAAACATGCTTAGGTTCAGACTGCATATTTGCCTTTTTTTAAAAAAAAGAGAGAGACTGGACAAATTCATGGAGGTTATGTCTATCAAGAGTATTAACCCTTATGGCTTAATAAAGCCTCAATTTTCAGAGGTAGTAAATCTCCGGTTATAAAATGCTGGAGACAACAGTGGATGGCCATCTTCCCACATATTGTTTTATTATGGCAAGGTTGTCTTGCCCCTGTAAGCCGCCCTGAGCCCATTGGGGAGGGCGGGGTATAAATACGAAAAATAAATAAAAATAAATAAATTAAATAAATAGTGCAAACTCACAAGAATTGCTAGGAAGCCTAGGTATGGTGTTTTCAGGTGAACATGGTTTTGGTCCTGGGAAGGTATTTACTAATTACCTTGGGCTGATTAAGCGTGCAAACTCACAAGAATTTCTAGGAAGCCTAGGAATGGTGTTTTCAGGTGAACATGGTTCTGGTCCTGGGAAGGGATTTACTAATTACCTTGGGCTGATTAAGCCTACTGCATACAAATCCAAGCAGGGTTATATTTCCTTATTCACAGCCTCTTAAGGGAGGGGAGCATGAGCAGCAGGTATTGCTGGTTCATAGCTCAGCAGGCTAAGTCAGTGTAAAATGTGGGTGCAAGAAGATTCAGAGGGCTTCACCATAGGCCAGTACACATAGAATGCTGTGGAACAAGGCCCTGGGTTGTGATTCTTGCTGTAAGGAACTCCCAGAATCTGAGTTTCAGGAGACATGCTGACCAGATTGAGAATTCAGTGACCAGGGCCATTGACAGGTCAGGGTGGAGGCTGTGCCAGCATGCTCACCTCCCCTGTTTTACGGACTCCCTTACAGGGTCTTGGGGGTGGAACCACTCAAGCCACATGCTCAGTGACTGCCAGCTGGCTTCTACCATCAGGTGGCAAGGGGACCATTCAGAGGCCAGTGCCCATATGGATCTTGGGTCGTCACTTCAGGGTTTTATCTCCCAGCAGTCGGGGTGTGTGTGTGCTTCACTGGGCAGCAGGTGGGTCATCTGATGCTGGATCTGTCCCCATGCTGCCCCAATGCTCCTTTTGACTTCAATCAATAAAGCTGTGGCCATTTATTTACCCAAATATGTTTTTCTGGTGTTTTCTAAAGCCCACATTCACTCTCTAGTATAAGTGATGCTTGTGTACATCTACTGCTTTCATACCTGCCACTGTTGAGTACAGATCCAGGAACAAAAAGATAATTTTATTAATATCTTTGAATGATCTACAGCACTAAAATATTTTCCCAGTTACTTGTCTAAACTCTATCAGTAAGACTATGAATATACTTCAGCTGAGCAAGCAGAAACACAATTACCTGCTGTTACTTCCCGGGCTGGGTAACCTCACTCTGATTTCTCTTTTTAAGAACAGCTTTCGGCTCCCACAGCCACAGATCTCAGGATGAGCTGAAGGTGGCCTGTCATACTTACCACTTTCTGTGAGCCTTTCAGCATTGGTAGAAGAAGCAAGAAGGCTCCAGGACAGCTCTTGTCCCCCTTTCTCTCCAAACTCAGTGGCCTCCAACAGTCTGGTCTAGGGAAGACCCCCTTCAACTTCCAAGTTATGCCTCAGGGTATTCAGCAGCATTCTCTACTTCCTCCTCTACATCATGTTACCTTTACAAACCAGACAAGCTATGACATAATTTATTGTGTAATGTCATTAAATTGACACCTGATAAACATGCTAAAAGGAGGCTGCACCTGGCTCTGTACAAAAACACCCCATCCCTGTGGTCACTTTAGGTCACGGAGGACTTCCTTCTTGGCTCTAATGCCATTTCACATATTACCAAGTATATAGACTGGATCTGGGTTCACCAAACTGTGTAATAGCCATCATCCTCAATTGCTTTATTTGTGGTGCCCAATTTGGATCAGGGTCATGGTGCATGTGGAAAAGGAATGACATTCTAGCACTTGCCCCCCCAACTCTATGGTTTAATCAGGCAAGCTGTGACATAATTACTTGTATAGTGTCATTAAATTCACACCTGCTAAACACATCTATGTGATGGCATCACTTCCGGGACATGGCAGAAGTGACATCACAGTGCCACTGGCAATGTCACTACATTGCTGGCAAACCAGTGATGGTGAGTCGGCCACCAGTTGCCAGACTCGGATTGACTAATACAAAGTGAGAACTCCAGAGGGTCCTGGGGGGGTGCCATTTGGTTTAATCATAGACTTGGGGCAAATGGTAGACTGTCACCCAAAGTTATAACATCACTTCTGGATTGTGGTGGAAGTGACATCATCGTGTCAGCAGGATGCCAGTTTCCCCACATTTCCCCAGTATCCCCCCCCCCAGCATGGCAAGCAGAGCCAACAGGGGCAGAAAAACTCCCACCGAAGTAGGAAACCAAGACTCCAAAACATTGTGTACTCCATAACGTGTCAATTGGCCTTTTAATTCTATACTGTACTACACAGAACAGTCAGTGGGTGCAGGTTTGCCCAAAAATTGTTCTGAGGAAGTGGTCCCACAGGCTTTATTTAAGTCCAAGATCCACCTCCTGTGTGCCAAACTGCATGAGGAAAATGCAGCCAGCCAGTCACCATCTGCCACTTTCCCCCCTCCTGATTGGTCATGTGCAAAGCCTGAAAAGCAAGGTATGAGTGGTATAAAGTTCCAGGCTTCTGACTGCACTAAGACATATATAAGCCAAAAAGAGCAGAGTAGGCTGCAAGGTCTGGGAGGGATTTTTTTTTTAACCTTTACCGTCCTTGATTCTAATGTGAAATATGCAGCCTTCAGCAGACCCTGTTTTATTAACTGTGTTGTTTTAAACAAATACATTAATATGAGCTGTGCAGAACATGCCTTCTGCTCTGCTAAAATGACCACACATCTCTTTTGATACATGCATAAATTAAGAGGTCAGCGTGCCCTTCTCCATAAAAATCCAATAATGATCTCTACAACTGCCCATTAAACACCACAAATAGATAAATGAGGAACTGGGTTGTGGCACTTTTATGTTCCTGCTTGGAAAAAAACCAACCTCATATACTCCCAGACTTGGGCTTCTTAGCAGCTGGCCAGCTCCTTGTGGTCCTGACCTGGGCCCAAAGCTCCCCTTCCTTGAGCAAACACTCTGGAAGAATGATATTCACCCATAAAGAAGGAGATTAAATAAGATGGGGACTGTATTTTGAGTCTGCAGGATAGGGTCTGTTTAGGCTCTTTCACTCCATGTCCTAGTTGGACCCTGGGCTTTAACTCCTCCTCACCCTCACCCCAGCCCCCATATACATAATTTTCCTGCTATTTTCTTTTCTTTTTAAAAAAAGTTTATTTATGTATTTGCCATTATAAAAACAAAACAACAAAACAAACAAAAAAACAAAACAAACACATAAGTTCTTTTATACATATCATTCTTTGGAGTGTAGATTATACATTTTTTCCATCCTGCTATTTTCCACAATGAGAGAGAGAGAGAGAGAGAGAGAGAGAGCACTGCACTGCACTGCACTGACTACACACAGTCTGGGGGGAGGGGCACTTTCAACCAGGGAAAGACTATGGGGCAACTGCTTTGTCCTCGGCACAATGCCCCAGGCCACATGGGAGTTTCCACAGCTGCTATTTAATCCCCCCAAACAGGAATTCCAATCACAAAAAGTAGGGTTGCCAATTCCAGGTTGGGGAATTTGCGGAAATGGTGGGTGGAGGCTCAGGGGAGGGAGAGAGGGAAGGTTGGCTCTCATCAGGGTATAATGCCATAGACTCCACCCTCCAAGGAAGCCATTTTCTCCAGAGGAAGTGATCTCCGTATTCTGGATATGTGTGTGTGCGTCTGTGTATCTGTGTTCAAGTAAATAAAATAAGAAAGTATAACAACTAGAGCACCACTGTGGTGATATAGAACAAAAATTATTGGTCAATAGAGGGGTCAGTATCACTCTCTCTCTTCAGAATGAGCCCAGACTTACATAGTTACCAAAGGAACATCTCTCATAGATTCACTCTGTTGGCTTAAAAAGAAGCATTTCTGTAGTTTATGAATAGAGAAAAGGACATTCCAGTTTACTTTACTTCAAATAAATGTGGTGGTATTGTGTGCAATACAGAAGCCTATGAATGAAAAAAAAAGAATCTCCCTCAGTTTAGGTCTGCTTGCAAGCCACTATATATGTCTTTATATTGTTACTTCGAATATTAGCTAGTTGTTCCTCCATGAAAGCTGATTTATTTGAAATGTTATTACTTGAAACACCCTAATCTCTTTGTAATAATTCATATACTGGAGATTACAGTTTTGGAAGGAAGCCCAGCTCTGGCTGCAATCCTATTTATGGATTAAAGGATTTAAACAGCCTTGGAAGCTAGATCTCCAATAGCAAGGATAATGTAAACCCGGTTCCATATAAAGTGCTTTACCTCTGCAATAAGTAACCCCATTAAAGGTAGATTGTTAGAGGACACTGGACAAGCAGACTTTCATTACAGCAGGAAGTGATATCTTGAGTCCCTGGAGAGCAGGATTTTTCTAAGCCCTTGTTAGGATCCCCTATGCTTTCTTTTGTACTTTGTCATCTGCCTGAAAGGCCATAAAGACAACTAATTACAAAATCTTTGCCACTGATTCAGGAAAACCTTTTCCAGGGCTTGTCCCATAAAGAAACCCCATTTCTTTAGCTACCCTAATATGCAAAATCAGGCTGCATTCATTTGGAACATTTGCCAAGAGCATGTAATATAATTTGGAGATTTAAATGCTACAGTTAACTTCTGCACTAAAGACTAATTTCTTCCTGGCTCAATTCAAGCTGCAGGTTTAAATATATGAAATCATAAACCATTGAGCTCTGCTGCATGCTCAGAAGACCATCTCTTCATCTGTGTTCCACTGCAATTAGGCTGAGAAAGTTCTCATAACTATTTCATCGATGCGGTATGTCTAAGACGTGCTCTTGGTGCCACTCACTAACTGTGGAATTCCCTGTCCCCTGAAACTGACTTCTGAATGTGCTGTAGTACTCTCTTTATCCACACTTTTTCCAATGGAGGTGTTTACCATACAGGGGCAGGTTTGTTTGGTTTCCCCACTGCTGCTATGGCATCGAACACAGTACAGCAATAACAGATTATCCATATGGCCAGCTTCCTCATGGTTTCTGTGCCCCATTCCCCAAGTCTTGGAGAGAGGAGAGAGAGAGGTGAGATTGGATTTATACCCCACCCTTCACTACCTGAAGGAGTCCCATAGCAGCTTAAATTCCCTTTCCCTTCCCCTCCTCACAACAGACACCCTGTGAGGTAGGTGGGGCTGAGAGAGCTCTCCCAAGAACTGTCCCTGAGAGAATAGCTCTGAAAGAATTTATGAAAGACCTAAGGTCACACCAGCAGCTGCATGTGGAGGAGTGGGAAATCAAACCCAGTTCTCCCAGATTAGAGTCTGTGCTCCTAACCACTACACCATACTTGGCCATCCCCTCCTCTTCAACAGGACTACTTATATCTTTTTACTGGCAAAGGAATATCATTGTATTGTTAGACTATTATAACAATTTGTTTTTCATATTCACTGGATTCCCAGCTTTCATTTTCTTTCCCCCCCTTATATCTCCAAAAAGAAAGGGGCTGGATTTAACTTTTTTTAAAAAGCTGGGAATTCAGAGAACCTGATACATAATTATGACATTGAATAACAATATTCAATTTCTAACTGAAAATGCAAAAATGCCCCCAAGGTGACAAGTACAAAATAGCGACTGCATGGAAAAGGGCAGGGAAAATTACTGCTCTGTGGGTGGGACCAGGAACATAGTAACTTTCCCACCCATATACCAGCCGTCCAGGCTTTCGTATTATCTTACCCAAAGCTTTGCAGTAAGTTTGAGAACATTCAGAGTAAAGCGGGGGGGGGGCACTTTCCAACAGCATCAGACCCAGGGAAAATAACCTCTGTGAAGGATCACCTATTCCAGTACAAGCCTACCTTACTGTTCATCTTCCGCAGCCCTACTTTGGTGCCCTGCCTGGCAGAGGGCTTTCTTGGTTGTGGCATCAAAACTATGGAACTCTGTCCCCAGAGATTTATCTGTTCCTTACTGTCATCTTTTGTTGTTGTTGTTTCATCTGGTGTTCCCTCTATGATGCCACCTTCAATGTTTTAATTACTGTTTTATGTGCTTTTAATGCATATTTTAGTTTTGGTTTTAATGTTTTTATGAATTGTTTTATGATATGGTTTTATAATGTTTTAACTGCTAGCAGCCTTGGTGGTCCTGATTGTGCAGAAAGTCTGCATACAAGCTTTGTAGATATGGCTCTGTGCCTTTAATAGCTCTGTGACTGGAAGAAATGCATTAGGTGTAACTTTATTTATTGACTTCATTTATACGCTGTCTTTCTCTGCAATGGGAACCCAAAGCATCTTCCATTATTCTCCTCTCTTCCGTTTTATCCTCACAACTATCCTGTGAGATAGGTTAGGCTAAAATATGTAGGTCACCCAGCAAGCTTCCATGGCAGAGCAGGGATTCTTCCTGGGGTCTCCCAGATCTAACTGTAACATTTGCCTGGCCTTGGTAAGCAAACCCCCAACCCCAGCCTCCATTCCCCTGTTCAGTGAAGCATTAGGGAAAACATGGAAACAAAATGATGTCACTCAATAAAGTGACATCACTTTGGGGTGACTACTCAGACATGATGTCACCATGTCAAGTGACTCTCTGGAAATTCCCCAAATTTCTGTGATCTTTACCACAGAGAATAGGGAAATTCCTAGAATGTTGCTCAACACAGTCTTCATCCAGAAGTGATGTCACCATGTTGTGTCTAATTCCCCCTCTCCATAAGCCACCCCCAAATCTTCTGGGGTTGCCCAGGTTATCCAGACTATCCAGATTGTAGTATGCCACTCAAACTTCTACACCACTTCACAGCATACTTGCTCTAAGGAGAGCTACCTCTGTGGAAATTCTGCCTGTCAGGAAAGGTCAGGGCACTATTGGAGAAATGATGGCAATCATAGATAAAATCTGGGGTGCTACACTGTAAAACATTTCACAATTTGTTGGTGATACTCTGCTGGTTCTCACAGGAAGAGGGTGGTGTGTTTTTGTGCATGTTTGAGTACAAGCATGCAAAAGATTGGTAGGGCTGCCAGGTCTTTGACCACAGTGCTGGCAACCCACTCTTCCCACTGCTGCTGCTTTGGGTGGCAGGATTTTTTAATTCTCATTGTCACATGCAATGTGATATCACTTCCATGGGAAATATAGACATAATGTCACATTACTCTAGGAATTATTGGAAACTCTGTGGTTTTACTTCCAGGAAAACCCAACAAATTCCATCATATCTTCATGACTACAGATTCTCCCCCATGTCCCCGCTTCCCCATCTCCCACCAGGTGCAAGCCATCAGCTGGCAACCTTAGATATTAGTGTACATACTTACGTGCATTCTTACGTCTCTCTGTTGACCAAGTGTCACTGTACCAGACACAGGTAAATGGTGATCTTGATATGATGACATGGAGCACTTTGGGAGCAGGATCCATAGGGCCTTGTTCACTCAGCTTTTCTGTGAGTACGTGAGGTTGGGGGGGGGTGGCTGATGAATAAGCAGTAATATTTGAAATAATGTAGGAAATGATCCTTGGGAATCTCAGTTTGACATAATAGAATGGTTCCAACAAAAATGTTCCTCATGTAGAAGGCTCTATGGTGTCCACATCCTTTTGCAATGTCTGTAAAGTCTGTGGGATGGTCTTTCATGGAAAGAATGCTTTATTCATGTGAAAGCAGAGAAGAAAATTTAGAAAATCAGGAATAATTATTCTTCAGCAGCCAAAAAATGTTGGCGTATTTTATTAAGCTCCCATATGGTGTAAAAATCTGTCTGTAAATAGAAAGTTGTGGGTTATTCTTCCAATAAAAAGGAGGAAGGCTCAATTTTTAACTATTAACTCAGCATCTTTTGTTTTTGACTTCAAACTATAGTTTGAAGCTATATCTGTAGTATGGGCCTATCAGCTAACATTATGATCAAAATATCAACTTTCTGCTTATAAATAAACTTTGATTCAAAGTGCTATGAATAATGATCTGCACATGCAGAGGGGTTTCTCAATCCTCCCCTTCCAAGGGCAACCACTGTCCCTCTCTGAAAGCTCCCTCAAAGGTCAGGACCTCCAGAATGTCACCTTATAATAGTGGTTCTCAACTAAAAAGTGTTTATTTATGAAGTAATAAATTCAGTATTTGGACCTGTTTCTCTCCTCAAAGTGGTTTGCAGTCTCATGGTCTATTTGTGGAGTGAGCATCTGGAAGGAAAACACAACAACAACTTTTGTAGAGAAAAATTGGCCACAGCTTTTATTGGAAACAAATGAAGGAACATTGGTGCAGCATGGAAACCAATTCCACATCAGGCAATCCACCGGCTGCCTGATGAAACCATCTCCCCATCCCACCTGCTGGGGGGAAACTTTGGAGTGACAATCCTGTGGGGACCACATGGGGACCAGTTGCTGCATGGTCCCTTGCAACCTGTTGATGAGAGATGGGCATGTCACTTGGTGGCTCCACCCCAAGACCCCTTAAGGGTGTCCCCAAATGGGGGAGGTGGGCATGCAGGCCAGCTTCCCCAAAAAGGATCTGTTCCAATGCCCAAACCACTGGAGCTGTGATGAAAATAGAAGAAACAACTCATATACAAAAACAAGAGGGTGGGAGAGCCAGAGAAAACAACAATGAAGATTTCAGAATGGCAGCACTTTAAATAGCCACGGGATGGGTGGGCATGGCTCCTGCATCACTAATCCCCCACAATCTCCCCCCCCAGGGGGGCTGGCTCTAGATGATGTGGGTAGCCTGCCCGGGGGCACCTGCTGGAAATTGCTGGGATGAACCTGCAGGATTGCCACATGGACAGAAGCAGCAGCAGACATCTTCCTGGGCTCCCTCCTGGCCCAAGCTGCAAATGTAACCATCAGTAAGTCAGACCTGGTGCTTACAACAGCATTCTCCTCGGCTCCATTTTTATCTTCACAACAACCCTGTGAGGAAAGTTAGGCTAAGAAAGAATGACTGGTCCAAAATCACCTACTTAGCTTCCATAGTAGAATGGGGATTCGAACTCAGGTCTTCAGATTATAGTTCAACACTCTAACCATTATACTACATTGACTGTCTCCAACCACTGTACTATATGGGTTTTCCATTTTCAGTTCTCTCACAGGTGAGTTGTAAGACAAGGAGAGGGGAGGAGGGACAGAGTGAGCTGGAAAAGGAGGCTCTGAGTGGCTTGATGGCAAATATGGGTTTGCCTCTGCATGATGCATGAAACAGGCATGAGATACAGCATGTTCTTCATAAATGCTTATGTTTATTTATGCTAATATAAAATATATAAACTTGTTCAGGATTAATTGATGTGAGATACTTGTGTTTTATGCAGGGGTGGGGGACTGTATATTGGAATAACTTTGAAGTGTGTCCTGAAAAGAAAATTTAGAAGCGTGTTTCCACTTCCGAACGTTTGAGAACCAGTGCTGGATGAGATGTGCAGAACTGTCACAGGCAGGAATAATGACTCAGCTCCTCCTTGTGTGATTGCAGAAATACTTCACACAGAGAGTTCTTTGGATTCCTGTCACTGCAGCTTTGTGTTGTGGCGTCAATATCTGCACTTATATGAGCCCCTCAATGTGATTTAAACTAAGCATCCTGAGCATTTTTATGTCACAGGATTTCTATACCACCTTTATACTTTCACAAGGACCACCAAGATATTTAACAATTAAAACATACATCATAAATCCACATTTTAAAGCCATTAAAACCAACCAACCCCACTCCCAAGGCTTTATTCAAGGTGTGAGCTTTCGTGTGCACTGCACACATACTTTGTCAGACAATAAAATGGAATATTTTCCATTATATATATACAACTATATATATATATATACAACTATAATCTGTAATTCCATTTCTTTGCCTGACAAAGTGTGTGTGCACATGACAGCTCACACCTTGAATAAAATTTTGTTGGCCTTAAAGGTGCCACTGGACTCGTCTCTATCTTTGTTTTATTGCTTCAGACCAACATTACCCACCTTGACCACTCCCAAGGCATCATTAAAATAATTAAAATAAAGCTAAAATGCATACAAAAACATAAAACCAACAATTAAAATATTGGGCAGGAATGAGGGATCACTAAGGGAATCTCAGAGGAAACAAAAAAGTCTTCACGTGCTGGTGGAAGATGGCAACAGATGGGGACAGATGAATCTCGCTGGGGAGAGATACATAACGTAACAGTTCTGTTATGAACATACTATTGAACATCATTACTGTATTGTGTGTTTTGTCAAATAATATTGCCGGGGGGGGGGGGACACCTGCATTCTCTATCTCTTGTTTTGGAGCCTGTCTCTACATCCTCTAATTTTATAAACATTATTTATGGTTTAGAAAAGCATGTGGAGATATACAGCCAAAAATATTAGTCAGCCTCAATTGCACTGAGTGGATGTAGGACAGTTTTGACCAGATGGATTCGGGTGAATGTACGAAAGCGTGCTCTGCCAGTAATATATCACCATGACTTACAAGCAGAAAATCCATTGTTCTTTTTATTCCTCCTTTGCGTTTCAAATGCACCCAAACACCACTGCAGACAAAATGATTTTGTTAATGCTCCCTAAATGCTACTGTAATAATTCATACAGTCTTTTGATGCACCCATGTTCTGGCTGAGAGCCCAAATGTTTAATGGAGTCCCTGATGGTGCTTTGATGGACATTTGTACAAGTTAGAATGCTTCTGCATATAAACAGAACCAGCATGGCATCTCTGCCTGCACACACACCAATAAGCTGATGGGGGGGGGGAGTATCCTATTTTCATTTCCGCTTTGAGTAAGATGCGCAAAGGGCTGAAGGCTCATAAAGTCAGCAATATGGGTTCTGTTTCCAGGCATCATCCTCTCTCTATCTAACCAGGGCAGCTGGTGAGCGTGTGGGAAGAGGCAACCTTTCCAAGACTTTGTGAATACTTATGTGCACAGCAGGGGGTTCTCTAATCACATTTCTGTGTGTGGTTCTGCAAAAGGCAATTGATGGTGCTTGCAATTAGATGGCATTCAGGATATCGCACATGCTTATTAGAATTACAAAGGACAAAAACGGGTGACATTTATGTCTGTGCAAAAGACAAAACCATTTCGTTCCAAACTGATGCCAGATTGATCCCTCCTGTTCCCTGTATAAAACTCCATTCTGAGGGTCCCTGGTTCTTGCCCAACAATCAGATGAACACTGTTGTTTAGAGTTGGTGAGAGAATGACTGGCATTTCCTACTTTTACTTCTGCAGGACTTTGTACTCCTGAACAATTCATGATCTCTATTTGAGCACTGAGGAGATTGAAAGAAAATCTCTCCTTCCCCAATTTCAGAATCAGATTCTGGAAAATCAGTATTGTTTTAGGAACTCTCTGTTTTATTTTTGCACTGAAATCTGAAACAAATAAGCTGTCAGTTGAAGATGCTCCACACTTTCATTGGCCATTGTTTGCACCAGTGTTAGCCAAATTGTCTTAATTATTAATAAGACTAGGAATGAAGAATATTAAATGGCAATAGGCATTAACTATAGGACCATAACCTGTGTATATGGGAGTCAGAGTTCCCGGGACCCAGGAATAGATGCAGAGACTGTGTAGCTAAAGTAATTATTTCTTTACTAAAGGTTCTTCAAACATACAAACAAAAGTCAAGCATTCGCATACACACTACAGAGCTAGGAATACAGGTTTGAAAGTATAGAGATGTTTGCATGAGCAGGAAATATAGTTGGTTGGGTGATACTTTACCCATCTGATGAAACACTTGGATCATGCAGTGAAAATTAAAACACAATAAGGGGAAAGGGATCATGAGTTGACCAGCAACACACATGGACTGATTTCAAACCAGCCGAGAATGAAACCAACAAGATAGGGTAGGGTGGGGGTAGGAGAGGCGAGAGCAAGAGAGAGAGCAAAGGCACAATGTGACCTGAGGCAAGGTGCTCATGTGGTCACCTGATCCCCAGGAAGTACTTAAAAAAAACTCTGGATGAAGCATAAAGGGATTAATAGCTGGGCAACTGAAAATTTAATGGTCGGCAGGGAGTGACACCTCTGGGGAAAGGGGGTGAGACAAAGGAGAGAAATTGAAGAACCAATCACATTGCAGGGCTGGTGCTTTGGATAAATGGCCAGATGTTTGACAGTGGCTTTATCTTGATGAGTGGAAGGAAGGCTTGATTGGTGGCTATTGTCTGTAGCTGGGCATATCCTTTTGTTTTAGGCTGGCTCAGGTGGGAGAGAAATGTGTGATTTCTCCACGTGAAGTTAACACACAAGTTGGGGGGGAGAATGCTTGCATGATGGAGAAGGAAGTCCCTCATGGCTTCTGTGCAGGAACATCCTGTCCTTTTCGCAGAGCATGGCTTCCTTCTGTGATCTGTTGCTGTTTCTGTGTGTATGGAGGTCAGGGCTACGGGTCTGGATTCTGGCGCTGGCATGGCTGCGGAGATGACGGAGAAGGAGGCTTCTGTAGTCCTGGGTCCATATCTGGCTTGGCATGCTTCTTAGGCACAAGGCTCCCCTTGGCCATAGTACATTCCATAGTCCAGTCTAAGGGCACTTCTCTTGGGAACACAGCTCTGTCCATTGCCCTGACTCTTTCCAAAGTTCAGCAAAGCAGTCAGATTTAAGAGTCTTTAATAATGCCACCTGAAGTGGCTGCATGGCAACCCTGAACAGCACCTGTTTCATCCTTGCTAGATCTCTGACCCTATTTTAAACTTATGAGGGTTAAAAAGAATTAGCACATACACATACGTATCAGATTCCCTTGGAAATATTGCTGACTCACAACCAGTGGTTTGTGGTAAAGGTTCTTCTCCCAAAGAGGTTTTCGTTTTCCCAATGGACTTTTTTGAATGAAAAAAAAATCCAAGAAACTTGACCAATGGTGGGAGAAGGGATGCTCAACCATTTATCTGTCAGCTATTTGTCTGCTCAAAATCACTACTTTTCACACATCAAGTATTTCCCACACACAGAATAAAAAGATACAGGGACTTGAGCTTTGTTTATTTATTTATTGGGTTTTTTTTGTATTTTATAATGTATGCTGTTCTCTAGTGTCTAATTCTTAAAAACTGAAAATGTTTAATACAATGTTTAATATTACAGTATATTAGATGTATAAGGTCCAAATTACAGGAGTTTAGAATCACCAAGCGACAGTACCACCTATCAGAATTTATCTTTCAAAAAGGTCTTTCAGGGAAATGATTAGGTATAAAAAACAGGCAGCCCAACAAAAAAAATGGGAGACACTTATGGCAGCCATTCATAGTAAAGACTCACAAGCCTTTTGGAAAATAGTTAATAGGGGCTTATCTACAGCCTTCAGATTTTCTGACTGTATAACCTCTGAAACTTGGGAGAAATATTTTTCCTCCAGTTTTAAAGAGACTTTCAGATTGCTCATATTGAACCTCCTTAATCTGATCTTTGGCCTCCAGTTTCCCCTGAGACCGTGATTTGTCTGATCGAATGAATGAGCTCAGGTAAAGCACCTGGGCCACACTTAATTCCAATTGACTTATTAAAATTAAATCCTGGTTGGTGGAGCACCCTTTTGGCTCCTCTTTTTACCCAAGTGAATAAAACAGGAATTATACCAGCTTCGTGGAAACATGCAATAATAGTGCCAATATATTAAAAAGGCATTAGAAGTGACCCAGAAAATTATCGACCTATCAGCTTGCTTTCATCCTTTAGGTAAAATATATGCAGCTTTCCTCCATTCTAAACGACAGTCTTGGTTGGAATCCGATGAGGTCCTTTATCCTGAGTAAGCTACTTTGGATCATTGCCTTGTTCTATACCACTTAGCTGAGAAATATTCAACTAAAGTTGGTAATTGTCTCTATGTGGCATTTATGGACTTAAAAGCTGCCTTTGATTCCGTCCCTAGATCTCGCTTGTGGACAAAGTTAAACAAGTCCACAATAAATAAAAGGCTTCTATGGCTCATTTTTAAATTATATGAAGAGCCCTCTGCAGATACATTATGGCTCAGAAGGCCAGCTAACAAATTCTATCAACCTTGCTAAAGGGGTAAAACAAGGCTGCTTATTGGCACTTTTATCTCAACGATATGGTGTCTTATATATATATAAAAAAACATGCCCATCACGCACCTATTTTGGCAGGCCAAGAAGTTCCTGTATTATTGTATGAAGATGATGCAGTCTTGTTATCCAGATCTGAAGTTGACCTTAAGAAAACAATTAATGCTTTCTCTGAGTATTGCAGTCAAGAGGGGCTCATGATAAATTACAAAAAAAATCAAAAATCATAGTTTTTACTAAGAATTTAAAACATAAATGTAAAGTATGGAAAACTAAAGATGGAGAAATAGAATTGGCATCTCATTTTAAATATTTGGGAGTGGTCTTCTCCAAGAATTTATCTGGAAACATCATTTAGCCCAAGATACTGTTAGACCAAATGTCAATGCACTTTTGAGATATTATTACTCGACAGGTGGCCAATATATCCCTATGGCTATTAAAGCATTTAACACAAAAATAATACCTCAGTTCCTATATGGGGCAGCCATTTGGATTTGTGCAGTTTCTGAATCCTTAGATAAAGTATTAACCCAATTCCTGCATCGAATTTTAGGAGTCCCCAAGTGCATGGCAGGAGCTGTTCTTAGGTGGGAGCTAGCACAATGTTCCCTAGAATTTAGAGCTTGGTTGGCTGCTTTCAGATTAAGACTGAAGGTTTGTTTTTCTAGTCCATCATCAGGGAGTTTGATATACAGACTAAAGGAGGATAATTATAGAAATACCTGGTTAAATCAAATAGACAGGAAACTGAACCTCCTTGGCCTCCTGATATCAACACTCAAGAATATATCTCAGCAAGAAGTCATTGGTTAACTCTTAGGTCATATTGGGTATATCCAATTTTATCTAAATACCATCTTCCACTGGAGCCATGGGTGGTCTCTTATCTGCTGACAGATACTGACCCGACAATCACCACTTCAGTAGCAAAATACTTAGCTATTATAATAGCATTTCATTGGTTAACTCTTAGGTCATATTAGGTATATCCAATCTAAATCTAAATATCTAAATACCATCTTCCACTGGAGCCATGGGTGGTCTCTTATCTGCTGACAGATACTGACCCGACAATCACCACTTCAGTAGCAAAATACTTAGCTATTATAATAGCATTGAAGCATAAATAATTGCTGCTAAGAGGAGGTGGGCACTTTTTGGTTCTAGTTGTTTTTTCAGTTTTTTCAATTTTATGACTGAAATGTTTTATAGTTTTATATTTTAAACATTTATAGAGTTTATATTTTAATTGGATTTGAAATGTTAACAGTTTTAAACTCTTATATTGATATTTTACATGTTTGTTGTATTCTGTGCTTGAGACCATTGGTCATGTGAGCCAAATAAATTGATTGATTGACATAGAGCTACAAAACTGGTAGCATAGCTTCTATGATTTTAAAACTTTGATTGTTTTATTGTTGAAATGTTATACAGTCTTATTTTGAAGACTGTGTTTTTAGAACAGTATTTTTGAACCTTAAATTTATATTGTGTATATTTTATATTGTAACGGCCTATGGCCATATGCAATAAATTTACTAACTACTACTATGGTGGTTTGCTTATGACAATCCAAAAATAATGTTTCTAGAAATCTAACTCACGAGGTTTTTGTGGGGATAAAAAGGAGGAGAGCAGAATAACACATATTCCCTCTTTCCTTTTCCTGAAAGTCCCAATAGCCTCTCCCATTTTGATGGTTCCTTCCCTCCTCCTGGGGCTGCCAACCTCCAGATGGGATCTGGAAATCTCCTGGAAACTCAACAAATCTCCCAACTACAGAGATGTGGGCAAAAATATTCTCTGCTCAGTTCAATATCAAAATAAAGTCTCTTTACGAGGGACTCTTACAAGAGAAGTAGCCAGACTGCCAGACCAGCAATTAAGGGTCTTTTTTTCTACATGGATCCCACAATCCCCAGCATAATCTGTTGAGTGGTCAAAAGTGACCCCTCCTCCATCTTCCACCTGCAGAAAAGCTAGTAGGATCCATGCCTATGACCATGAAGGAGGTCTGCCTAACCTCAACCAGAGCCAGAGCTTTTTCAGCTCTTGCGCCAGCCTGGTGGAACACTCTCCCAAAGAAAAATGCAGGCTCTACAGGACCTAAAACAGAGATGTTCTACCAGGCCTATGGTTGAGGCAGCAGAGATGTATTACTATTGGCCTCCCACTGCATGTTTCACCCTGCATGGCTCTTCTTGTCCACCCACCTCCTCATAGTTACCATCTGCTGCACATATATGAAGTTGATCTAGGAATAGTTGCATTTAATGGGTGCCATTGATTGCTATTTGATATGTTGTTATTAGCTGATGTTATACTGGATTTTTAATTAATGTTGATATTATGTTTAATTATTGTTTTAAATTATTTTATTTATTGTTGTATCCCGCCCTGAGCCTCGCTGTGCAGAGGAGGGCAGGCTAGAATCAAAATGAATAAATAAATGTGGTGTATTAGCATTAATAAACAAAGGGATGGTAAATGGAACGTCAATAATGATTTTTTTTTAAGTATCTGGGATAAACCAGTGGTAGTTGAGCCATCGGAAAAATGGACTCTCATCTTTGTTGCTTCCTTTTATTGTTTGTTTGAGAAGAACAGAAAGTCACTATGTTCTGTCTCCAGCATATGTGAGTGGAGTGGTGTTCTACAGAGACACTGTCTTGGCAGATTGGAAATCATAAAGCCATTCTTTGCAGTGTCTACAGAGGAATCACAGGCTGATCTTGATAAATAAAATGTGACATTCTTAACAAACAAAACCACAAGAAAGGAAAGATAAAGAATAAGAGCTTTAACATCATTGCTTTAAAAATCTTGGTGATAAATAAAGGATATTATAATGCAGAGTCACTTGTGTGTGGGGGGGGGTGAGATAATATTGCCTGCAAAGAAAGATGGATCATCTAAGTGGTTTGCTTGGCAGTAGAATAATGGTTATTGGATGAGATGTTTGGACGATATAAAATATCAGTGTTAGAAGATAACATTCAGATAGTCCTGGGATCCTATAGCACAGGTATGTCCAACAGGTAGATCACGATCTACCAGTAGATCAGAGGGGTCAGAGGTAGATCACCAGCCCCACTTGGTCTCCTGGTTTGCAGTTCTTTCTGGATCTTCGTCTCTCTGTTTTGTTTTTGCTTATTTTGCTTACCAGTAAATGACAGAAGGTGCAATATTAATGGGGGGGGGCAGTGGAACCCAACTTTAGTAGGTCAAAATCTAATTTGAAACTAATTTGAAGCTTTATTTTCATGGTGGTAGATCACCAGCACTTTTGGCCAGAAAAAATAGATCACTACCTGTTCGAAGTTGGACATGCCTGCTATAGCAGATGTCCTATGTACAGTAAAAGGGAATGGGTACATGGGGGGGGGGACAGAAAAGTAGTGTCAAAGCAGAAAAGAAGCTCTGTTCTGACAACAAAGAATTGTAGATTCAGACACCATCACTTCCAACACCTGCAAGGTTTGTTTCCTCAGATTTTACTTCTAAAGAAAACTAAATAGTTCTAGAAAATGTCAGGTTGTATCTACCCAACAAAGTGTGTACAGATGTTAGCCTAATTGCTCTGAGTTATCCTCCGGTATATATAATTCTATTTTGGTCATGGATTCCCCTGAACATTCCAACATTCATTCAGAGGGTCTCCCTCTGAATCCACTGGCTGCTTTGCCTGAGTCCTGCCTCCAACATTCTAAACAGTTTGCTGTTCCTCTCCCCCCCACAGTCAGTCAGAACACAGAGGTCATTTGCATATGTGGCCTGATTCGCCTTTGCCTCGGAACACAGAGGTTGTTTGCATATGCGACCTCACTGGCCTTTCCCTCTAACATTCTAAACAGTTTGCTGTTGATGTTCTGAGGTAAATTTTCCCCTTAGTGTCTGTTGGGGGAAACCATGGTTGCAAATCTCCAGGTGAGGGCTGAAGATCACTCAGAATTACAACTGCTTTCCAGATGGCAGAGATCAGTTCCCCTGGTAGCAGTGTGTGGAAGCACTTAGAGTTCTTGCAGAGTCCTGGCTGATTGAGTGTGGGAGAGGAACGGGCATTGTTTGACTGGGATTGCCTGTAATTGAGAGGAAGTGGAAGGGGCATTGTTTTGCCTGTGATTGAGTGCCTGGGTGAATTTGAATTTGAATAGCTGCTGCCTGACCTCTGCTGGGGGAGGCCTCTATTTAAGGAAGCACCTTGCCAGAGGCACGAAGGGCGAGCTAAAGGGCTCTTTGCCTGTGGCTCTTAGCCTAGGGACTCTTAGACTAGGGGCTCTGTAAGAAGCCCAAAAAGAGCCAGAAAGACAAGGCCCTAGGCTCTTTGTCTTTCCCGTAAAATAATTTGACTTTGATAACAAAAACCACATAAATACCAAGGGTTTAAAAGGGGGATTATATTTATTTATTTTAAAAGAATTATGAAGTCAAAAAATAAGTCAGAGGTGGAGAGAACCATATCTGTTACCATGAGGCTGTCCTCCCATTCTACCCACTTGGGGCAGCAAAATGACTTGAGACAGCCCTGCCTTATAGCTAAGCAGAAGGAAAGAAACATGGCTTGCCTCCCTCCATTTTCCACTTCCCTCTGCCGCCCCACCAGCCACAGTTGGGACACTCATCTGGAGCTTCCTTTTAGATCTCGTTGTATTTCTTCCCACAATGGGCATTACTCCTAGTTATCAATATTGGGGAATATGAGATATTATAAAATAGCAATAGGCAATAAGGGAGCAAGCACCAGTGTATACAGGGGTCCCACTTCTTCCCGGATCACCAGAAATAGGCAGGCTTCAGTATAAAATGGTTTCATTTACTGAAGATATCTCACAAGCATACAATAATTCAAACACACTCACAATTACACAGATTTAGGAAACTTAGATAGAAGATGATAGCACATTCACATTAGCAGGATGATCATTGGGGGGCAGTGTTTACCTGTCCTGATGAGATGATGTGTCCCAGTGGAAAAATATGGGAGACTAATAAGAAATGAGAATTATGCTAGGAAATTGAAATCGTGCTCTGAACCAGCAGAAGCACGTGGAAGACTCTGGCTGCAGTCCAAAAATCTTAGACAGGCAGCATGGGTTTCAGGATAGCAAGAGCTAAAAGGCTAAAGAGCTAGAAAGGATGTATAGAGGGCATAGAGGGGGGCATAGAAAGCATAGAGAGAGCATGTTGCTGGGTGCCCCACTTTTGTATGGGGGGCTTCTGGGGGCAGGGCTTTGCTGGCCACCTCCCTTGAGACCACAGTCGAATCTGCATTTGTCTTTCCCACCGGTGTCCCAGCCTTTTGACTCTATCTTCAAAAAAGCTGTCTACATTTGTTTTCATTTTCACACCTCAAGAGTGCTTGCACATCCACATATGTTTATCGTCCTTTCGTGGCGGCTCCACTGTCATTGCATCTCCGCACTGCTTTAAAAGAATCTTCTCCAAACAACATTCAAACAAGCATGGAGAAAGCACAAAACTGATTTTAAAATGCAAATGCAGATTCCACCCACCCCTTGGTGGTCCATTCCAAAAGTCACGTCCACAATGGGAAAAGGGGCTTAAGGGGTTGGTCAATGTTGAATTCTAACTGAACTTGTGACAGAGACACCTCTAGGGTCATGATGACTCATCAGCTAGCACCTTTTGTGTTCTTTGTCTCAGGTCTGCAGAACCAGTTCCTGGAATGGATGAGGAAGGCCAAGTCCTTTGTCAAGCAAAAGGCTGGAAAGAGTCTTTTGTGCCTTCGATGTAGAGAAGGTGGGGGGATGGCCAGCGTGATGAAGAAGGACTTCTTC
Organism: Gekko japonicus; assembly: GCF_001447785.1. NCBI lineage: Eukaryota > Metazoa > Chordata > Lepidosauria > Squamata > Gekkonidae > Gekko > Gekko japonicus. The sequence continues at coordinate 1,216,591 of NW_015163616.1, read as the reverse complement.
TGTCTAGGGATACATCTCGAATGGGGCAACCTTGAGAACTACGGGCACAACATCTCAGACTCTTCCTGGCGTGTGTCTGGCATCATAATCTGGTCACCTTACATCAGAATCCCTTTTGCACATTTTACACACAGTCCATTTATGTCCATAAGAGAGCACAAAGCTCCTTGCTGGGCAACACAGCTTGGTGGCAGAATAGAATGTGTAAGATGATCTTTGTCTTAATTACTGTTTGCACAACAAAAGTTATAAACAGCAAGTCATCACACACTAAAAGGGAAGCCTAAGGTTTACTACATGGGTTACAATGTGATTTCCCTAGAACTGCCAAAAATTTAGTGACATGCAAAGTTGCATGTTTATCTCATCTCTTAGTAACCAAAAGTCTTCACTTCTAGAGAGATAAAGTCCTGTTTAAGCAAAGGAAAACTCAATTCAGGTCTCAAATCTGAAAATTCATGGAAATCCAACAGAATATGATCTATAGAGTCAATTCGGTTAGTACTACATCCACGGGATCTATTAGAGTATGGAATAGCATTAAACCTCCATAAAAACAGGGCCAATAGCAAGGTGTTCGAACTCACAAGTATAGAATAGTATTTCCTGTTTGGTCCACATAACAATGTTAATATTTGTTTTCTGGCTGGATCTATTTGTATGTGCTGCAGTTTGTATCCCTTTCAGAAGCTGTAGAGCTGGGAGGGTGTGAAGGTCAGATGGTAGTGCTACAAGAACAGAGGGAGCCCATCTGGCAGTGAGACTGGGACAATGTGATGTTTGAAGCTGCTCAAAGATTTGATTGGCAGGCAGGGCTGCAGCCCCACCTGGCTGTGCAGCAGCAAAGACATTTCAGGAATGCCATTGCCTCTTCCATTCTGAGCTCTGGGAGAAACAGAAATTCTATCTGTAAAGCTTCTGTGAAAACTGCTAATGGCCAAAGACAAAGCCAGCTTCTGACAACTTGGACTTCAGTTACCAGTTGGTCCCTTTCATTATTGAACAAAAATCCACTCAGCCATCAAAGTTATGCCAGCTGGGCACTGGGGATTGGGGCAAAAAAAGAATGCTTCTTCCAACAAACGAGGAACAAATATCTAAACCTGGGGTGGGGGTGGGGGTGGAGTCTCAGCTGCCTGCACAGTTGGCCTAACAAAAATCAGTTTCTCATCAGTGTGTGGATAGTTGATACATGCATTGGTGAGGCCTTATCATGAGGACAGGGATGAAAATATAAAGTTGCTGGTAATTCAGTCAAGGAAGGCTGTAGCAGTGTACAGCCACTGCTGATTCTACAAGCATTTTATTGAATGAGCAGGAACAGGTGTTTGTTTGTTTCAATCTGCTTTATTAGGTTCCCATGCTTCCTTTTCCTTTTTAGAGCTTTACCGATTCCTATATCTGACACAAACCTCCATAAATGGCAAAGAGCTCTCTCTAATTTCCTTTGAAACTCCAAAAAAATCCAGAATAGACCAACGGCACCTAAACAAACTATCTTCTTTGGGAGGCCTTGGGCTTCCTTTTCTACGCCATTACTACCAGGCAGCCGCGCTTTCCAATCTTAGGAAAATACTACAAATTACATTTCTCACTAATTGGATGAAAATCGAACAGATTTTTGTAGCTCCATACTCACTACAAGAAATAATATGGATGACTCCGGCTCAGAGACCTACAACAATAAATGAAAACACCCTCTTACTATCCACCATAAAGATTTGGGACCTAAAGAGAAACTTACTAGCACCCAGTATCTCTCCTCTTTCGGCATTTACTTATCAGAAATGGTTCCCACTGGGAATGGAAGAAGGTGCTTTTAAATCATGGACTTTAGTGGGCCTGAGGAGTCTGACGGATTTAATTGATAAGGGCGAGCTCTTGGCTAAACAGAAATTTGAGGAGATATTACACGAGGACATTTCCTGGTTAAAGTATTACCAACAAAGAAGTCGGATAGGTAAAGTGAAGGGACACGTCCTAAAACACCTTTTGAATTGCTTATCAACAAATCATCAGGAGGCTCCAAAGGTTTGTTGTCTGTACTTTATAAAATTCTATGGGACATAGAGAAACACAAGGTACTCTCTAATATGATGTCTTGGAACAAAGACTTGAAGGTTAACCTATCTATGCAACATTGGTCAGACATTTGGTGCTCTTATCCTAATAAATCAAGAGTCTTTAACATAAGACTACAATACTTCAAAACCTTAACCAGGTGGTACCTTTCCCCAGCCCGGTTAAAACACATGCACCCGCAATACAGCTCTATGTGTTGGAAACAATGTGGCTCCACTAGCGATTTCTATCATTGGTGGTGGTCATGCAAAATCATACAAGACTTCTGGATACAAGTTTTGAAAGAAATTAATAAGATTACATCAGACGACATTCCTCTTGACCCGGCTATACTTTGTTTAAACTCATCACATACCACTAAAGATCAGGTAGTTAATATCTCTGAACTAGTGGCCACATTAATTGCTTTGGCACGGCTGGTTATTGCAATCTCGTGGAAATCTGCTGTACCACCATCTATTTCTCAATGGTGAAATAAATGTTGGGATCATTACATGATGGATAAAATCGCTGATACTTATGACACTCATACACAAGGGCAGGCAGGGTCATAGTCCAGATTTGTTAGATAGTGGTTTGCATTAGTATCAGACTTAACAGAAAATGAAATATTACCAGCTAATATAGATTATGAAACTTGGCTTCATTTTTTAATTTTTCCAGTTAGGTCTGAGCACTCTTAAAATACTCATATGCACTCTATTTGATTTGACAGGTAATAACTTTTAACTTACTAAACATAGTTTTTGGCTAGATCTGGATTTGTCAATAGTTCCATATTATATTTAACTTGGAATGTATGGTTAGTTGTGTATTTGAACTCACTGCAATGTTACATGGATCGGTAAGCGTTTTTGGATTGGTATGCTGACTCATATGTATTATTGTCTGCTCTCCTTATCTCTGTAGTCTGGAGATGAGCAGTAATTTCAGGGGATCCACAAGTCCCACCTGGAGGCTAGCATGCCTAACAGAGTTACTCCTGAGAAGGGAAGAGCACACCTTACTTTTAAGCAATAATCTTTCTCCACTAGGAATGCCATTAGATGATGTCATTCTTCACTCCAGGTCTTTGAAAAGTCCCAGAGCTGCACTCCCGTCCATTGTTACTCTACAGTACCCCATGTAAAGCTCTAGTTTTCTATTCCAACCAGGGCTGATGCAGCAGAAAAACCTCCAAAACTAGTATCTGCTGGTCAGATTTTGCAGCTAACTGCTACTGAGCATGCTCCAATTAAATAGATTAACTAATGCATAGCAGCAGCATGATATCTAGTCATGTTATGGTATTTTATGGTATTGATGATATCACAGTCACTCACACATTTCCCATTTGCTGAATGAACACTGGTAATATCTTAATTCACAGGAAAATTTATAATACCAGTGTTCATTCAGCAAATAAACATGTGGCCAGAGTTGCTAGCATGTGTCATTTGTTTTCAGCTGTTGAATGGATAACCCATGACAGGTGACTTTTGAGCTCAGCCCCTCAGGCAATTGCCTGTCTCACTGGCTCCTCAGTTAAGCTGCAGTTCCAGCTAACTCCTAAGAAAGTATACTTAGGATTCCACTAGAGCTACAGTCCTAAGAGCACATGCCCAGGAATAAATTCTCTTGAATAAAATAGGACTTACTTCTGAGTAGACCTATTTAAGATGGCTCCCTTTAACTGCTAGAACTTTGTGACTAGTAAAAATAATAGAATTTTTACTACAATAACGTTAAAGTTGGCCACTATTTTTGCTCTCATATGACTGGGGGAGGGGGGGAGGCTGACCTGAATAATGTGTAGCTTAAACATAAGAACATAAGAGACACCAATGTTGGATCAGGCCAAAGGCCCATCCAGTCCAACACTCTGTGTCACACAGTGGCCAGAAATACCAGGTGCCATCAGGAGGTCCACCAGTGGGGCCAGGACATCAGAAGCCCTCCCACTGTTGACCCCCCCCCAAGCACCAAGAAGACAGAACATCACTTGCCCCAGAGTCTCTATCTATACCTTGTGGCTAATAGCCACTGATGGACCTCTTAATTGAGCTTATCTAAGGGTGCTTTGTAAGTTGATGGCTGAGGTGAGATTTGTGCTAGCACTTCCCAATTTACAGTTTTAGTTCATAGTCCATTCAGGAATAAGGAGACAGTGAACTTCTCTGAAAGGTATGGGGGAGTATAATAAAATGCAAGCATATTTATCTAATAGACATATAAATTAAAGTGTTTTCGTTCATCCTGTAGCTCAAGATAGACCCCAAATAGTTTACAGAATTCCAACTTTAAAACCAAATGTAACTGAAAAACAACACACACTTAAAATTGACCATTGAACAGACTCAAAACAATCCTGATGCATATCACAATGACTGTAAGCCTAAATTCACTTACTAGGGAATCAATCCTATTGAGACTGACTTCCAATAAACAAGCATAGACTAGGCTGTATATTTAGCTAAAGTAGGACAGCCAGGTCAAACACTATCCAAAATAAGGGGTTCTTATCTGCTTTGCTAAAGGCAAGAAAAGAGTTGTCTTATGCAGGATTGTCTCAAAAAAGGAGTTTCATAGACATAGCATCACAGAAAAAGTCCCCCAGTGCTAAGAACACTTTCCTGGGAGTAAATCCCATTGAATAGGCCTGAGTAGGATTCTGAAGAAGGCTGCTTAGGATTTTTCTCCAAGTTGCTTAGACTCTAGAGGTCAAAGCAATGGACCCCTCTAGGGCTTCATCAAGTGATATGAGCCTTTGAGAAGGCCCATGTGACCCATTTTCCCCCCATGAAAAAGAGTTGTTTATTCTTAGCCAGTCACTTTTTATTATCAGGGGAATGAAGCAGGGAAATTTCCCCTTTTAAAATCAGTGCAGTGTCTAACACTATATCTATTGTTGTTGTCCATATGGGTGCTACTAGAACAAGCAGAGGAGATTCATAACTTACAGGTATGTTCAGGTCACTGATGTCTCCAACTGACACTGACCTTCAGAAAATATAGTACAAAACATGCTCTCTCTGGTAGGTCTGAACCCCCACATAACAGCTGGTGCTGATCTTAAGAACAGCAAAACTTATCTGCTCTTTCAGAGCACAATCAAGTGTACATTGACAGTTTGATCACCTTGTCACCTCTTGAAATTGGACAGTGCTGAGAGGTATGTCTAACTAATTCATATAAGGCACTACAAAAAGAGAGGTGGATATTTTTCCTCTGTGATTTCTTGGAGTTGCCACTGTTTTCACTGAAAGGTATTGATGAAAGTCTTGGCCAAAAAAAGAAGAGAAAAAAGAAGAAGATGGGACTGACCAAGATGAGATCTTCATGCTGATCATAGCAAGACTCATGAGAGGATGGTAGCATGTCATGTTTAGAGCACAATGAATTATGGATGATCATACAAATCATTCATGGTAGCATCACAACAGACCCAGAGAGTTGTTAATCAAGGTTGCATCATTCTCTTTCAATGACTCCAGGGGAACATCTCAGTATCAGCATTTGTTGCTTCTGCTTGCATCTCACAGAAAGATGTGCAACAGGACAGTAGGGAGAGTTTATGAATAGATGTGCTGTTCAGTGCATTCTTGTAATGAAAACCTCAATGAGAAAATCCTGAAACTCAATCCTGCCATCAATTGGATGCTTGACAGACAACAAATCCAAACACCCATGTGACAGAGGTATGCAGCTGTTCAAGTTGTGGCTCTTGATCAGTCTGATGGATAAGACATTGTTTCTACTAGACAGAATTTTATAATGAAGGAAGCTGAGAGCAATTGGAGTAACAGAACTCAAATCATGAATTGCCTATGTAAATATTCATAGAAGTAAAGGAGTTCAACAGTACTATAAAAAGTCACTTACTGAACAGTGTAATCCTATGCAGAATGCAGTTTTGTGCAGTGGGAGTTTACTCTCATGAAGATGTGCCTAGGATTGCAGAGCCTCCAACCCCTTCAAATAAACCACAGAAGGAGACTTCACAGCTTCTTGATGCAACTTCTTCCCACCATAGGGTTACCATTCCATAGGTGGGGGCAGGGGATCCCTGTTTTTGGAGGCTCCTGCCTGCAGGTGGCCAGCTGGCCAGTGGGAGGAGATTCCCCCCACCCACCCCCGATAGCAACATCATGTGCAACATGCCAACCTCATCCAAAAGTGACGTAGGTGCATTGGGGAGGGTGACGCTCTGGTTTTTAGGCAAACCTCTATGGTGTGGAGGTGATTTTACCATAGAGTTTTGCCCAAAAACCAGAGTGTCACCCCCAAGAGCACTGGCATGCCCATGTCACTTCTGGGTGATGTATGCATGTCACATGATGTCCCTGCCCACTCCCAAATGCCCCCCAATCACCCTGCCAGTGCAACGATTGGACCTGGTAGCCCTGTCCACTTTCACACAAGGAATGGTTCATCCACAGTTGTACAACATTTTATTTCTTTACACCTGGTTATAGTACTTTTGACTGTTGTGTTCACTTGATAACTGCCAGTGGAATGTGTAAACTGACTCTGTGTTGGCTTTGAGATGCTGTGCAGTAATACAAAATGTCTAGCTAGAGTTAGCCCATTCACACATGCGGTCTGCCAGCTCATGAATGTGCACTGTGAGCCAATCACCAGTGATGTGCTCAGAAAGATCCTGAAGGACAGCAGTCTTTGTTTCCCAGGGTTCCTAGATGATCCTGTTCAGTCAAAACATTGGTCAGTTTTTGGAATGGCAAATTGACCTTGGGATGCTACATACTAGTTCATTTACCAGTTTTACGGGGGGGGGGGGAATAATACTAAATGGTATCCCAACCCTTCACTGGTTATTTGACCTATGAAATGTGCATCCTACCCTTACTCCAAGGAACTTAGAACATTGTTTTAGCCTCACAACTTCTGTCTGATTTTGGATCATCATAATAAAACTATACTATACTACACTGCCTTGCAATTTCTCTGTGAGAGAAGCTGGGTTGAAAAACAGAAAGGTATCTGTGATTTGTATGGATTTCCTTTAAGCTGCACACACACACACACACATACCCTGCATCACACACTATTCCCAAACAGGATTGCTAAGAGAGGAGACCAGTTGAACAAACTGGGGTGGGGGTGGCTGATGACCCTAGGGCCCCTAGAGCTGGGTAAGTCATGTTGCTTATTTTCATTTGTTTGGACTGGGTTTTGGTGCTGTGAAAAAAGGCCCAGAAATCACCAGAATTTAGGCCCACGGTGGCTTTGGGCTACATGATTTCCAAGGGTCTACTCTTGCTTTGGGGGTAGAGCCTGGGGAGGGCAGAGTATGAAGAGGGAACTCAGCAGGGATGTGATTCCATAGGGCCCTTCCTCCAGAGCTGCTATTTTCTCCAGGAATGGATTTCTGTACTCTGGCGATCAGTTGTAAATCCAGGAGCACACCGGCTCCCATTTACAGGTGGCAATCCTAGTCTACCAACATTCAGAATCCACTTTTATGGTGGCTAAGGAAACTGGAAGACAGGAGGTGGAAAAATCCATTACACATAATTCTCCTTGTGGTCTGTTGGATCCAACCCAGAAGGATATGATTTGGGTTTCTCACACTCTAGCTAGCATACCATGTTGTTTCTGGCATGCCATGCTGCTGCTATGTAAACTTTTGGAAAGTCCATGAATAAATCTATGTCTGTCTGCTGTTAAAATTATTTTGGTAAAAAGTAAAAAGCATTCTCACTGATGAGCATCCACTAAAACAACAGAGAACTTTGCACCTTTAAAAAATTATGTCTTCCCTAGTTCATTTATATTTAATTTCAAATTAATTGAAAGAACATTTATCAAGGACTTAGTAGCAAAGAAATTAAATATTTCATATTAATGGAAGTATTCCTATTTTACAAAGTTTGAAAAGCTTTAAAGAATAATTTGTGCTTAATAAATAATAAAACTTCACTGGTCATTTAGGTGTACAATTAAATCCTCATTAAAAAGGTATACATTTATCATATTCTACCCATGAATTAACTAGACAATTCTCAGCTATAATTTTATGAAAGCTAAACAAATCTGTATTTAATGGCTGGAAGATTTGTAATCAGCATAATTGTCTTTTTAGCTTTAAGTGCAATCTTTATTGGTTCCATGTAATTTAGCAGTATGACCTTTATTCTGTCTTCTAAACTCAGCAAAACTTTTCTGTTTCTTTCCTAGCTGCAGGCATTTTGTTCCATTGCATTAATAAAATATTGAGTCCCAGGGATGATTGTACACAGGAGAAAAGTCACAGTACACAGCAAAAAGAGAGGATTTTTTCAGCCATTACTCAGATATGTTGAAAGCCAACATATCCCAATCTCACCCACACATATTTATTACTTCAGTGAAACTACATACCAAAAAAAATTGCACTATTGTTATATTTGTGTTTAACTACTTTTCCAACAGGCTCAGAGTGGCATTTTACCCTTACACAACAACCTTGTGAGGTATGTAAACCAACAATGATTTGTAGGGATGGGCACAAACCAGAAAATTGTGGTTTGTGTTTATTTATTTCTTTAATTTATTAATCAAATTTATATCCCACCCTCCCCAACGGGCTCAGGGCAGCTAACAATAAGGGCACAAAGCCATGACAAAACAGTTAAAAGCAGGATAAAACAATACAAAATTACAATAAAATGCTGGAGCTCTGAAAGTTCATAGTTCCAAGATGGGTTCTGGAAGATGGACCCAGAACAACGAAGCAGGTTCCAGGATGATGCTGCCTTTTGATCTTCGGCCCAGGGCCATCATGCACCCCGATGGCATCCCCATCTTTGCAGTGGCGGTGCAGTGGTGGTACAGTGGCAGCAGAAGCTCCTACTCGAAAGCCTGGTGGAAGAGCTCCGTCTTGCAGGCCCTGCGGAACTGCACAAGGTCCTGCAGGGCCCGGATCTCCTCTGGGAGCTCATTCCACCAAGTAGGAGCCGCCACCGAAAAGGCCCTGGCCCTGGTCACAGCGAGTTTGATGTCCCTGTGGCCGAGGGTGACCAAAAGACGTTGGGCCCCCAACCATAGTGCCCTTGGGGGAACATATGGGGAAAGGCGGTCCCTCAGGTATGCTGGACACTGGCCATAAAGAGCTTTAAAGGTAAGAACCAGCACTTTGAAGCGAATCCAGTACGCTATTGGCAGCCAGTGCAGCACCTTCAGCACAGGCCGGATATGGTCTCGCCTAGAGAGACCCATCAGCAGCCTGGCTGCCGCCTTCTGCACTAGCTGCAGCTTCTGGACTTGCAACAATGGCGGCCCCAAGTAGAGAGTGTTACAGTAGTCCAGCCTCGAGGTGACCGTCACATGGATCACTGTGGCCAGGTCATCGTGGTCAAGGAAGGGAACCAGCTGCTGAGCCAGCCGAAGATGATAAAAGGTCAACTTGGCAGTGGCTGCTACCTGGGCCTCCATCATTAGAAAGGAGTCCAGGAGCACACCCAAACTCCTAACCCTTGACGCTGGCACCAGAGGCGCACCATCAAAGGTCGGAAGAGGGAGTCCCAACCCCGAACCGACCCGACCTAGACCCAGGACCTCCATCTTCACCGGGTTTAGTTTCAGCCAACTCAATCTGAGCCATCCAGCCACAGCTTGCAATACCTGATGAAGGTCATCTGGGTCGGAGTCCGACCGGCCACCCAGCATCAGATAGCTGTGTCATCCGCGTATTGATGACACCCAAGCCAATACCTCCGGGCAATCTGGGCAATGGGGCGCATGTAGATGTTGAACAACATCAGGGACAGCACTGCCCCCTGAGGCACCCCACAGTCAAGAGGGTGCCTCCGGGACCGCTGATCCCCAATCACCACCCTTTGTCCCTGACCTTGAAGAAAAGAGGCAAACCATTGAAGGGCAAGCCCCTGAATCCCCACATCGGTGAGGTGGTGGGTCAGCAACTGGTGGTTGACCGTATCAAATGTGGACAACAGTTCGAGCAGCAACAGTGCCGCCACACCGCCTCGATCCAGATGCCTTTGGAGGTCGTCAGTCAGGGCGACCAACACTGTCTCCGTCCCATGACCCAGGCGAAAGCCGGACTGGAAAGGATCTAGGACTGAAGCATCCTCCAGGAAGCTCTGTATCTGTATCGCAACCACCCTCTCAATGAGTTTGCCCAAATAGGGCAGATTGGACACTGATTCATGATTCGTGGCTGAACCGTGAACTGAACCATGAACCAAATCAAATTGAGAGATTCATTCATGAACGGAAGTGATTTGTAGCCCTGCAAACCCCGTTGAAAGGGACTGCACTCCCTTTAAGTAGGGTTTGCAGAAAGCACAAAAACAGCTGAGCGGTGGGGAGCAGGCACTTTTGGACTTTCTTGTGCAGTCCCTTTAAAGTTAAACAGCTGAGTGGCAGGGAGCAGGCTGCTTCCTGCTGCTCAGCTTTTTTTCCAACTTCCATGGGGAACAGAAAGCTGGAGTTTAAAGGGACACGGAGTACTTTTAAACCGCTGCTTTCTGCTCTGTCCACGAATTGTCACAAACTGCTTTAAAAGTTTATCGAAGTTCTTGATGGTAGACCCATCACAAACTTTGGTTCGTGTACCACAAACAGGGCAGAATTCATGACAAATTTTGCTTCATTGTTCAGTTCGTGCCCATCCCTGATGATTTGCTCAAAGTTTGCCCAAAGTTGCACACTTGATTAGGGTTACCAACCTTGAAATGGGGTCTGGAGTTCATCCGGAATTGCAATCGATTCAATTGCAATTGAAATCAAGTCTGTTTAAGTCAGAATGACACATGTAGTGTTTAATTTTTTAATGAGTTCTAATTCAGCACTTTCACACTGCATAGTCCCTCTGAATTTTTTTGTAGCACAGTTTCAGTCTGTAACCACTGCATCATACTGACTGTTGATGGGCTACATCCCAGCTTATGTCTTTTTTCATCATAATTCCATTTACATAGAAGGTAAAGCATACTTAGAGTAGGACACAGTTTCGTAACATTTGAAAAACAGTGCCTTTCACAGGAAATCATTATTAATACAATTTTAAATTATTTGAAAGTAATGAATTAGAAGAAATCTTCTCTCTCTCTCTCTCTCTCTCTCTCTCTCTCTCTCTCTCTCTCTCTCTATTGTTCATTGTTTCATAACATTTAATTATAGGAAGAGTGCCATCTGTGAAACAGTTTATGACACACAGTGTATCATTTCAGTCTTCTCCCCATGTGTGAATATTGTTCCACAGTTGTTTCAGCAAGATTTTACTTTATTTTTTGTTCTGCCATTTTGAGGCCATAATACTCTGAAATCTTTGGAAACACAGCATCCCACAGCACCTTGTACTAAGTTCTATACAAGGCGGTGACTAGCACACCTTTGGCTTGGACCCCATGGAACCCTTGCGCTGGGTTCCAAGCAAGAGGGCTTTTGAGGGTTAGCCTCTTCGACAGCTCGAAGCCATGAAATAGAGGCTTCCCTCCACCCTGATGGTTCAGCCAATGGGTGACCTATGGGTGTAAGCCAATTTGACTGGGACAAGCGCAGGAGATCAAGCGGAATAGTGATGGAAGAGAGTGAGGTCAGAAGTGACCAACAATGAATGTGAGTGAGAGATAAACTGACTGTTTTTGTAAAGCGAAGCCCCCCCCGGTGGAGAAAGTGGAGTGGAGGGAGGGATGCCTCCTGAGCGATTGAATAGATCAAAGAAGCGAAG
>NW_015163616.1:1190964-1204374 GCF_001447785.1 Gekko japonicus | reverse complement strand
TTAAAAAATAGCCTGCCTGGGGAGATTGTAGTCAAGTTTGCAAGAAGACAGACCAGAGATGTTATATTAAAGGCAACTTCGGCAAATCCACTGAAATTTGGGAATACAAATATTAAAACTCTAAGACATTCCATTTGAAATCCGTCAAAAGAGGAAAAGCTACAAAGAATTAATCTCATCTCTTCAGACAAACGGAATACAATATTGCTGGGTGATCCCTGAAGGTGTCATCTTTAAAATTAATGATAAAAGAGAGAAGATTGACTCCATCTTTAAAGCAAAGGAATTTTTGAGACAACAGCTGGGGCCAGAAGCAGAACTCAAAGATGAAGAAACAAAATCGAGTGACTCTGCTACCTCTGGAATGGGGGAGGACTTTGGGGAGAAAACGGGTGCAGGAGCAAGCAAAACGGTGTATGATTTCAGAGAAAGAAGACAGAAGTAAGGGCAGAAAGACTCTGAGAATAGCCCTATGAAAATAAGAAGATGCTCAAGAAGTGTTCTCAAAATATTAAAATTACTAACATTGAAGCAGTAGTTAAAAATAACTCACAAGTATATTGTTATACTAACACGTATTTACTAACATGTAATTTAACATGGAAATGATCTCCTACTCTTGGGTTTTTAGTTAGTGTGGGTATATTTTCTTTTTCCCTAGTTGTAGTCCCCCTTCCTATATTTTCTGTTGTAGTTATGTAGTTTATTGAAAAACCAATAAAATTACCCTCTTGGGGGTTTAAAAAAAAGAAAGAAATGCATGTCAGTTATCAAACAGTCTACATCCCCCAAAATCCCTTGCAGATCTAGAACATGCACAACTCTTACTGCATTGAACAGAGTCAATCCTTACACTTACTGTCCAGCTGTCAGGTGCATTGCACAGAGAACTCTAGTGTGAAGAGCACACAAGAACAAACAAAGGCAGAAGAACTCACCAAGTGACTGCATTTCATGCTGCAATGCTATAGCCTTTGGAACCAGCCAAGACAAATCCAAAATGTATAGTCTATTGTATCATCTCAGTTGCTTTCCTTGTGTCACTGATATCTCTACAAGTACAGATACAATAGCTGCTATTTCTTTTTGGTGTGCAAATGCACTTTGTCTGAATGGTAACAGAAAATCCTTTTGGCACAGCATCATAAGACAATTTACCATGTGCTATTAATAACATTTCCATCTTGCAAAAAAAACAAAAAAATACAACTCGTTCAGAGCAGGAAGTTTTTGAAGAGTCCTATGTCAAGGAAAAAGAAAAAGCCTACATGGTCAAAGAAAAAAGCCTACATGGTTAAAGAAAAAGCCTACATGGTTAACAAACAAGACAGCACTGTGAACATTATTTGCAATCCTGTTCTTAAAACAGCTGTTACTAGAGATCACTGACTAAATATTCACTGGCATTTGTCAAAGAACTTGAGAAGTTCATTTTAGACTTTGAAAAGAAACCATACACAAGAAATGGAAAAAAGAAACCTGGTGGAAGGAGCAGCATGGGGTAAGCTCCACCTCCACAAACAGGAATCTTGTAAGTTATTAACCTAAGTGGGAAAGTATCCAATTTTGAAATGAGAAAAACGTTGAGCTCAGGTATTAAAAGGTATAAAATAACAAAACCAGGGAACTCAGAAGATGTCCTGGTGAGATACAAAATTCTGTCTCCTGAAAAGAGGAGTTGCATCCTAATACCTCTGGCAACTTTGCATTTGCATGACCCTAGTACAAAGCCCATAATAATAAGTAGTGGTCATCATTGAGCACATAGTTGCTGAAGTCCAGTGATTTCAATGGTCTAATACCTCACTCTGTGCTAGATTGTGGCCATATTTATAATGCTTGACTTCAAAAGGCAGAAATTTGTCCCATGCCTCTTTCTTTACCCTGAAAAGTAGCTGTAATATTTTATCTTGTTTTTAATCCGCATGCTGTTAAAAAAAAAAAACTGAGGTGGTTGGTAGCAGGCCGTTGGCTTCATTCCACCATATTATTAGAATATTGTCAGATATATTTGTTTTGTAAAAAATGTTTTAAAAGCATATTATAATTATTTTCTTTCTAACAAAACACCCAAGCACTAATTTCAGCACAAATTCATTTTATTTTTCAAAAAAATATGGATTTTTATTCTTCCTGCCTATTTCTAAACTTTTCTATTTTGTATTTAAGATAAACACTCAGTATACTTCAAATAGTTCTTGAAATGTCAAAACCACCTATGCATGTTTACTTGGAAGTAAGTGTCCCACTACACTCAGTGGGGCTTCTAGATCCAAAGAAGTATGCATAGGATTGCAGCCTTAAAACCAACTGGACACTTGTACCCAATCAGTCTGTCTTTCTTTTGCCCTGTTTGTGTCTTTCCTATTTCATCTGTACTGCTGTCTTCTGAACTGCGGTGCTAAAACTGTTACAGCAAAATTAAAACACCCCCAAGTAATCTAAAGTATCATTTCAACAAAGACTCTGACAATATTATCCTCACATCTAAGATGTATATAGTACATCAGATAAACTATAGAAGCAGCTGGTGAGCAGCAAGAGTGCACTTTTTTTAATGTGCTAAGTTGCACACTCCAGTGTACTGAAGTGTGATTCATTTGTTGCATTATACTTGATGTTGCTGAATAATAGCACTTAAGGGGGGGGAGTGGTCTGTTATGGCAGATTATGAAACCTCAGATCACCAAAGAAGGAAAGCAAAAACAAAGCAAGAAAAAGAATTTACAGAATTATTTTATGTATGTTTCTTTAGCCTCCTCCAGGAGACTGATGATTGTTGGTTTTGTGGAAAGTTCATCCTGAAGGTGCATGGCAGTTGCATTAGTTTAGCACGATTGAGCTGTTTAAAATTTCAGGGTTGTCTGCCAAAAAAATAATAATAGGAAGTTGTATGGAGAGGAATGTGCTGACAGCAGTAATGTTTTGGTAATAATTCATGTGTTATAGATGATGCGCTGGAAAGAAGCCCAGCTGGCTAATGCAGATTGGTGATGCTCTCCTGCTGATGGTTGTTCAATTGATTGGCATTTCTGCTCCATCATGAAATCAGCTTGCAAATTAAGTGGAGATAGTTGAAAGGGGGAGAGAATAGAGAAAGAGGCTCACTGCTCAAATGTATTGTGATGGACAAGGTTCAGAGGTCTGGGTTCTTCTCAAAAGAAACAAGGTGAATTTATCAGCCAGTTTGATTTCTATAAGAGTTTCATCATCCAGTAAGAGAGACATGTGTTCCTTCTACCTGCACATCTCCCTCCCTTTTTCTCCTAGTAGTGGACCACTGCACATACTTAGGCAATGCCCATGTAGACAATAATAGCATCACATCACTGGGCAAAGAAAACACCTTCTCTCAAAGCTTATCTTAAAGACAGAAAATACCAACATGACATGAATGAGGTAATGCATGGCAAAAACACACCACTGACAACTTTCATAATCCCATGGGCCTGTGATATGTTGGATCACTTTTTCAATTGAAGGGTGCAGGAAAATGTGTTGATGCTTTTTGTCCTGGGGAACTGCACATTATATCTGTACTTGTAGCATGCTTTATATTTGGCAGAGGTGTCCAAATTGTATCCTTTATTATTTATTGGATGTAATCCTTTCTAAATTTGTGCCAATGTGTATTTACTGGAATTTCTTGAAATTTTGAGGCTGCTTTCAACCATACAGTATTATAGGTATATCAGTGCTATGTGCTGGTGCCTGCTAACCCAAGGTAGATCAAAAAGCATTATGGCCTGTGTACAAGCAAAGCCAATGACTCTACTCAGTAGGGTGGCTGTTCCTGTGTAGGGTTTCACCATGCAGATCAGGTGGCATTTGTTATGCCATGGTAGTATGGAGAAAATATATTATTCATCATAGATCTGTAGGACTCAATAAATAAATTATTTCTCTCAGTGCCACCCCACACACCTGTTATTTCTTAAATTCTTATGTTCATGTTTGGTTTTTGAGTGGACTAAGACTCCAACAGAAATGAAGGGAAAGATCAGATTATACTTATTTCTTAGTCCCTGAGTATATCTTCATAATAGGTTGGATCATAAGGTTGCCTTCCCTTAATGAAGAATCTTCCACTCATGAAAGATCTCTACCATTCATTGAAGTCTCCTCCTGGGAATGGAATCAGTCTTCCTCTCATAGTCCTTCCAAGAATAGAAGATTCCTCACTTAGCAAAAGGGGACTTTAGGGTCCCATCGGATAAAGCAAGGGCTGTGGTGTAGTGATAAAAGAGCTGCTTAGCATGTAGAAGGTCCCACATTTAGTCCTAGCATCTCCAGTTAAAATGATCTGATAACAAGTGACGTAACTAACAAATCTCTACCAGAGATCCTGCAGAGCTGCTGCCAGTCCGAATAGCCAATTGCTGACTTTGATAGACCAAAGATCTGATTCGACAATAGGTAGCTTTATATGTTGATAACCTTTTTTTTTTAAAAAAAAAGAACATAAATCTAAATTGTAATTCTTTCAATGAAAATCCCTACAGTCTGAACCTGTCAGATCTTGCAGAACAGTAGGAGTGCTCTTTCATTTAATTTGTACATACTTTTAAAAATGTATTATTTTTTCCTATGAAAGCTTAGCAAATTGTCCACACAAAAAAGAGTTCCTCAACAGTTCATCAGAGCCACTGCAGAATCAAAATCCATGACTACTTTGTTTGTTTGTTTGTTTGTTTTGTAACCATGATTCAATATGATAACACTGAAGTACTTTATTGTGTGGTCCATCACACAATGTGCATTAATGTGCCTTAAACAATACATTTTGAATTTTTTTCCAGTGCCATACTAAGTCAGTTTCTGGGTGATGGTGTTGTTGTTCAGTAGCACAGTCGAGTCCAACTCTTCGCGACCACATGGACCAGAGTACTCTTATTGATTCAGTATACCCACATTCAAATCAGAAGCACACGCTGAAAGTAGGCTAAAATTGTTGTTCATCAATCCTCAATATACCACTTCTGAGAGAACCAATTCCTTTACTATGCAGCAGGAGCCCACTCAGTTTTCTTCTCTTTCCTTTTTTATTCCTTTCCCACTTTTCCAATCTGGTCTCTTAACCTAGTATCTGACCCTGAAATTTTGGGCCAGTCTTTCTAATCTTTCATCTTGCTACTCTCTCCTTTCAGTTGCACACAATTTATTTATTTATTTAGATGCACTAAAAACACTGTATGAGTTGTTGTAGAGAGTACTAAAAGTGAAAAAAAGATCTCTTCTCCAAGAAGCTTACAATCTAAAATTTGGTCATGGGAAGCAAAAGAGAAAAAGTGAGGAAATAAAGGAGAAGGGGTCAAAGTACAGATGCCAGCCTCCAGGTGGGCACAAAGAAATAAACTGTGTGTGGCGTCAATACCAATTTCAAAAATCAATAATTAATAATAATAAACAAATAATTCATTTATAGACAAATAAATAAACCATTTATACAATTTCCAAATCCTAAGCAAAATTATTCATACAATACCAATTCATAATCAGGGCATAAATGATTTAACACAAGTCCTGTATATGGCTCACAAAGTTCAAACCACTCCAAAGTGCTCAGTCCCTCCTAATGAGCAGTATGCTTCACAGTGTACAGGGGGGAAGTGAGCTTCCAGAAAATATCTGCTCCAACGGTTCCAAAAAAGGAACACTTCAATGGTTCCAAAAGAACTACAGGATTGCTGGCTTCCTCAATATGCTCCACGTTTCACCAATATGGCTTTATTACGTTGGAACCAATAACTTGAAGGATATCACTGAAAAACAGCCTCAGCGTATTGAACTAAAAAATATTTTTCAAAGTGGGCTACGCCTTCACAACAATATTCTCATGGAATTACAGCTCATCTTCAGACTACAGAGAGAACTTCCTGTGGAGAAAAAGGATGCTTTGTAGGGTGGACTCTATAGCATTGTACCCCACTGAAGTCCCTGTCCTCCCCAGGTTCCATGCCCAAATCTCCAGGAGTTTCCCAACCTGGATCTGGCAACCCTAGTCCAAAGACAGAGTGAAGGGAAAAAATATAAGAAACAAGAGAAGAATGAACGCACCTCTTGCCGAGTGTGAATAAAGAACAATTACACAACACCAACTCTATGACGTACAAAAGCCACAAGGCATTTCTTCTCCATCCTTGTTCAAAGCACTGGCCACATTTGTTGATGTCTCCATTAAAGAATGTTTTTGCTGTGAAAACAATTAACTGGAGTGTAAATTATACAAGGCTTTTTGAAGCTTCTGGAGTCTTCCAGTAAAAACCTCACAAATTCATACTTTTCTTACCACTCAGAAATACAAAGTCATGTTTATTTCCACTAAAAGACAAAGGTGCAATAAAAGAAAGAGTAATCTCTTGCTGTAGTCTAGATGTCACCACTTTTATGTAATATACAGTAAGATAGTTACCAACATCGTACTAAGCATTGCTGTAAATAATTAGAACTGAATACTTAATGAAATTAGCTAAATGCATCTGGTGGTGCAACAGATTTGCTATAAAAATAAACTTGTTTTCTATCTCTACTTTGCCTAGTAATATTTTATTTTATTTGGGCATGCATAATTTCAACAATGTGCCCACTATAGAAGCACAGTTCCCCCAAATTCTGACACATGAAAACTAATCTCATCCTGATCAGTTTCAGTCTAAAATCTATTCTGATTTTAGAGCACAAACCAGATTTGCATAGCGATGATTGTTCAGTTCTTGTGATAACACTAAAAGAATTTCCCCTCTGCTTGAAGAAGGGCTGTGTACAGTGCTGATTAACTGTCTGTCACTCAGGATGCAACCGCTCCCCCATATCTCAGAGTGCTGTAGCCAGAAAAATTTTGGTGGGGGGGCACCAGTGGGGCATGACATCACTTCCAATGCCATAAATAAATAAATAAATAAATAAATGGGCAAAGAGCCGGAGAAAGCCCCCCCCCCCCGACCAGCTGGGTAGAGAGAAGGAGAAAGCCCCCCCCCCCCGACCAGCTGGGTAGAAGGCTTTCCTGTAGCTCAGCTCACCATACAGGAAAGATGAGAGGCGGCCAGAGAAAACTGATGGTGTGGCCACCAACGCTGCAGGGTCCATCCCTCACCAGCCAGGTAGAAGACTTTCCTGCAGCTCAGCTTGCCACTGTTGGGACTTGGGCTCCAAGGAGGAGGAGTTTCACCATTCCTTCTTGAACTGTTTCACCAATCACAGTCCCTTTCCCAAGCGCTGCTGTTTGTGTGCGGGAAAGTTTCAAGTCCCTTTCCACTAGTGTCCTACTACACATCTGAAGAGGGCACTCAAGCTGCAGCTCAGCTAACTGCCCAGGAAAGATGAGAGGCCACCGGTGGCCAGAGAAAATTGGTGGGGTAGCCACCAAGGCTGCAGGGCCTGGTGGTGCAGGCAGGCTGCAAGGTGGGGGTTGGAAGGGGAAAGTCCCTGCAGCTGCTGCCACCTCCCTTGGTATGTGAAGCTGGGCAGGAAGGTGGCCTTGGCAGCAGTGGCGGCACACAGGAGGAGGAGGTGGGGCAGCTGCCACTTGAAGAGCTTCCTTCAGTGCAGGAAGGAGCTGTTGTTGATCATATCGGTGGATTCTGGGTCCAGACGGGGATGCCTGAGTTGGCAGAGGAGGCAGGTGCACTCCCAGGAGGGAGGGGGGAATTGCATATCCTCCTGGGGAGGGCTGGCTAATAAAACCAATAAACTGTGTTGGAACAAATATTGGAGCAGATAACCATGACAGGCTTTTGAAAAGTAGACAGTCTACCTGTAGAGGGAGTATACTGACAATCTGCTTTTTATGCATCAGATAGCGTACAAAACTATGTTAGAAAAGAAGTGGGCAGTGGTAGTGGGGACATGTCTATTAGTATTTGAATTGCTAAAGCTGGAGATGCCAGAGTTCCCCCTGCCTTCGTCAATCCTTCCAACATAACACATCATTCTCTAACAGTAGTTTAGTAGCTCTAGGAATCACTGGGAAATCTGAGGTTGTACCATAGAGTTTCCAGCAATTCCTAGACCTACCCAATGTCAATTCCAGGTTTTTTAAGAAGTAACATCATGACACAGATGATGACATCCTCCCCCCCCCCCCATTCCTGCCTCTGAAATTCCTGCGGGTTGCCGGCCATCCCCGGGTGCCACCCTGCTTAACATAATGCCCTCATCAATCTTTTCTGGCCTTATCCCAGATTTAGGTGGAACCTTCTGTTACTGTTGTGAGTAAAAGACATTCTGCACATGATCAGAGGCAAACACATGCCATTGTTTGGGATTAATTATTAAAAAGAGATACCAGGCTGAGTGAGACTGGGCACTCAGTTTTCTCCTGCTATAGACTTACTCAAGAAGAGGCAACCCTGCTCTGTCCCCTCCTCTCCAGCCCCTGGAAGTATAAAGGGAATCTGCCTTCTGGAAGGGAGGAGTTGCCTGTCTGCCTGGGGGAGACTGTTGCCAGCAAGGACAGATATGTTACCACTGACTCTGCCCTTATACTGGTAAATAATAGAAAAATAGTTTTTGGCAATAAGAAGTACCAACAAATGCTGATGTGCCAGAGAGTGCTAGTCCAGGAAAGCAAACAAAAGGCCAACTCAAGAACATGTATTAAAAATTGTACCCTCTAATGAGTATCTGATTCACAGGGCCATTGGCCTAGCAGAAGCCTTTAACTGAGGGTTTCCATCTTTTTTAGAATTTTTTTAAGCCAGAGGACTGTTTTGTGTACATTGTTTTAGACTACTCTGTGTTTGTTTTATGAGATTTTTATGCCTTGGCTTGTTTTTAATGACTTGTTTGGGTTTTGTTGTGTCACTTTAGCTGTGAGCTGCCTCACACAGAGCTCTGGAGAAGCAACATACACATTTTATAAATAAATAATATGTAAACCTCTTTTTGATGCACTTTCCTGTGTGCTTATCCATAATTTGGCATCTCTTTCAATTAATTACATAACCAGTTAGCCCCTCCATATATTTTTGCTCAGTAAAAAGATGATCTTAGTGCTCTCAACCACAAAATGGAGCATACAAACTATTTTCTATCCACTAATCCCTATAAATGTGGGACTTCATTTTACCTAAGAGTTTCCCTGCCTGGAAGGACTTCCATATTCATGTGGGGGGCAGCCTATGAATATGCAAATCAGTTCACAATGGGAGGGGCTGTTGATCAGTACTTATTGTGCCCATTTGTCCTTCTTTTTATAGGATTGCTCCCCTTGGTCCTAAGTAGAGTGACATCCTTGGACTTAAAAGGGTGTAACTGTTGAGGATTGCACTAGAGTCATTTGCCCTGTGTTCTGGAGCAAAATGCCAATGGTCACCAAAAATGCCACTTTTCCAGTTAGAGGAACATAAGGTTGGACAGAAAGGAATGATGTTAGGGGTTATGAGGCTTCTGCTAAACTACGAGGACCCTTCCCAGTCTATCTCAGATGACTTACCCATTCATGTCTCATTTATGCCACCCAAGTCTGCCTGGATATTTCATGACAGCAACAGTAGCTGATGGTAATGTTTTAATGTATTTTTCTCCTGCCATTCAATGGAGCAGTGTTGAGCAGTGGGGGCTCCCTGCAGGAGGTCTCCTGCCATAGCGGCCACAGAGGGAGACCTGAAAATCCTATGCTGCACTCCAGTTGCAGGAGGGGGAGGGCTTCTTGCTCATTGGGCTCTGCTGGCATCACTTATCTTTCTGGTCTTGCATTTATGACCACCAGCCTCCAGGTGGGGCCTGGAGTTCACCCAGAATTACAACTTGATATCCAGACTACAGAGCTCAGTTCCCCAGGAGGATATGGCAACCTCAAAGGGCAGATTCTACATCATTACATCCCTGCCAAGCTCCCTCCTCAAAGTCTGCCGTCATTAGGCACTGACCCCCAAATCTCCAGGAATTCTCCAAGCCAGAGTTGGCAGCCCTGCATGCCAGAATGTTCCATTGTCCTTAAACAGAAGGTTCCCTGGTCAATTGTGTGTTGAGTGTGGTTTGGAATTAGTGGTGTAGAGCTGTGTGTGCCAGGCTTGGGGGTGGCAGCAGGGAGGCTGGGAGCCAGGCTGGGGCCAGGGGTCCTTGGTGGTGACACCAGGAACAGCGCTGGGACCAGAGACCACAGGAGCAATGGTGACAGCAGCACCAAGCCCAGGATGTCACTGTCAAAGTCAGGTTGTGGCCTCCACATGTACATACAGAGCCTCCCCCAAACAGCTGATCCAACAGGGAAGCACTGTCTGCACCTATGTAGACAGCACTCTTCTGTTTTTTTGGACAGGATTTATGCCCATCCTCATTCCCCTCACAGTTTTCAGGGGGGTTTTAATACCTAGAGGTCCCCAAGTTTGTAGAAAATTTTTCCTTGTGTGAAAATTTGTGGATCCTTGTGTGATCCACAAATTTAAGTATCCACAGATGCCCCCCAGCTATTAATCTGAGGTTTACTTCACTTACACCCCACACATCTCCACAGTGTGGACCCAGAATTGTTTACAACAATCCCCCTCCTCTGTTAGATCCTCATAACAATCCTTGGGTAGGTTAGGCTGTGAATGTGTAACTGGCCTAAGGTCACCCAGTGAGCTTCCACAGCAGGGTGGTGATTCAAGCATGGGTCTCCCAGATCCCTGCCTGAAACTCTGTCAGGCTAGGACTCACCCACCGTGTATCCACTTGCTTTACCCTCCACCCTCTTGGGTTCTCCTCCGGCCTCAGAGCAGCCTTCTTGGGAGGGAGGGGGTTTACTGCACCCACAGCCTCCTCTTCTTTAGCTCACACACTTGCCTGCTGCCAGCCAAACCAAGAGCCAGGGTATGCGTCTCCTCCTCTGTTACCCCAGCTGTCTCCCCATTGGCTCCTCCTGGCCCTCTCCCACCTCTCTGACACCCTGTCCTCACCCTTCCCAGCCTCCTCCCCTCTGGGGAGGGCATTGTCTCCAGGGCTGACATACACCCACACATCTCCAGTCAGCCATCCGCAGCCGCTGGCACATCCATTGGCAGCTCCTAAGTGCAGCCCAGTCGATCTCCACCACCAGGCTCAGGTTGGGTATGTTGTGACACTTTTCCATGGAGTTGCTGTGCACAGTTTCTCCCTCCGCTGGTCAGGGTTGCTGGGGCCACCAGCAGTGGGCCCTGACAAACTCTATTCTACAACCTGGCTGCTGTAGAATAGTAGCAAGCAAGCCACGTAAGTTAGGCAGTAGCAACTCACCGAGTAATTGATGCTGTGCCTGGCCCCAATGAGTCCTCCCTTAAAGGTCAAAACAGCCCTGGAAAGGGCCTTCCCCCTCCCCAGCATTTTTCTGACAAAAATGAAGGCTGGAAGGCTACTGTTGGGATTGCCTAGCAACTGCACTGAAGGCATTTATTTCTGAAAGATACAGATGCTGCTTCTATTACTGGGGGGAGTTAACTCCCCAGTGTTGATTGTTGTTGTTTTTAGATTTCAGATTTTTCTTCAAACCTAGGCTTTTTGCATGTTTTTGGGAAATCCGTCTTGTGTGTTAGTGGCTCCAATTTCCAGATATAAGTATCCACAGATGGGACCATGTCGATAATTAGATATATGGATAAATATGGATTGTCAGACATTAATAATGTGGTATTAATTGCTGTTAATATGGTTGTGTTTATGCAGTTCCAGTGCAATAAAGGGAGGAGGAGGAGGAGAAGAGTTGGTCTTTATACCTCAATTTTCACTACCCAAAGGAGTCTCAGAACAGCTTACAATCACCTTCCTCTCCCCACAAAAGAGACCCTGTAAGGTAGCTGGGGCTGAGAGAGCACTGAAAGAACTGTGACTGACTCAAGGTCACCCAGTTGGCTCCATGTGGAGGAGTGGGGAAGACTTTACATACTCAAGAGTTGGCTAGCTGAGCTCACCTGGAGATTCACTGACTTCAAAAATGAGACTGGAAGGGGCATAGGCTGTATTTCAGGATTTATATATCTAGTATTATTGTGGAAAAGCAATAACCATGAAAAGGTATTTATTTTAACCTCTGTTGTGCAGTAAAAGGATTTTTTCTTTGTGACAGGTGCTCCTGTTAAAATAGCTGTAGATTCTTTATTCCACAGTGTTCTTAAAGTATGTGAATTAGTAATAGCAGGAGTTTAATTTAATAAAAGTATAATTCTTAGTATGCAATGCAATTGCGACACTCATTTCAAATTATATTGGCCTGGGCTGGTCTTAAAGGCCCAGGAACCAGATTTAAATGCAATTGAAAAACTTTTAAGACAGGAATACATGTACACATCCTTCCACTTTCAACAGTTATGATGCCCTTGTAGTATTGTGTGCTGGGAATGGGGGTGTCCTGTATTCTTCAATTTCATCAGAAGCCACACTATCAGTGACAGATGATATATTTTGCATGCAGAAGGCAATTCTAGGCATTCCAGAAGATCTCAGATCTTTGCCTGACTACATGGAGAGCTGTTGTCTGTCAGAGAAGACACTATTGAGCTATAGGGACCATATTCTGACTCAATGTAACACAGCTTTATATATTACGAGAGCTGCTCTTTCCAATAACGGTAATCAAAACCTGTTTTCACACAGGAACTCTCTGTGTGAGAGAGACCCCAGTTCGAATCCCCAGTCTGCTGTGGAAGCTTGCTGGAAGTGACATAAGAACGTAAGAGAAGCCAATGTTGGGTCAGGACAATGGCCCATCTAGTCCAACACTCTGTCACACAGTGGCCAAAGTACTAGGTGCCATCAGGAGGTCCAGCAGTGGGGCCAGGACTCTAGAAGCCCTCCCACTTTTGCCCCACCCCAAGCACCAAGAATACAGAGCATCACTTGCCTCAGCCTGAGAGTTCCTATCTATACCTTGTGGCTAATAACCACTGATGGACTTTTGATCCATATGCTTATCTAATTCCCTCTTGAAGCTGTCCATGCTTGTAGCCACCGCCACCTCCCGTGGCAGTGAATTCTATGTGTTAATCACTCTTTGGGTGAAGAAGTACTTCCTTTTATCCGTTCTAACCCGACCGCTCAGCAATTTCATTGAGTGCCCACGAGTTCTTGTATTGTGAGAAAGGGAGAAAAGTACTTGTTTCTCTACCTGCTCTATTCCATGCATAATCTTATAAACCTCAATCATGTCACCCCTCAGTCGGATCGGGTTTATACCCCGCCCTTCACTACCCAAAGGTGTCTCAGAGCGGTTTACAATCTCCTCTCCCTTCCCCTCTATAATCTTATAAACCTCGATCATGTCACCCCTCAGCCGTCATTTCTCCAAGCTAAAGAGTCCCAAGCGTTTTAAGCTTTCTTCACAGGGAAAGTGTTCCAACCCATTTATTTATTTATTTATTGAATTTCTATCCTGCCCTCCCACCAGAGCGGCTCAGGGCGGCTTACACACAACTTTAAAACCAGGATAAATCTATATATCTAATAGCCAAGTTGCCC
>NW_015163616.1:1183436-1189189 GCF_001447785.1 Gekko japonicus | reverse complement strand
AATGCTATGCTGGGGATTATTAGGAAGGGTATTGAAAACAGATCAGCCAATATCATAATGCCCCTATATAAATCAATGGTGCAACCTCATTTGGAATACTGTGTGCAGTTCTGGTCACCACACTTTAAAAAGGATATTATAGCTTTGGGAAAAGTGCAGAAAAGGGCAACTAGAATGATAAAAGGGTTGGAACACTTTCCCTATGAGGAAAGGTTAAAGCGCTTAGGGCTCTTTAGCTTGGAGAAACAACGACTGAGGGGTGACATGATCGAGGTTTATAAGATTATGCATGGGATAAAGCAGGTAGGAAAAGAGGTACTTTTCTCCCTTTCTCACAAAATAAGAACTTGTGGGCACTCCATGAAATTGCTGAGTGGTCGGGTTAGAATGGATAAAAGGAAGTACTTCTTCACCCAAAGAGTGATTAACACTTGGAATTCACTGCCACAGGAAGTGGTGGCAGCTACAAGCATGGAAGGCTTCAAAAGGGAATTAGATAAGCATATGGAGCAGAGGTCCATCAGTGGATATTAGCCACAAGGTATAGATAGGGACTCTGGCACAAGTGATGCTCTGTCTTCTTGGTGCTTGGGGGGGTCAACAGTGGGAGGGCTTCTAATGTCCTGGCTCCGCTGGTGGACCTCCTGATGGCACCTGGAATTTCTGGCCACTGCATGACACAGAGTGTTGGACTGGATGGGCTTTTGGCCTGATCCAACATTGGTGTCTCTTATGTTCTTATGTTCTTATCCATGTTATCTGGGTGAATACCACATATGCTCACTATCATAAGCAAAGAACACCTTCCTTAACATCACAGTCTGCTGAATCTATCTTTGAAGTTCTTGTTAGTTTTTAAGGGGATGTTTTGCAACCAAAGATGTGTTTTCAGATCATTTTAATGGTTCTTTCTTTCTTTCTTTCTTTCTTTCTTTCTTTCTTTCTTTCTTTCTTTCTTTCTTTCTTTCTTTCTTTCCCCAAAAAACAATACGTATTAGGAAGTCACAAGCAAGAGCAAACAGGCAATTATTGTGATATATGCTATTTCAGAGAATGGGGAAAGATGCACAATAGCCCAGCAGCATCGCAATACCAAGTCAGTCAATCAATGGCTTGCATAAGGGCAAGAAAGCCATTGGCACTGTGCACAACAGCAAGCCATTTGCAGTTTGAATTAGGAAATAGCTTGGCACCCTGCAAGTCCATAAAAAGTGGCGTGGCAGAATATGCATAATATATAAATTTTACTTTTTTTCTACACATTTCAATGAGGAATGCGTGCAGTAATGCTGGGGTTAAAACTCACATGCCATATAATTCATAAAAGCCTATGAAAAATGTTTATTCACCACTGCAGAGTAAAAGAACAGATATATGTGATGCTCAGGCACATGTAGTATTTATCCAAGGTTTTTGTTTGTTTGTTTTAATTACATGCTGCAGCAGAGTCCACTATATACTGCAAAAGATTGTTGTGTTTGTTGTAGGGACTACATTTCAAAAGTTGTCTGGTTAGATTCAAATCATTTCAATTACAGCTCATTTTTTGGTGTGTGTACCAGTTTCTCCTTCTTTGTGCCAAATGTTCCTGTTAAAAATAGTGTGTTTTCCATGTTTGTTTTTATATCGTTTCATATAAATGGTACATGAGGTATAGATGGTCTTAAAATGGCTTAAAGGAAATATCAGTGATAGTAATGAAAATTAAGTAAACCAAAATCTATATAAGTAACAATTACAATGATATCAATAAGAGTACAACAGTGCTACATCAGTTCATTTTGTCATCTTTTAAAAGATCACACTCAAGCTTGTTCTCCCTCTCCCACTGGAAAGCTTTCAGCAGAAAAAGTGCCCAGAAGATAAAGGATTAAAAAGCTTCCTCCTCCCTTTCAAGGCATGTTGCAGCTTCTTTGCCTGCATTTTCTATGCAAAAAAGCATAGAAAAACTGTGTATTTTGAAGGCTCAAACACACTAATTACACCTCTTTTTCTGTCCATAAAATGCAAACTGCAAATTCCTGTAGCCTCAGTTTGTCTTGAGGGAAAGGAAAGGGGTTTTAATCCTTCAGTCTCCATTTTGCTTTGCTGTTTGACATTAGACTCCCTGCTTTCATATTAGCAGAGGTGTATTGAGGAGGAAAGGGCCCTGCCTCCAGCCTGCCATGGACTTGGACTGACCCCATCCCACCCCCAAAGGAGGGAGAGGGAACCTGGCTGGCCATCCCTGAGCAGAGGTGCCCAGACAAGTTGGGCAGCCAAGCATGATGAGACTGGACAAGGTGAAGCCAATCAGGCACATCCCGTCCCTCACCATAGTGAGGTTTAGCAGCTGTGTCATCCCTCACTAAGGCTAGGCCAGGCAATTCCCATCCCACAGCATCCCATCCCACAACAAGGCCTGGCCAGGCACATCCCATCCCTCTGCAAGACCAGGTTGGAAGGTGTATCCCATCTCTCCACTAGGCTGGGCCAGGTGAGGATGGACCAGGTGGGTACACAGAGGATTTATCCTCTGGTTAGTAACATCTGAGCTGAACAGTACGGCTGTCAGTTCTAGCCCCGTGTTGGTGTGAGCTACCAGCCTTGTCCCCAGCTCGCCGTCCACCCAGTGGTTCGAAAGCTTTGGCAAGTAGATAAAATGGGTACCACTCCTTAGAGAGGGTGGGCACACCAAAAAAAAACCCCGGTGGAGGTGGTGTTAGCCACCAACCGGAATGCTCAGCTTGCAAGATTGAAAGCCTAAGAAAAAATCTCTTTGACTCCGAGAAGCCTGTAATGGGCCATTCCAGCCAGGTGGTGGTGGCAGTGCGGCGCTGCAAGACCTGGAGAAGCTGACATAATCTAGCCAAGCTGAAGTGAATATGCCGACGGAACACGTCTGACCCTGCAGCTGAACAAACCCTCGCCGACTGTGAATGTGTGTGATTTAAAAGATATATGTTGTCCTCCCTTACCCCCATAAATCATTGTTAGTCCCGCGTGAATGAGTAACTGTAAATCACTCAGAGCCAGCAAGCTCTGCAGGATTGAGCGATTAATAAATTGAAAGATTATTATTATTATTTATTTATTTCCCTGCACTGCTGGCTCACATTCACCCCTCTGTTTGGGCTGGAGTGGCCCTGACAGGGAAGGTGGCATCTGGGTTGTGGTGGCCCAAGGTGGGAGTGGAAGGTGGCCATCCAGCCATTGGCCTACCAAGATTCTTCTGCCCTGATTATTAGGGGAAAATATGTATACTTTAAAAATAATGTGTATACTCCACCATTGTCTTCCAGATCATCCTGCTAAGCTAGCAAATTCTGCTTATGGCTGTGATCAGTTTTGAGAGCCATTTGATAATTCAGAGGTAGTTACAATGTCAACACATGCTCCAGAAGGGCTGATTTCCACATAACAACATTCCTTTTAAGGAATATTTATCTATTTTTTAGTATTTTTTAAAAAGTCATCAACAATAAAAACATACCAATAAAAAAAACCCATTAAAAGCAAACCAATGCACAATTGGACATAAAATGGAACCATCTACAATTATATACATAAAACAGTCCTCGGACTAAGAGCAAACCATAAACAGCTTTAAAAGGTGGGACCCCTTAGTTAAAAACCTGGGTAAAGAGAAATGTTTTGTCTTAGAGCTTCAAGAAAAGCAAAGGCAAGAGAGGAGTAAAGGAATATGAACACAAAATGAATTACTTGAATAAAAAATTGTTTTGGATCCTGCCTAAAATTTCTACACATGCAATGGAAGTTACACTTTTGTAAGCCAGGAGTCCTGTCCATGGAAATTTTAGGCATGGTTCAGTCCAATATGCATTATGCAGGTGTGGCTTGTGAGTGGGACACAGACTTTTCCACAAAACCACTGTGTATTAGAAATGTTGTTTTCCATTTAATGTTCCACTTAACTCCAGTTAACATTTTCCATATATGTTATCTTACAAAACTGATTCCAAAGTATCCTTCTGAATTTAGCATATTACATTGAAACTGGATCATTTGGGCTGCAATCACACGTGCCTTTAGATCCGACATAGGTACGAATGCCTGACGGATCTAAAGGGAGCGATCAGACAGCAACCTGCAGTCATCAGTAACCTGTGCTGCTCTGCCGCAGAAGCAGAGTTAAAAGACACTGGGGAAAGTCCGGCTCTAACAAGTTTTGATGAGCCATGGATGGACTTTTCCCTGTCTGATCACACAACCATAGTCTGATCATGCCATCCTGGCTCAGTGCCGTTTCACCCCCCTTTTCACTGCAGAGGTGTGATTTCTCATTTATGCACATGGGAAACAAATGACCAAAAAAACCCCAATCACACAGTGACGAGCTGCACCCGTAGCTACAAAGGGAAGTGTGATCTTGCAACTGTGTGTCAAATTCCTCCGGAGGAAATAGTCTCACTTCCCCTCCACTTCAACTGGCATGTGTGACCTCAGCCTTTTTATTTATTTAATTAGATTTACATACCACCCTCCCCAAATGGGCTCAGAGCAATGTACAGCAATTAAAATAATACAATTAAAACAATGTTATAATAGCAGTTTGCACATAATAATATCACATCATAAAATACCATGTAAACAAGGAGATCAGGTATTAAAACAATCCAGTATCTAATTAGGACCAGGTCACTGGAGGATGATTGGCCAAAAAGCTGGGGGGGGGCCTTCCACCACCTCAACCAAATGCCCAGTGGAACAACTCTGTCTTACAGGCCCTGCAGAACTGCAATAAGTCCTGCAGGGTCCTGAT
Source organism: Gekko japonicus (assembly GCF_001447785.1). NCBI lineage: Eukaryota > Metazoa > Chordata > Lepidosauria > Squamata > Gekkonidae > Gekko > Gekko japonicus. Next base: position 1,184,427 of record NW_015163616.1, on the reverse strand, counting down.
CTCATTGGGGAGCTCATTCCAACAGGCGGGGATCAGGGCCGAAAAGGCCCTGACCCTGGTCAAGGCTAATCAGATGTCCCTGAGGCTGGGAACCACTAAAAGATGTTAGTTTGTGGACCTCAGTGCCCTCTGGAGCTAATATGGGGAGAGGCGGTCTCACAGTTATGCTGGCCCCTAGCCATATAGGGCTTTAAAGATAAGCACCAGCACCTTGAAACGGATCCGGAATTCAATAGGCAGCCAGTGCAGTTCACGCAGCACTGGGTGGATACAAGCCCGCACAGGCGTCACCATCAACACCCATGCTGCCGCATTCTGCACTAGCTGCAACTTCTGGAGCAGAATCAAGGGCAGCCCCACGTAGAGAGAGTTACAATAATCCAATCTGGAAGTGACCATTGCATGGGTCACTGTAGCTAGGTCTCAGGGAGTAAGATATGGGGCTAACTGCCTGATCTGCCTCAGATAGAAAAAGGCATGCATGGTGGTGGTGGTGACCTGGGTCTCCATGGAGAGGGAGGCATCCAGGAACACCCCCAGACTCTTCACACCTGACCAGTGGAGCCCCATTGAAGGTTGGGAGCCTGATCCCCTGACCCAATCCCGCATGACTCAGGTATAGGACCTCCATCTTAGATGGATTTAACTTCCGTCGGCTTTGTCGTAACCATCCAGCCACAGGCTGTAATGCCTTGTTGAGGTGTCCTGGGGCCGTGTCCGGGTGGCCGTCCATCAGTAGGTAGAGCTGGGTGTCATCTGCATACTGGTGACAATCCAGCCCATATCTCCAGATGATCTGGGCAAGGGGGCTGATATAAATATTAAACAACATGGGGGAAAGAATAACTCCCTGTGGAACACCACATTCTAGTGGATGCCGCTGGGATAACTCTCCCCCCCCCCACGTGCCACCCTCTGTCCCCGACCCTGAAGGAAGGAGGCTAGACACTCCTGGCATCGTCGAGGCAGTGGGTTAACACTTCATGGTCAA
>NW_015163616.1:1170768-1183391 GCF_001447785.1 Gekko japonicus | reverse complement strand
CGCCTCGACCCAAGTGTCTCTGGAGATCATCCACCAGAGCCACCAGCACCGTCTCTGTCCCATGGGTGAGGCAAAAGCCAGACTGGAAGGGATCCAGGACTTTTGCCTCATCCAAGGAAACCTGAAGTTGTGTTGCCACTGCCAAGTCTACCACTGCCTTTTTCTGTCTATTGGCAGAAATGCATTAAACACACACACACACACACACAAGCAGCCAGACACAGAAACCATGTCTTCCTTCTGGGATGGCCCAGAAAGGGCTTTCCTGGGCTGTAAATTCTGGCTTCATAAATACACTTTGTATTATAAATGACAAACCAGGATTTCAGAATTCAACTAGAAAACAAATAGTCCCATGCTGTTTCGATGAAAATGTTATGTACTTGATTTTTTTCTGTCATGTAGGGGCATATCCTGAGAACAGTAAAGTGGTTCTGCTAGATCAGCCACTGGTTTGTGCTTCTCTTCAGCATAAGTAACTTAATCTGGCAGTCAATTTATGTACCTACTGACATCTGTAACAAAACCCAAGGTTCCTTCCTACACAGCTTCTTTTGTTGTAGTAATAATCTGCTTATTGAATTTTGTTCAGTAGTCATAAAATAGAAAGGTCTCCACAAGAGAACAATCTATGGTACATTAGCACAAATTCACTTGAGATTTAGAACAACTATCATTGGGTTTCACAATGTACTTTTATGTATAACTCGTATAGAATCTGAACTTAATCTGCACTTTATATATTATTGTTGGAGTTTTACCTGTGTTTTATTGTAATTTTAACTCACTGTAAGCCACCTTGAGCCTGCTTGCCAGGCAAGGAGGGATATAAGTCGAAATAAATAAATAAATAAATAATAAATAGAAACAGGTAGATGCAGGAACTCAGCTTGTATTTAGGCTGGTCCTTAACAATGAATGAATAAATAAGCTAGCCACGGTGAAGGAAGTCAGCACAATGAAAATACCACTACTAAATGGGTAGCAGGCAAACTCACAGTGTACATTCCAGCAAAAATAGTTTCAGAGACTGGTTCCAATTGATTCCAACATTTTTCTTTAACTGAAGATGACTCACATATCTACTTTTGAAAGGGATCTTCAACACTTCTTTGAGTAAAAGCAAAGTGAGAATGATGCTAAAAGATATGAAGGATGCAGTGGTTAAACACCTCCTCAAAAAGCCATTGAAATGGGATAGACTACTGGATCACAAATCATCATGCCTGGGTATTACCCAGGATGTGACGGAAACGAGTAGTCAAGAATTGACCCAGCTCACCAGAAACATCTCAGGGACTTTGATTATGAGAGAAAGCTGATCAGAGCCTGCAGAGTGTGTTCATCCTTCTCAGTTGGTATTCTCCCTCCAACAAAAATGCCAAATTATCTGAGTTAACTATTCCAAAGTATAGAAGTGCTTTTATGCTAGCGCACCTGAATGACCTACCTTCAGCAGTGATGACAGTAAGATTCAGTGGAATTTCATATTCAGATAAACTCTGCCATTGTGGCAGCAACAAAATTGACTCTGTAGACCACATCTTCTTCGATTGTCCTAAATTCTCAGAACTAAGAGCTGAATTGATCTCCCCATTATTTAATCAGAACTCTTTCTCCAGAAGCGAAACCATCCTGGCTTCTCTGTGATAAAGATAAACAAACTACTCTGTGTGTGGTGAAATTTTTGACAGCTGGTGTTATAACTTACTTTTAGGTTCTCCTCTGGCTGGATGAGGGTTTGCTGCTTGTATAGAAATATTGCTTCTATATTCACATGCCTTCTCCTGTGATGTCTTTTGATAACATGCTGTGTCTTGTTTCCTGTTGCAAGCCACATGGCCTCAGTAACCATGCCATAAACCCACATTCTTTCACACTTTCATGTCAAAAACCAGACCTCATGGCTACACTCTCTGGCCCACTTGCGACCAGTCACATACAGAATGAAGTAGCTGGAGTTTGGGTCAGGTGACTGCAGGCGGCGTCCCAAACTTATAGCCTATCCCCACACACAGCCATGGCAACCAAGAATTGGGCACACCCATGCCCACTTGCAATTGGCTGATGACCACATCTAATTTGTGACTGGAATTGGAGTATAATTGTTTGATCCCTATGGGAGTGAGTTCTCTTGCTCTTGTTCTCTTCCCTGACATTGCCTGGTTTATTGCACTGAAATGCTGCCTCTTGAAAGACAAAGAGTTGCTTTGTGAACTGGAGCACAAGGTTGTGCAAAGATGGGATTTCCCTTCAAAATCCCTTGAACTATCCTGGACTGTGGATGTTCTGACTTGGTAACTATGAATCATTAATGTTTAGTTAAGGCAAACAGCCCTAGCTGTTATTTTTGTAATCTCTGGTAGTCTATGCTAAGTTCTGTACTGAATAAAGATCCTTCTTATTGTTAATATGTCTCTGATGTTGTAACTGAATTCCAAGTCTGAGTCTTGTGCCTAAACGCTCACCATATACACTACCTTTGGAGAGTAAAAGTGTGCATCTCTAGATTGAGTTGCTAGTGTGTTCTGTCCCAGATGCCAACTAAGGGTTTAAATCTCTCCCTTAGGAAAGGCAGGGACTATCGAAGAGATATTCTGGTGTCATTTTGTTCTGAAAACCAGAGAGGATATAGACCATCTCGTGGTTTGTTGTTTAATGTACTGAAAAGTACAGGATTCCCTCTCATTCCTGGACTGGCTTGGGTGGGCTAATCTCTGTACACTGCTTATGACTTAAGTTGTAAAAACAGTAAAGAGTGAGAATGGTGCCAAAAGATATGAAGGATGCAGTGGTTAGACATCTCCTCAAAAAGCCATTGAAAAAGACCCCAACAATAGCAGACCAATTTTTGTGGGGTTCAAGGAGGGATGGGGGGGGCGGTGTTGGAAGAAATTAAACATGCACACAATCCATTTCTTGGTAAAACATGGCCACAGCTTATTTTATTAATACAAACAAATGAGCAATGGTGCAGCATAGGGACGGATCCAAGCATCGGGCAACCTGCCTGCCACCCAATGGAACCCTCCCCCAGCCCAACTGATGGGGGATTGCCCATGAAGTGACAGGATACCGTGACACATGTGGGTGCCGGCCTCTACATGGTCCCCCTGCCACTTGGTGGTGGAAGCCAGCCAGCAGCCCCCACCTGGGCATGTGGCTGAGTGGCTCCACCCCCCAAGGCACCTTCGCTAAAGCCTGAAAAGAGGTAAGACACAGCCATTTTATTGGGATATTTACAAAGGAGTGGGGCAAGTGCCCCAACCCACACTGGTGTCTTTGCCAGCCCAAACTCAGGAGCCAGCGTATAATAAAGCTTGCTTTGCTGAGGTTGTGGCAGAGGCTCTGACAGCACCTGACCCCCCACCCTTCTTAATGCTAGAGCTTCCAGAAGGGCAGGATCCCCCAAAGGGGTGTTGTGACCCACCTCTCTTTTTGCATGACAGTCTCAAGTGGGGACCAAAGCAAATCTCACAGAGGTGGTCAAACTTACAATGGGAATGGTGACTCCTGCCCTGATTAAATTCCCAACAAACCCAACGACAGCTATTCCATTTGAACAACATTTTTTTCCCCTCCAAATCAACCCTAGGCTTTGTGTGGGGACCACAGTCATGATCCAAATCTTTTCATTAAAGAGATCCCACCTAGCCAGCTCATTGTGAGAGGCCTTTTTCCAGAACTCCTTGTCATAGTCCACAGACAGGGCATCACCAGCTATAGACTGTGCTTTCGTTCCTGATGGCTGGCAAGGTGCCAACCGTGCTCAGGGTAAGCGGCGGCAACTAGGCTCATGTAAACTGTATAGCCGTTGAGCCAGTTCTGAAACGTCTGCTCAGCACTGCACTTTGAGGTGCCCTTCCCCTCCGGCCTAGGGCCAGTTTTCCCAGTCTCGCCATCTGGTTTTAAAAGGGAAAAGATGTCCACATAATACCCATCCAGTACCCTTTTCCGCAGTTTACATGGCAAATGTATGCCTGGTGGATCTTCCTTATCACTATACTGGGATGCAGGAAACACCCCTTGGGACGGCTCAGAACCTCACACACTGCTGGGACCAGGCTCACCCCTTGCCCTCTCTTTATGTAGCCATGCAGGCAACCCCAGAACAAGAGCTCCAGCCCTTCAATAATTACCCTCCGCATGCACGGTATCCTCGTAAGAGGATGACTCGCTGGAAGATGAGCTGCTGTCCATCACCTCATGCTTCCGAGCCAACCTACTCATCCTACAATGAGTAGGCATGGATTTTTTGTGTGTGGGTGGTGCTCTGTGCTTGATCCTCATCTGAAGTGCTGGAATCTCTAGACTCCACTAGTGAACACTGCCTCCAACACATCCTGGACACAGGATGTGAGAGCTGCTCTGGCTGGGCTGTGCACAAGCTACTCCATCCACTAAGAAAACTGAACCAGCATTTGTGAAATGCCCTGCAAAATAGTGATATTATCCATGAAGACAACGTGCACCTGTGTAACTGACACTGCCCTAGCCTGCACCCTGTTACCCTTGGGGTATATCCCTCCTTCTGAAAGCATCCCAGGTGTCATAAGGGGCACTATGGGATGCACGAAAGTGTCCCTGTACCACCAGGGTTGATGTGGGGGCCCCACCCGCATAGCAGTGTGTCTTGACGCCTTATGCTGTCATGTCGGTGCACATCCCTTAACACTGGGGACTCTTTTTGGTGGCATGCCTTCAAAAACACCACACCAAAATCAAGCTTAACCCCTGAATGGCAATTAATGCATGCCGAGCCTCTGACTTAAGATCCCAGTCACAAGGAAGGAAACAATTAAGGTGCAAGGCACCCACCAGTCTAACCTGCCGGTTGCAGATAACTAAAAGGAAAGTGTTACCACTGCTGGCTGCGTGGTAAACACAGCAGTGCAAACTGCTGAGCAAAGGAAAGCACCCAAAATGCCAGTAACTTGTGCAAAGGACCCCCCCCCCAGTGACTGCCTCCTGGAATAGCCCAAATACCATAGGGGGCCTTGCCAGTGCAAGCCCCCATGTTCTCTGCAGTCCTTGGTACCAAGAACATGTCATGAGTCAGCCTGAGTCTAGAGTCTAGAGTGGCTAAAGACTCCTCAGGAGTCGGGGAGATGCATGCAGCCAGCCCTGATCCAGTTGAGGGTAATGAGCTAGAAGTCCAAGAGCCTCCAGATTCATTGCCAGCAGTGGAATGCCCCCTTCAAAGTTCTGGTAGAAGGCAGAAACTGCCACGAGAGTGGCCCCCATGACTGGGGGGGGCTTCTGATGGCCAACTGATGTGCAAAAGAATGGTAAGAAAACAAACTTGAAAGACAAAAACCGCCAAACAAACATAGGTGCTGTCCAATGCTCAACTGACATGGCTGGAAAAGCTGGAGATCCCCTTTAAAATCAAGCCTAGATCCCAGGGCCTAAAGGCCATGTGGTCAGAGACAGCAAGAAAGAGCAGCAGAGAGGAAGCACCAAGCAAGCCAGCAAACAAAACAAAGAGGCCGGGGCCCAGTATGGGCATGCCTATTTAGCCCCAGTTCTTTTAAGAACCTAGCATAGCAATGCCTCTGGCCCAGCCCCAGCCCGCCACCCCCCCCAGGAAATGGAAAGTCTACGTCCCTGCCTTGGGGATAGGGTTTTGGATAGACCAGTGTTGAAAAGAACTGCTAGACCAGGACAAGCTGCTGCCAGTGTGAATTTTAACTCTGCACTCTGATGCAGTCAGAGCTGGACCCTCAGCAACCCCAGTGTGGTGAACAGACACTGCAGAATGGGGATGCAGGCCCCCTGCGGAGCTGCTGCTGCTCCAGGGAGGCAGATAGTCTATAAATCCAGAAAAATAACAATGGACAACAAACGTTTGAAGCAACTGCTCCAGTAGGGTGGGATCCAAGGAGCTCCAGGATCTAGTGCAATCTTAACCTATGGGCCTGGGCACTGGACAAGTGTCAATATTCTTATCTGTTATATGCATTTGCAGTATTCTCATTCTTCCTAAAAATACATTGGACACCAATGCCCTCAGAAGACTTCTCAAGTGAAGAAAAGAAGATTTTGATCTCAGATAAATGAATCCAGTTGTGCCAAGTTGTTTAACTGGATTCTTAGTGATTCCTAGACAAAAAGGTTTTTAAAAGACAGCTGGATTTGAAATGATTTACAGATTGTAGCTGCCTTTATAATTGTTTGCAGAGAGCAATATAAGCACCAAAATAAACAGACATGGAAATCCAAAATTGGTCTTTTCCAAGAAACTGCATGCGAGATAAATAAACAAAAACAGCCAGAGAGTCTAACGACTTCCATTAATTGCTGCATTATTTTCATAGGGGCTCAACTGACGGTGATGTTTGTAATGAATAATACCTTTTGAATCCAAGAGGATGGTTGTCAGAGTAAAAGAAGGCTGATGGGAAATGGAGCTGAAACACTGACAAGCTTTGCTGTCAGAGAAATTCTAATTGAACCTTGGTAATTTATTATCTGAAGATTTTTAACTAGTTTTTGCCATGTACATCTACAGCTGTTCATCTGAATGGAGAACATATTTGTCCAACGATATGTCCTTGGTTTTTGCCATCCTCTCTGAGCCTGTCTTATGGGATGCATCAAAATTCTTGATTTTGGAAATGCAGATTCAACTCAGTTTCACCTTCCATTACTTACACTAAGAACGTGAAATAAGCTGGTTACAATTTAATGAAATGCAAATGCACATTCCACAGTTCAAACAGCAGATGTGATATTTTTTCAGAAGTATGTACTAGCCTAAGGATGCCCTTTTATTCAGCAACATGTAAAAATGCAACTTTAAAAAATCTGGAACATCTATAGTGGTGGATATTTATTTATTTAAAATATTTGCAAACTAGCCTTTCTCCCTCCTATAGGGATGCAAGGTAGGTGACGACAAAAGTTTAAAAACAAAACTGGATAATCTCAAAGCATAAAACTCAGTGCTTGCAATGAGAACAGTATCCAAACATTTAAAACACTCAAGAAATTCTATATTCCCCTTTAAGAAGCTTGGTTTTTCAGACTTGCCTAAATGCTAGAAGAGAAGAAACCCTCCTTACAATCTCAGGGAAGCTATTGTGGCGCTTCTGCTGGGGGGAAAAGATCAATAATGTGTTGGCATTGCCTACACCTGCTTCCAGGCAGGGACCAAGAACAGGAACTGTTGAGAAGATGCTGCATAGGTGCATATAGAGACCATTCATATTGGAGACATTCAGGTCTTTGCAACTTCTTGACAGAATCATACCTTAGGGAAGAACAAATGGTGGGACTTGGACCAAATCTAATCCCTTAGAATGATATTGCTGCTCCTCTAGTTATCATCCCAAGGTTATAAAATGGTGGAGTTACCAGGAGGTGTGGCCAGGTTTTTATATTTATAAATGTTGTTGCTAGACAGAAGAACAGGTATTTTCTGTGATGATGCTAGTTTCAGACAGAGATAATAGGAAGACTGTTATAGGTGAAATGCATTTATTTTATTCGGAAGTGCCTGAAGTTCTCATCAATTGGTTTGTGTCAAAGCTATTAGACACTTTCAGGAAATCTTAGCTGTCCATTTCCTCATGAAGTACACAGACCTGCTATACTTGCCTCCTTTGTTCTTCCTGTTCTTCCTCTGTGTCTGTAAAAGAGCCACAATGACAACTTGAATGGCACATCTGGACAAATCACATAACACATAATCTTCTTGAAGAGAGCACTTCATTAGGATCTTTAAGCAGACAAATGCCTACTTGGTCCAGCCAAAAAGTTATAGGGACTGAAGCAGAAAATCCAAATTGCACACGTGAACACTCTCGCTAATGGATTTAGATTTGAGTAACACCGCCTAGGATTTTACTGTTAATCCTTGAAATGAATGGGAATTGTACAAAGACACTACAGCACTTTTGTGCAATTCCTGTCAAACTCAATGGGACTCATGTAGGAAAAAATTCTGATGGAGTCTGCCTGCCTTCATGGGTCACACCTGTCTGTTTACCTTACTAATGCAAAAAATGTGCCACTTGAGCCAGCTGTCTCACAATGCTTTGTGGTCATGTGGTAAGAGTTGGTCTAACCACCTTTCCTGCCAGTTGAATACTTTGCAAAAATATGCTCAGGAAGCATGCACAATCCAGCAAGAACTGGAGGCCTTTTTCAGTCTGGATTATTTCTTATCTTTCCTCAGAACCAGATTTCTGCTGCTTGGTCTCAGCATGAATCTACAACCTTAGGGGCAAAGAGTTCCAGTGAATTTCAAGGTTGGTGAAACTCCAGGGATAGGTCCCCTATTCCACTTGAAAAACATTTCACAAAAGCTCACATGAAGTATTCCAGCATCCTTACTTGTTTTTATTATGCATTCAATAAATTAATAGATAAATCATTGGACTATTTATTTTCTTTCCCACTTTTAAATTAAACAAAACACTTGAAAATATTACAGACTTAGCCCAGGAGTCGTTAAGCCATTCAAATACACTTGGTCTTGATTTGAGACTAAAATCAATTTTAATTTTATATACATTTGATTTTTTTTTCAAACCTAGTGAATTATGTAAAACTCCAGAGTGGCTAAAAATGCTTAAGGCTTGCTTGTGTGATCTTTGCATATCTACTTCTGTCTGATAACTTGTCCTTTCAGGTCATTCCTCTGCCCAATTATTTGAATACTAGGAATAAGACCCGTTGTGGGAATAAATACAAGGAGCTCTAGAAAGTGGCTCTGGGCAAGTGCCCTGGCCTTCCCCACCCCCCACCCTTGCTGTTTTACCACCCACCCTCCAGTGCTTAGCATTCACTCCCCCACACCCTTGCTGTCTTCCCACCCCACAACCATTGGTATTCACTCCCCCCACCCTTGCTGCCCCCCCACAACCTCTTTCTAGAGGTTGTTGTATTTATTCATTGAGTGAGTGTTGTAGTGCATCTCTCTCCCTTCCTTACTCCTGAGTAAACAGGCTAGGCACACACACAATTATTAGGGATAAAGTTGGGACCAGCTCATCTATTTCTGTTTTGTAAGCACCCCTTCAAGCCAGCACTTAACTGATTTCCAGAACAAAGTTTGAGTCCAGCGGCACCTTTAAGACCAATAAAGTTTAATTCTAGGTATAAGCTTTCGTGGGCATGGACACTGAACTGACTTTCACCATCTCTGCTGGAGATACATTCAGGATTTTTTCCTTCCCTTTCCCCCCAACCTCTTTCAATTCCAAAGCTGCTTCCCTTTTAACACCAGCTGATTACTTACACTGCTAATGCCCCATGGCCTCTTGGGACTCCCAGATTTGGAGTTGTAGTTCTAATTCCCTGTGCTATGGTTGCGGTAAGGCCAGCTGAGAACTACAATTCCCAAGATGCAACACGTCAAAAGTGAGTCATTGGCAACACAGTTTGCCATAGACAGACAGACAGACAGACAGGATATAACTTCAGTCCTGTTTTATATAAAGTAAAATATGGGATTTCTATTGTCAGGATTCTCAGATCTCATATATATTTCTGTCTTCTTGGAGCCAACCAGGTTTTCCCATATATATTTCTGTCTTCTTGAAGCCAACCAGGTTTTCCAGTGATGAAAAAGGGAGGAGAGGGTCTCTTTTGACAATCAGAACGGTCAAGGGACACATAAAAAAAAACACCATGTATGATGGAGTCTGTAGTAAGGAGGGGAATTGGGTAAGACTGACTGAAAAAGCTGATTGAACCCCATATTCAAAAAATGAAGTATATTTTAAATAAGTAAGCTAGATATATTTATGTAACAATAAGTATGTACATGGTACTTTCTCATATATTCACAACATTTCCTGCTGTATGTTGTAGATCTTACAATGACCTTGGAAAGTAAGCCAACGTGTTGCAGGTTGGGAGGGGAAACAGAATGAGAAACTGTGTTTTGCCTAAAGGCACCAAATGAATGTTCAGTTGAGTTGAGAAATGAACAAGGATTTCCAGCTCCTAGCCTCTTTGTAACAATTGTGGTATACCAAGTACCAAGACATGTCTCATTGAAATCAATAACAAAACTTTCATTGTAACTGAAGAGTGTTTTACCCATGTCTGTTTGACTATTTTTGCATGGAGTAACCTGATCAGCTGCTATTGGCACAATAGATATGAAGCGTAATTAGATGTCTCCTTGGAAATCTGGCATAATCCACCTAGACTGGCCTGACATATCAGGCATATAATTGTGGTAAGGTGGTTTAAACTTCCCCATCCTTATATGTTTATTTCTAGCTCTCATTTTTAACAGTAATATAGTTTGTGTAACCTTTTTGGCATCTTTGTATGATTCAGCCATTTGTATTGATAAATACACCCACACACATAACCTCTCTTCTTACAGTGCCAGCTATGAAAACATTGATTTTATTCTTTTTTGCTACCTAGAATGCTTTCTGCGGAAAGAAGAATCTCAATTCAGAAGGTCACGTTTGAAAGAGGGATGTTGGTAGAGACTAGTACACCAAGAGAACTGATTCGAACACTTGCAAAAAGGTGCCATTTACAAAAGCTTCTGCCAGTCCTGTTTTATCTACTTAACCTTTTCCTCTTTCAAATGCAGTTGTTATTTTAGACAGGCTAAATTGATTTCACTACTCATTTTGCCATGACATTCACTCGCTTTATTTTGGTGAATAGATCTGAAGTTCTCTCCCCACAATTCCATTTCTTTGACCTCTGTGCTTTCAGGCTTGTTCACCTTGAAGGAGGAAAGCTCTTCCCCACTTAACCGATTAAATATACATACAGCAGTGTTCTCGAAAAGATCAGTAAAAGGGTGTACCAGGAAGAGAAAGCATTTTAGGATGAATTATTGATCAGAATTTCAGTTGTTGTTTTTTTAAAAACTGTCACTATGTCCGGTTTGGCCAAACAGAACTGTATCATCATGTAGCATTTGCTGGGTTAGGAAAGATAGCTTCTCTAACTCATAGGCTGTTCGATGGTAGACAACAGTGATTCTTGCACCTCTGAGAGTCAGGATCCTGAGTCAGCATGTTTATGGCTAACCACTGCTGGAAAGCAGAACAAGCATTCAACTCAGATGTTGTCATGGTTGAGGGATCGTCATAGCATATTCCTGGGCTGGGCTGCTTGGCACAAGCCGCTTACAGCGGGCTACGCCTCGGGGGCCAGGTGCATTGCCTGTCTTATGGCAAGGGTCAGGTTTGAGTTTGAGTGACCCCAGGCCTTGACCATGCCACTTCCTACTGTTAGCCCTTGCCTTTGATGTTAATAAAATTAAGTGGCCTTTAGTTTCCCAACTACCGTTGTGTGACTCTTTCTTCCGTCTATGGGGGCAATCCGGCTCCCCAGCAGACACCAACTCTTTAAGGGGACAGGGCCAGCACCATCTTAACGGCCGGCCCCAACCCCCAGCTTTGCAGTCTTCGCATCGTGCTCGGCCCACCCGCCCGCCCTGGAGGTAGTGCAGGTGTTTGAGAGGTGAATGTTAAATTTTAGTAGCTGAAGAGGTGAATGTTAAATTTTAGTAGTTCTGGGATTTGTACTCCATTTAGGGTTGCCAGCTCCAGGTTGGGAAATACCTGGAAATGGGGGGGGTGGAGCATGTGGGGGGTGGGCTTTGGGGAGGGGAGGGAGTTCAATAGGGTATAATGCCAAAGAGTCTATTTTCCAAAGTGGTCATTTTATCCAGGTGAACTGATCTCTGTTGCCTGGAGATCAGTTGTAATCCCAGGGGACTGCCAGCCACCACTAGAAGGCTGGCAACCCTAACTCCACTTTCCAGCCAAAGTTCTTGAGGTGGATAACAAGTTTGGTGACAAATATGTGGCCCACCTAGTTGTCTGTAAGGCAGATTTGCAGACGTGCACCGCTCTGTATTTCAGTAGTGCCAAATACATAGGAAAACAGGAATCAAGGGCACCATTCTTCCATAAGACCATGTGAAAGCCTGCAAGATACAGGGTAGTGTAATTTTGGACTAGGGTCTTGGACTAGGACTGGGGAAGCCCAAACTCAAATCTCACTGTGCCCCATGAATTTCACTAAGAGACCCTAGGCCAGTCACATTCTCTCAGGCTGAGGTACCTCACAATGTTGTTATGAGGAGAAAATGGAGGATAGCATAACCATGTTCACCACCTTGGACTGCTTGGAAGAAGAATGGGAACTTCAAGAGAAAAACATTTCATAAACCCTAAACACTATAGAATGCTCCATGGCTCCCCCTAGGGCACAAGTTGACTAAACTACTCTTTCAGCATTATTTCAAGTGAACAGAATCATTTACATTTAGTATAACTTGGGCCTAGAAACCCTAACTGTAACAATTTCAGCAACCATATTAACTATCACATCATAGCTTCCACTTCCCAGATCCCACCAGAAGACAGATGGCCAAACATTAACTCTTAATTTATCATCCATTGCTAAACTTTACAACAATCATAAGAAGACTTTAGGGATACCTAGTCCCCACTGGGGGCAGGGTATCCCCCACTCCCAGCAGGCACTTCCCACTGGGGGGAATGTCAGCAGTATACCAGCATGGTGACATCAGTTCCTGTATGTCCAGAAGAGACATCAGTGCATTGTCGTGGGATGATGGGGATGCTCTGCCATAGAGCTTTGCTCAAATACCAAAGTGTCCCCGGCAT
>NW_015163616.1:1160457-1170735 GCF_001447785.1 Gekko japonicus | reverse complement strand
TCCTGGGGGAACCTGAAAACCCTAGAACACTTAGCTGCATCTTTGGATAATATCAGTTAAGCATGAGTGATCCTACCAAACCTAACACCCTGATAATATAACATGAAAAAGCAGCCTGGATGTTGATAATTTTGTCTGCAAAATAGATTGCAAACATACAGCAAAACCTCTTGGGAGAGACAGTCAAGACCTACCTATTTGTTCACTGGAATCTCTCCATTGCATTGTACTTTGAAGACAGACCATGGGGACCGACTATAGCTCAATGGCAGAACATCTGTTTGGCATGCAAAAAGTCCCAGGTTCAATTGCCACCATCTCCAGTAAAACAGATAGTACTTGATGTGAAAAACTGATTCCTGAGCCCCTAGAGAAATGCTGCCAATCAGAGATGAGACTGTTCTTTATAGACCATTGGTCTCACTCAGTATAAGGCAACTGTATGTGTTCAGAAGAGAAGACAGTAATTTCTCCGTTAACTATGATCTCTCTCTCTCTCTCCCTCTCTCTCTCACAGCTATTTTATTCTTCCGTATAGCATTTTTATGTTTCCTATCACCATACATTGCCTTTGGATTTGTGAACCATTAAAGTTAATAATTAACAACGTAGCCATTGGATAGATTAATTTCTGCTGAAAGGGCCAGGTTGGAAACTTTCCTCATCAAGTTGAACAGGAATGGATTTCAGTTCAGGTCCCTGAACTGAAAAGATAATACATTAATCTAACTCATTACATGAGTGAGAAATGAATTCCCTCTCATACTCGTGCATTCTCTCTCACACCTCTTTATGACGAAGTTATCTTGTTATCTGCCAGAAATGTGAGTTACGAAAATAGTGATGCATGATACACAACTGAATGTCTGCTCAAGATTAATGAGGAAAGAGAATAGCTTCCGTAATTATAGTTTGTCAAGATGACCATGATCGGCCTCTTTGCCCATAAATTAGGTTAGATCAAATGCAGACTTACTGTAATATATTTGCATCTATGCATCTTGTACATACATACACACACACACACACAAAAAGCCTTTCCCAGTGAACAATAAAAATGTCTGTGACCTTGGTAAGGAACAGATTCCATCAAAATCATAGCAATTCTCACTGCATATAGATATGCAGTACAACATTCTCAGTAATGGTTTCCCCCTTATTTTAAGGTGCTTGTCTTTCATGTATTATGCAGGGAATTTTGATTTCCTGATCTGTTTTGGAAATGCTAAAAGACCAAGCCAAATAAGATGTGTTTTTTAAAAAAGAGCTTAAATAGATTTATAGATACTATAATTCTGGGAACATTTTTATTATGTGTATTTACATACCCCTCTTACAGAGAGCTTTCAACAGCAACAATGTTGACAAAAGCTCTGCTCAGGTGACCGTTTTCCATGGACATAAATGAATAAAAGAGAAAGTGGATTACTTACTGGCTCTGCCTCTTTAATCAACAAAAGGTTGCAACAAGTTGTACATGAGCAGTCTCTTCTGTGGTCACACTGGACAGGGCTAAATACAATTATATGGGTCCAGAGCAAACCAGATTTCCTTACTCAGTTCATTGTGACATTATGTGGCAGTGCCTATTCCCCTATCTTTTCATGGCTACAATTTACACAAACCACAACAGCAGCTTAAGATCCCTCCTTCCTCATCCTGATGTGACTATGGTGGCCATTCCACTTTTTAAAAAACTGGACAGACCTGTTTTTGAGTAACCTGCCCCATCACGTATAAAAATGCTAATGGACACCATAAACCCAACATTTCTACCTACAGGAGTGAGGGGAGGTTGGGGGGAGGGGAGCTGGAACATGCTGGAGATGGTACCTAGAAATGGAAACCTTTAAGGAAGGGCTGGGGAGTGAGTCCATAGCTCTAGCTCAGCCGGGGTCACCCAGATGTAACAGGCTATAATATGCATATGGCAGAAATATCCACTATAATAATGAAGTGGGATTTACCAGTTAATGAACTGGCCCTATTTCTTGTGTGTGTTTTAAAGGTAGAGTCACTAGAGATCAAATTGCCAACATTCACTGGATTATGGAGAAAGCAAGGGAGTACTAGAAAAACATTGACTGCGCTAAAGCCTTTGATTGTGTGGATCACAACAAAATATGGCAAGTCCTTAAAGAGACGGGAGTACCAGATCACCTCACATGTCTCTTGAGAAACCTGTATAAGGGTCAAGAAGCGACAGTTAGAACCGGATATGGAACAACTGATGGGTTTAGCATAGGAAAAGAAGTACAAGGATGTATATTGTTCCCTTGATTATTTAATTTATATGCAGAATAAATCATGCGAAATGCCAGCCTGGATGATTCAGAAGCCAGGATTAAGATTGCTGGGAAAAACATCAACAACCTCAGATATGCAGACGATACCACTCTAATGGCAAAAAGTGAAGAGGACAAGAGCCTCTTGCTGAGGGTAAAAGAGGAGAGCGCAAAGGTTGGCTTGAGACTCAAAATCAAAAAAAACTAAGATCATGGCATCCGGCCCCATCACTCCTTGGCAAATAGAAGGGTAAGTTGTGGAAGCCGTGACAGAATTCACATTCCTGGGATTCAAGATCACTGCAGACGGTGACTGCAGCCATGAAATTAAAAGACACCTGCTCCTTGGGAGGAAATTGATGGCAAACTTAGACAGCGTAATAAAAAATAGAGATATCACCCTGCCAACAAAAGTTCATATGGTCAAAGCAATGGTATTTCCAGTAGTAATGTATGGCTGTGAGAGTTGGACTGTAAGGAAGGCCAAGCGTCAGATAATAGATTCTTCTGAATTATGGTGCTGGAGAAGACTCTTGAGAGTCCCTTGGACTGCAAGAAGATCAAATCAGTCAATCCTAAAAGAAATCAACCCTGACTGTTCCCTGGAAGGCCAGATATTGTAACTGAAGCTCAAATACTTTGGCCACCAAATGAGAAGGGAGCACTCACTGGAGAAGACCCTGATGCTGGGAAAGATTGAAGGTCAAAGAAGAAGGGGACGGCAAAGGATGAGATGGTTAGACAGTGCTATTGATGCAACAAACATGAAATTAAACAAACTCCGGAGCATGACAGAAGACAGGAGGGCCTGGTGTGATGTGGTCCATGGGGTTGCGAAGAGTCGGACTTGACCGTGTGACTGAACAAAAAAAAAAAACCCTTTGTTAATTTAACATATTGTAACTCATTAGAATTTATCCTGATTAGGCTTTTTCAACTTCTTTTGGTTACCAGGCATATCCACCATGCCTGTGCACTGCTGAAGAAGCACATCTCTGCATGTTTTGTATGGTGAGGCAAGACATCTGCAGCCTGAGATGTTGTGAGGCTGCAGAGCTAGTGGACAAAACAAAAACAAAAAACCAAATCTCCTGACTGGGCAGCCTGCAGAGGTAGGTGAGCTACACCTCTTGGATTTGGATGGCGAATGAAATGCAGTCCAGCAGGAAGAGCTACTCTATTAACCTTATCTTCAGGCTAGAACTTGGAAGTTGTTGCTACAGAGCCCCCATCCCCTCCCAATATATGCATAACACCTCTCAATCAGCAAGTTCCTTCCAGTGCTGACAACAATAAAACTTATTAGCTTTGGGGTAGCTGTAATTAAGGGAAATTTCAGTGAATACTAGCACTGGACATTTTTGAGGAATGGAGGGATTCTGGATTCACAAATAGCCAAGCAGATAAAGTACTTTATCTGGTGGGGAGGAGAAACGCCTCTTCTGGGATGTTCTGGTGTGAGCGCATAGCGCACACCATGATGACATCACCCAGAAGTGATGTCATCATGCTAGGCATGTCACCAGGGGGACACTCTAGCATTCAGCTAGAAACTCTATGATACCATAGAGTTTTGAGGACAAATGCTAGAGTGTACCCCCAACAATGTGCCCGGCACAATGACGTCACCTTCAGGAAACCTAGTGACCAAGGTTTCCTACTAACATTCTGATCAGAAAATAGTCTGCACATGCATAGAAATAATTGCTATGGAAATAATTATTAAATACAGAGTTATCTGAAAGTTATATTATGAATAGAAATAATTGATATTATAAAATAAGAGTTACCTAGTGATTTAAAGTAAAGAGGTGGTGGGAAAAGGGAAAGGGAACAGAAGTATAGAGACAGGAGGTCAAAGCACTGTGGGAAGCCGTATATAAGGGAGGGGAAAGGGAGGGGGGCAGGATGTAACCGGGACAAAGATAGAAAATTGAGTGTTAAACGCTAAGGGGATAAATAGAGAAAATGAAATGTTGAATATGTATGTTTATATCCTGAATAAAAATTTATGTTAAAAAAAGAAAAGAAAATAGTCTGCACATGCTCAAAGACAGCTGTAACAGTGTGGAGAAGATTCAAGTTGCAGATTTTCAAAGATACGACTATGCAAAGGTTCAGCCTCTTTCATTTTGGTCTCTTTGCCTGTCCTGCCTCACTTCTTCATCCCATCTACTTAATTTTTTTTATTTCTGGATGTGTCTTGTTTTATAATAGCAATATTGTCCACTGAGGAAGGCCTTAAGGGGTTGGAATGCGTATGGGCTATCGGTCATAAGATATAACCATCAGTTGTATATGTGAAACTAACAGCTCTGTACATAGAAAGTTTTAAGAGTCTGATATTTGGATATTTTCTTTTAACCTATTTTATCTTTTACTAATGTGTGTTGTTGTTCAGTCGCACAGTCGAGTCTGACTCTTTGCAACCCCATGGACCACATCACGCCAGGCCCTCCTGTCTTCCGTCGTGCTATGGAGTTTGCTTAATTTCATGTTCATTTCATTGATAACATTGTCTAACCATCTCATCCTTTGCCATCCCCTTCTTCTTTGACCTTCAATCTTTCCCAGCATCAGGGTCTTCTCCAGTGATTGCTCCCTTCTCATTTGGTGGCCAAAGTATGTGAGCTTCAGCTTCAGTATCTGGTCTTCCAGGGAACAGTCAGGGTTGATTTCTTTTCGGATTTACTGATTTGATCTTCTTGTAGTCCAGGGGACTCTCAAGAGTCTTCTCTAGCACCATAATTCAGAAGAATCTATTATTTGGCGCTTGGCCGTCCGATGTGTACACCATAACAAATATTTGTATTTTTATAATAACTTATTTTGATAGCTTGACCCTCATGTATCACAGGCATATCTTGGGTTGAGTCCCCCCCACACACACACCTCATTTTTTAATGACTGGATATTCTATCCTCTCCCAGAGATAAAGCTTAACTACTCTGCCACACTACCAGGCAGAGATACGCTTCAAGTTGTCTGCTCTTTTGTTGAGGCAGACCTGCACTCTTCCTGCAGCAGACCAGAGCTAACTCCCACTATGCTTCCCACCAACACTTCATCCCCCACCCCACAAAGGTGATTCGGTGCTGGAGCAGGACTCCCACAGTCGCAGGGATGAAACAATTGAGAGGCTGTTCTTCCCTTCAGAGGCAGGGCAGCCTCCAGTCTGTCACAATCAGCAATAGATTCAGGGACTGGTACTAATCACCTCTCAGCACTGGTGCCCCTCACCTGTAAAATATGAGTATTCATTGGTTATCTTTGACCAGTCTTTGTACAATTCAGTTCACCTGGGGGGGTATTCCTATCTTTATTAGGTAGCGTTGTACAGTGGTTACAGTACTAGGCCCGGAAGGCCTTCATATCCCCTCTCCACCAAAAATGTACTTATGACCTTGGCCTAAACCACCTTCCCAAAATTCTTGTGAGTATAAAGGTGAGGCATTTATGTCACCCTTAACTACTTTGAGAAGAGGTAGGCTGAAAAATGAATTACATTTTAAAAATTGTTATTAGCTCTGTGTTACGTGCCATCAAGAGCCTTCTGACTTATGACAACCTGATGAATTAATGACTTCCAAAATGTCCTCTCATTAGCAGCCTTGGTCAGGTCTTGCAAACTTGGCATGGCTTCCTTTATTGAGTCAATTTGTCTCATGTTGGGTCTTCCCCTTTTCCTACTGAGTTCAGTTTTTCCAAGCATTGTTGTCTTTTCCGGTGAGTCTTGTCTTAAATTACAATAGTACCTTGTAATCTTGTTCTTGTTTCCAACACATCTGCCATAGGATCTTGAATTACGTAACTTTCTGAAAGTGTATCAGTATTTAGAGGTGAGAATTGGGATGAATGAACAGAGAGAGGGGTAAGGAAAGTATGCAAACTGAGTGTAAACTTGGCAGAGCACAAAAGCTCTCATCTAGTTTTGTTCCATAATCAAGGGACTGTGAATGTTCTGCATAGGAAAGTACATATTTCAACCTTCCTTCCCTTCAAGCTGTAGTGAGGGACTCTTCTCTCCAAAAGTCCACAGAGGTCAAGTCAAAAGATTAGAGGAAATTACTAAAGTTTTCTGCTCATTCAGGGTTTTTGTGAATGCAAATTGAACAACTTCCAGATAATTTTTGAAACACTGAGATAAGCAAGCTAAGGAGAAAGTACACGGTCATCACGCAGAGGGGACATGGAGCGCAAGAAAATTAAATACATATTTTAATAAATATGGTGTCCTGTCTTCTTTCATTTTCTTTGCTTTTTAAAAGTTGGATGGTGCTGCTCAATAAAACCCTTAATATCTGAGATTTTAAGATAACTTCATAGCTCAGTGGCCAGCTGATGGATTAGGGTTTTCAGATCCAGAATATCACGACAGGAGATGCAGTTTACAACAACATCTAATTTCCCAAGATAACTAACTCTTACCTTGAGGATCAAAAAAGTCTGCACTGTGGGCCCATCCAGGAATAAGAAAACAGATTTGCAGAAAAATCTGAAAACTGGGAAAACCTATACAAGGAGTTATCCCCCCCTCAAAAAAACTACTTGTGATGCAGCAAAAATCCCAAACTAAAAGTATTTTCCCCAAAAAAGGGTACAAGTTGTCCCAAAGAAGAATTGTAAGTGGGTGGGTTAGGTTGGGTTGGAGGAAAGCATGCAATGGGAGAGTTGTGAGGGGGAGACACACAATGGATGGGCTGGGCGGAGAAATATAAAAGGAGCAACAGAGGTGCTAGCGACAGAGCAAAGCAAGAAGTGAGGAATAGGGGTCAACATGGATACTTTTCCTCCTCTGCAATCCCTCAAGGGTCCAGCTCTAGTCATTTTGTATTTACAGCACCACTGTAGTTATAGAACGTTCTCCCCTGGAAGTCTGCCTAATTTCCCCCCCCTATAAATGTTCAGGGGAGAAAACATGGCTGTTCTTTTTCAGAAGCCTTTTAGAATGTCCATATTGTGCTAATCTTCTGCTACTATTGCTTTCTGTTCTGACCATTTTCTGGCTGCTACTGTCATTCATCCTTGTTTTAAATTGATTTGTTTTCCATTTTACTGTGTACTGGGTAATGGTTTGGTAGCTATCTTGAGAAAAATCAAAAGATAGGATAAAATAAAATGTATTGATTTTGGAATACAGTCATTTAAGTAATCTCCTAATTTCTTACATTAATTTCTCTTTGCCTCATGGTGCTTAGCAGAACTTTGTTTTGTGCCTTCTTGCTTCCTCTCTGCAATGCAGTGCCTACTAATTTGAACATGTTACCTGTTTTTGAAAGGTGTTCCTAGTGGGAGAGGGGCTGTGGCTCAGTGGTAGAGCACCTGCCTTACATTTGCATGCAGAAAGTTCCCAAATTCAGTTTCTAACATCTCCAGCCACAATGATTAAGTAGAAGGTGGCATGAAAGACTTCTTCCTGAGACCTTGGAGAATCACTGTCAATTGGAGTAGCCAGTTATGACCTCAGTAGAGCCAGTGGTCTGATTCAGTATCTGGCAGATTTGTGTATTGACAGTGATGTTAAATTTTGTATCCCAAGCGATTATGTATCAAAATAAACTAAAATGTAATGTTGTATCCAAATAGATTCCCCAAAAAGAATCCTTCGTTTGGGGCCCATGGTAACTCTCAGAAGTCCTACGAAGGAGACAAGGATTACACTAAAACACTCATGAATTATTCTGCCTTGGGCTCAAAACAGGGGTCAAACTGGGAATTTGCATTTCGAAACTTCCACCCCAATTCAAGCTTCATTCTCCCTTTAAAGCATGGACAACATTAGTTGAATCTGGCAATGATTTTTTCCCCTTTATACCCTATGCCCTATACCCTTAGTCAATACTTAGTTTTACTCAAAGTTTTACTTTGAGGAGGGAGTAGAGTTAGGCAGGAAATTTTTATGGACAAAGTCTCAGTGCAGCCTAATTGCCTTTAAACTGGCAATACTGAGCCAGATTTAGTCCAATCGTTTGGTACTATAGACTTTACAAAATAACTGTCTTGTTGCACCTGAAAGACTGATGTATTTATTGCTGCATAAACTTTCCTGAGTCAGAGCCAATTTCATCAGATGCATTATGACATTACAGTTTTTTTATTTGCTACCCTGTGACAGGAAAGCACAAATGCCATCAAGGAAGCAGGCAAATTGAGTAGGAAAATTGAGAAGGTTAGCTGTCCACATGGGTGTGAACTCTGAAGTCAATAAGCAACTGGCTGCCATTTTGTATACAACAGCACCGCAAGCAGGCTCAGGTCCCATTTTGCACATTCTTCAGGATCTGCTGAAACTTGGCATGAATGAACATGTTACAGTTACAGTGCCTCATCAAGACATATTTTTAGAAAAAGGGGTTCGGCCTCAGTTTCTTCCCAAATGTGCCAGTGGTGTTTTATCAGTCAAGCTGAATTTATGTTTGCTGCTGCTGTTGTGGTTTTTGTTGTTAAGTGGCAACTGAAATTCCAACAGTTCACGGACAGCTCAGTTTCCACAAAAGTCATACACATCAACAAGCCTCAATCTGTGCAAAAAGAAAAACGCAGATGGCCTGCTGGGATGGCAGCCCCCAAAACTCCCCGACTGCTTGCTTCTCTCAATCAAGCTGGTTCCTGAATCTGTGACTTTAACCAGGCTCCATGCCTGGGAGCCTGGTCTGGGTGCCGTAGAGAGCCAAATAGGCAAGCCAGGAATAGCCTGCCTGTTTATATAAGCCATTCCAATGGGGCAGAGCAACTAGCATCTGTCTCGGCATCAGGGAATTGACAACTATCCTCATTGCTTGAGCCAAACAGCCTTCAGAGCATGTTGTTTTAAACCTCTAGTGCTAACTTTTCCCCCATTGTTAATCATGTGTGTAACATTTTTAATGCATCAAATGCTTTACTAGCTCTGTCTTCACCTCTGAAGTAAATTATTGTGCAGCAGCAGCAGCAGCAGCAAGGCCAACATTTGAGTAATATTTTATTTCACTTTGATATCAGTATTTTTAATCTTTATTTCCCAAACAGGCTTCCACCTCCTACATTTTTTTAGTAAAGTTTTAAAAGTTTTAATATATGCTAAGATTTCGTCATATGCTGAAGTGCACAAATGCAGCTATACATCTAAACACACTTCAGTATTCCAGCTGTAACAGTACTTCAATGGATAGGGACAGATCCCGCCCCACCCCATCCTTGTTTAGACCAGTGCCAGGCTAGTTCTGACCTAGTCAAATGTAATGCAGTTGCCACCATTTGTGTACACCATTATAACTGTAGTTCCAGGTGTTGTCAACATTCTACTGGTCTCCTTTCCTTGCTTGGTCCCAATTTTTCCTTGGAGCAGATGAGGTATTGTACATTAAGGCACTATCGATAAACAAGTTGTTGCTGTTTTGGCATCAGCTGCATGCAGAATTATAACAGAGGTTCCACACATCAGGGGATGTTGCACTTTTGAAATCATTTACTCCCTGTGTTTTCCTGCCTGCACAGGGCGTTCTCTTCAGTCATGGTCATGAATCTGCTCCCTCCTCTGTTTACTGACATTGGTATACACCAATGCAATTTTCTTCCCCATTTGAGCTGGTTTGCATTATTACATAATAATATCAGGTATCGTATTTATTGGTAGAAATAGAAACAGTGCTGACTGATAATATTATATTAGTCTCAATATCATTTTTTAAAAAAAAAAATGGCAACCAGAGATTGTGCCTCTATTCCACACTCTTTTTTTAAAAAAAATCATAATATATTAGTTCCTTGGAAAAACAGGACTGCAATATGGAAAGAACAAAAGAACAAAGAATTGTCTGGAACTCCTGTTAAAATTGTATGTAAAAATGATGTTAATGCAATGCATTTGGTTAGTGTAGAACAACTTTGGGTTTATTGGTTTGTTTGTTTTACAAAAGTGTAGTCTCTGGTGTATGGACAGTCTTTGCACTACTGTTTCACTATGTCTTCAGGATGTTGTGTGTTTTGACTTAATGTGGTTTGGCAATGTGAC
>NW_015163616.1:1153053-1160249 GCF_001447785.1 Gekko japonicus | reverse complement strand
ACAAGCCCAACGCACTGCATTTGGAATCCAATTACAAATACATGCTCCAAAGCTGTAGAAGATCTGTGGAACCCATGACAATACCATGTGGTTTCTAAGGAAGAGGAGCAAGTAGGGATGGGGAGTACTGATGTAGTATTACAAAATAATTGCATTAACTGGTTCAAACTGGGGGGAAAATCAGAGGCATTCTTCTACCAATATCAGTGAACATGGAGAGAAGTGGATATGTGATGATAATGTAATTAAGCCCCTGTGTAGTTGGAAAAATATGGGAAGTGAATATTTTCATTTGTGTAATAGCCACCAATGAGTGGATCGTTTGTTTAATTCTGCATGCAACAAATGCCACAACAGCCGTGACTTGTTTGTGGAGTGTAGTCTCAGTGTGGATTCACCCAGGGGTCATTTCATAGAAAAAGAGGTGCAGGAGCTCATTAGCATATAACTCATTAGCATATGCCATGCCTCTGACATCACCGGAAGTGTGTCAGAAGGGGAAGCAAAGGGGGGAGGCATCTTCAAAAGCCTCCCCTTCCCTTCCCCAGCAGGCCTGCCAAGGCAGGGTGGGGGGAAGCGAAGAGAGAAGGGGTTTAAAGTTTAAACCCCTTCTCTCTAGAGTCGTGCCACAGGGGCGACACAATTTTTCCATTGTATTCATTTAAACCCCTTCTCTCTTCGCTTCCCCCCCCAGCCCGCCTTGGCAGGCCTGCTGGGGAAGGAAAGGGGAGGCTTTTAAAGATGCCTCCCTCCTTTTTTGCTTCCCCAACCAGGCATTTAAATCCCCCCCCCAGTCTCTCCGCAAAACCGGAGAGGCTCAGAGAGGAAGGAGGGCATGTCTCCCCGCCTCCCCTTCCTTCTCCAGCCGTGGCGGGCTGGCTGGAGAAGGAAAGGGAGGCATGGAGACATGCCTGGCCTCCCTGCCCGATCTTCTCCAGGAGTGCTAGTTGTTTTTATTATGTTTTAGATGTTCATTTATGGCACGGCTGATTACCTTGCCCTTGTGAGCTGCCCTGAGCCCATTAGGGAGGGCAGGATACAAATGTGAAAAATAAAATAAATAAATAAATAAATTTAATTCCCCCCCGGGGGTGGGCCTGGGCTCATTTCTGCTGGAGCACCGCTCCGGGGCACTTCAGTAGGAAACGACCCCTGGATTCACCCAAAGTGATTCCCAAATCAGTGTCCTGCGATCTTAAAGACATTTATTTTTCTTTGGTCAGGGCATAATACCTCTCACCAGTACTAGAACAAACACCTCTGATGTACATTTATTATATTATTAAAAAGTAAATAGTCTTTTTTCACTTGTAGCAGGCTGTCCCTCTTTCATTATGTTGTAAGTATGCATAGCCACTGAAGTAGGATTGCAGTCATGCCAGCCATAATGGCAAAAGGGGGCTTTCTCCTGTTGTTCCACTAGAAATAATACTTTGCATGAAGCCTTAAAGATCATTTCTAATGATTTTTTTGTTTCATATTTTTAAACATCCTTTTGGAGATTTCCCTGCTGGAAATGCAAGTGTACTACAGAACAATCCTATCAAGCTGTATCTGTTGATGAGCAGCCAGCCAAATGCCACCCCAGATATTTTGGCCAAACAGATATGTTGGCTAAAACAGAGCCAGCTGAAATTAAATCCATCTGAGAAGGAGGTCTTGTGGCTGGGTTAAGGGGAGGTCAGGGTTAGAGTGCCAGCTCCTGGCCTTTAACACCAGTGCCAGCTGTCAGGTGTCTGGGAGTGATTCGGGATGCCTCCCTTTCAATGGTCACAAATGTAGCTAAATTGGCATTTTAACACCTGTGACAGGTTGATCAATTGGTCCCTTTCCTGTCCCCCCCCCCCAGACTTAGCTACAGTTATCCCATGAAGTTGTCCCCTCCAGGTTAGATTACCGTAACTTTCTCTATGCAGGGCTACCCTTGAGAATGACCCGGAAACTACAACTAGTCCAGTTGTACCCCCATGGGGTTGCCATAAGTTGACTGCGACTTGACGGCACTTTCCAACACCAATAGAACTTTAACTTGTATGGGGTCATATTTGGATGCTCAGTTTCCTAATATTGCTAAGGTGCTTTTGAGGAATCTTTCCATGGAGATAAAGAAATGTCTAATTTAGTGGATTCACCTCCTTTTGGAGCTGGAAAAGATGCTGACCATCATATACTTTTCAGGAATCTTTCCATGGAGATAAAGAAATTTCTAATTTAGTGGAGCTGGAAAAGATGCTGACCATCATAAGTCTGAGCTGTTTCTCCATTGCAAAATTAAGCTCTTAGATTGGCATCATTGTACTTCTATTTATTGCCCTGTATCCAGCCACCCAAAAACACAATACTGACTTTTCCAGCATTCCACTCCATTCCTACTGCTTCTTCCAACCTCCAAAAAGGATATTCATGAGTTTACAGAACCTGCACAAAGAAACAGCTGCACGAATCTGTGGGTCTGGAGTGAGAAGGAACAGGAAGCATGAAATCACCCTTCCTCCCTCTTCAGCAAGTGCAGCTTTGCTGAGGAGAGAGGACAATTTCATTCCCCTGTCCCTCCTCACTCCAGTTCCTTGACACACATGGCTATTCCTCCATGCAGATCTTGCAACCCTAAGAATGATCTTTACAGAAGTAGGAAGGGGTGCAGGAAAGGCAAGGAACACAGGAAAACTCCACGTGTTCTCCATGCACAGATGGTTGGATGCAAGCCATGTATTTTAAGTGACCAGATTGTCTTTCTCTCTTTTATTTATTTATTTAATTGGATTTGCTAGGCCTCCCTTCCCTGCAAGCAGGGTTTGGGGTGGCTTACTACAGCGCAAAATACAATTAAGTAATTTGATTTAAAACCAGTGTTAAAAATTACCTTACAAACATGTCAATAAATAAAACAATATAGATTCTAAGATGGCAGAAAAAAAGAAATTCCGCTCCCCTGCCTCCTAGGGGGGAGGGGTCACGATGGATGGGGGAGTATGTGAGAGTGCCAAGTGTCATACTGTCCCGTTGCTATCCTCAGCTGAATGCCTGGCAAAACGTCTTTGCCTTGCATGCCCAGCAGACAGATTCCTGCAGGGTCACGGATGTTTTCCAGCCGAGAGTTCCACCAGGTGGGGGCCAGGACCGAAAAAGACCTGGCCCTTGTTGAGGACAGCCAGATCTCTCTCGGGCTGAGAATTACCAGGAGGTTCTTATTCCCTGAGTGTAAACTGTTTTGGGAGATTGATATTAAAATATAACAAATAAATAAACGTCTTTCAGTAATGTATCTCTGATTTTTCTGTACTCTTTCATTTTGTTATTTAAATATTTATTTATTTAATGATTTATATCCCACTTCCTCTCTCCCGAATGGGACTCGGGGCAGCTAAGAGCATATAAAATACACCCAATAAAAACAATACAAAGATACAATAAATTATCTTTAAAATATAAAACAATCAAAATTCTATCCCCAATAAAATCTATCCACCAAGTAATCACAATCTGCTCAAATTGCCAAATCTGTGTAGCCAGGTGAGCCAAAATTGTTGTTCAAGATTCTGCAAATTGGAGAGAGCCCCCAGTTTTGTTGAAAGTCTTTTAAAAGTTAATAGCAACGTGTGCACATGTGCAGATGTCACAGATGTCACAGCAAACATCTGTGCAGATGTCACAACAAACAGATTGCCAGAGTTTGGGCAGCATTTTGCATTGCCATAGCAACCTCTCATGGCACACAAAAATAGCAGTGTCCAGGAAATGGGGGAAGAAGAGGCAGAGTAGACAGTGGCCAGCAAGAAGTGGGGGCTGGGACCAGGGAGGCAAGCTGAAGTTGACAGCAGGGGATGGGAGCAAGAGAGCAAAAGAGCAACAGCAAGAGAGGAAGAAAATGACATTTCATGTCCCCCATGGGTTCTCACAGGTCCCCTGCTTCTTTTGATATAAGTTTCCTGTATGCAGTTTCTTGATATTTTGGTACTGTGCTCTCAAATCTTTTTTGTTAGCTTGTCTGTTTAAATCCAGTATTCTGTTAGGTCATCGGGAGGAAGGGCTATGTCACTCTTGACTTGTGACTGCATCGTCACTATCCTGTAGGTGCTAATGACATGATCACACACCTTGTACATTACATTTACATTCATGAGGGGCATGTTAGCAGGTATGGCAATTACATTTACGGAATGTCATATTGCAGTTTGCCAGCAAAATGCAATGTGCTCCCAATAGCAGTGCTCCCTTAAGAGGAGACTTCAAGATCCCTACTACAGTGGTGCTTGGGGGGAGGATCACGTAGTAAAAAAAACATGCTGAGAACAGTTCTCCATGGAAACTTTATGACTTTCTGCTGTTTGATGTTCATTAACAAGCTGCCACCTTTTGTACAAAGGCCAGGACTTGCACGTATACAGATGACACTGGACAGCCAGAGGCAGCAAGGGCCTGTCCACCCACAATGTGGTTGCACAATGAGATTCCGACAAGATCTGCACAAAGCTTCAAAGAACAGACACTAGACTCTGCATGTGTCAGAATTTTTTTTTCTTAACTGGCATTAGCGCACTGAGCTCCTGGCTGCTGTCATGGGGGTACTGCTGTCATGGGGATAGCAGTGCTAAGATATTGTCTAGGAAAGGAATGAGGCTTTATTTTTCAACTGGCTTCAGAGGTTTCTCAGCAACAGCTCGACTAATTCTGCAGGGTAACTATTAAGCCCTTTTGAGATAAATTAGTTTCCCATCTCATGTGAGTCTGCAGTACATTAATCAAGATTGTCCTGTGAATACTGGTGCTACCATGCCCAACTTAGTCAAGCAAAAAGCTAAACAAATCTTTTGAAACACATCAATTTCTTGGACAGAGACTCACACCTGAAGGATTTACTTTAGACATTCTCAGGATTATTATACCCATCTAACAAAGTGAAGGAACAGATTGACAAGGCCAGACTGGTACCCAGAAAAAGCCTGCTGCAAGACATAACAGAAGACTACCAGCTGTTACCTGCAGCTTTTAGCTCATACCAGTCACAAACAGGTATGAATGAAGGACCATTACCAAGGCAGCCCATCACTGGCTTCTGAGTCTGGGTGGGTTGGAAAAGGGACATCCATGACTCTAAGCAGCATCAACCAATTCCTTAGCATGTGTGGGGAGGGTGATAAGAGTTAACATCTCTTGACACAGTTCAGAGCTGGGGGCAGTTGCCCACAATGCCAGTACCTGTTAGAGGCCACCTGATATGAGCAACCAACATTGAAAGCAGGTGGTTTCTATTAATTTTTAATGTTATAGATCAGCTAAGAATATGACTTCTTTTAACCCATATATTAGATGTCTAGTGAACTTTCAGGCTGATTTTGCACAAGGAGCTGCACCGTTGCCCTGTTTCCATTGGGCAATTTCCCACTCGAAGCCACGCGGCCGCATTTTGACCCTCAGCTTCGCCCGATTTTCTCCACGGTTTTGTGATCCTGTTTTTTGAGGATCACGAAACCACGGGGAAAATCGAGCGAAGCCACGGGTCAAAATGCGACCGCGTGGCTTCGAGTGGGAAATTGACCAATGGAAATGGGGCAAAGGGAGGTGCGATGGCAGCGCAGCTCCTTGTGCGAAATCATTCTGTCTTACATGGAAATATGTTGCTGATCTAAAAATCACAATTTTTTAGTAAAAGGATTTCAAATGGACTTCAAGTATAAATGCATCTCTTTTGGCCTTCTGGAACTCCTTAGCCACTACAAGTATGAACCAGCATAGTGAAACTAGGGATATGGGGATATCACCAGTTACTTTTGTGAATGATCTCTACAATTTTCTTGGTCACATTTGAATTTGACCTAATTACTGTCACACTTGGTCTCTAGTTTGCCATGATTTGGGACTTGTAGAGGGAGGGAAACTCCTGAGGGGTGTGTGAGTGGCTGAGTATGTGAGTTGCTCTGTCATAGGCCGATGTAACTCTTCCTAAGATACCTCCCTTGTACAGGAATGATCTTGGAGCCAAACTGTGCCTGCTTTGCTATCATAGATAAAGAAACCGTATATTCACAGGTGCGAGTGTAGAGAGCACAAAAGCTAGGTGGGATGCTTGTGAAGTGTGATTGGATGTAACTGAAGGGGGGGGGCCTTCATTTAAACTGTCTATATCTTTGGATTCTTCCACCAGAACCTCAGTTCTGATACAGTACTTATCTGGCCTGGAACAACTTTCTCAACTAGCCTGCTACCTGTGCTTCGCTACGGTATTTAAGTTCTGTAAATCCAGTTATAATACTGATGATGTGAAATTTGAAATGTGACATTTGTTGTAGGAATACTAACGGAGAAGATTGTAGTGTAAGAAATGAAGTGAGACATACGTACTTTTTTTTCTCTACTGAAGGACCTCTCTCTAGACCGCACTGGTGGTTCTGCCCTCAGGTGCTAGGATCACCAGGCTGCTTGATGAGCTCACTCTGGAGCAAGCCACATAGAACTGTTCATATAAGAAGCAGTCATCTGTTAAGTCAACTCCTGCTACCTTCCATGAAAGCGATGGACTCTCTACTTGTGTTCCTGGATTGTTTTGCTCATATGGAGACTGTGTTGTTCTGAGCACCTCAGGGTGATCTTGCTGGTACTTGGCCTGTGCAACTCAGTGCATTGCAGGAGTACTATGTGCAAATGATTTTTCTGTATTCCTAAGTTGTCTCCTCCTTGTAGCATTGATGTATCTGGCTCGAAGTTTGCCAGAAGCTTTCTTGGGGGCAGTAAGAGGTGAGAGGTGTGAGGGAGAGTTGGTGTGAGGGAGTGGTGATGTGGTGGACATTTCTTCAGGTTCATGAGGGAAGCATGCTTCAAAATGGCTCCTAGAAATGTCCTTTACTATCTCCTCATCAGGGGTCATTTCGTAGAAAAAGAGGTGCAGGAGTCATTAGCATAACCCATTAGCACAACTTATTTGCATATGCCACACCCCCTGACATCACTGGAACCATATCAGAAGGCAACACCCACCACTCAGGCTCCACTGGACTGTTTTGGATTGCTAGCTATTGGGGGGTGGGGAGGAACGTGCAAATCTGTCCTCACAGAGGAGGGAGAGCTTGTACCTGAATAAAACTTGGTCTTAAAGGTGCCACTGAACTGTTTTGGATTCCTAGCTGGGGGGCGGGGGAACGCGCAGATCTGTGCAGGAAGGAAGGAAGGAAAGAGGGGGGAAAGAAGGCAAGAAGGAG
>NW_015163616.1:1129582-1152049 GCF_001447785.1 Gekko japonicus | reverse complement strand
CCATCTGTTAGGTGTAGGAGGTGGCGGAGTGTGTTGGAAGCTATCCTACCTCCTCTCCTACACCTTACAGGCAGCTGCCTGTCCAGTGTAGGAGGGGGACAAGGGAGGAGTATTAGAAGCCACTGTGGATGTGGGGCTGCAACTGACAGACAACCGCCTGTTAAGTGTAGGAGGTGGAGGGCGTGTGTTGGAAGCCATCAGAGAGGCTGGGCCAGCAGCTTTGCTTCACCTCACAGGCGGTTGGCCACTCCTGATTTCCTCAGCTGTCATTAGCTCTGTGCAGTCTCTTGTAACTGTTTCCCCCCCCCTCTCAGAACACTGAGCTCTGCAGCTGACCAATCAGAGAGTGGGGGGTGCAGAGAGGCAACTGCCTGGCAGCTGCATAGGAATCAATGGGGGAGCACATTTTCTCCCTTTTGACACACTTAGGGGGTCACATTTCTAAAAATCTCTTCTTAGCAAGCACCTACGCCACAGTAGGAGCACTCTCCCCGAATTTGGAGTCTCTAGGTCCAGCAGTTTGGCCTGGGTATTGATTTTACGGTGAGGGGACTTTCTTTTTTATATATAGATAAATAAATCACTGCCAGAGAGTGTTGTTGAGAGTAACTTTGTCCAAGAGTCTGACAATTATGTCTTATCCTGTATTTCCTGCATTTCAGGGCCTTTTGGACCTACTGTTTACACCACCACCACACACAACCTCTTATACACATAATAAACACAAAGGAAGGACATGGTAAATCCTCCTTTTGTCCTAAGAATGTTCTGGGAGCACCTGAACCTATAGCATTTAAACTAAGCAGGTGTAAACCATATTAGTGGGAAACCATTAGATAGCCACTGTAGGCTGTACAAATAATAAATCAATCTGGTAGAACACATATAACTAGCAATTATGCTAAGCTGATAAGCATTACAGCTAGTCACACAGTTCAGTTCACTATGGTTCGTCACAAATCAAATTGCTTTAAAACGGGAACAAATCAATGACTGCTTACAAAACTTCATGGCTGCCATTGTACTGCAGCTGTTGCTTCTCAGAAGCTCATTTGCCATTTAATCATATAGCTGTACATAAATATGTATCCAGATCTTCTTGCACGTCCTTAGTTGGTAACTGTACAGCTCTAGATCTGCCTATGGGAATGCTACCACGCCGGTATCTTCCTGGAAGCCCAACTGATGACATAAGCCCACCAGGCACAATGAGAATTCCTCTTCTTCCAATATTACCTTTACAGAGGAATGTTTATATCCCTTTTCAAACTCTAAGCCCTTTCATAGCCTACTCACATGGTACCTGTATGGGTCAGCTGACTAAGTAATGTGATATTCCGATGCTAATGGATTCCCCATGCATTCATCCCACATTGCTGGATGTCTGAACTCCCCTGGTGCATGCTCAAACTGGTTCAGAAGTGTGAACCTGTAGTTCTGAGTTGACCATTTTTTACTGGTAGAGCATATGCGCATGTACATACATGTGCAACTCAGAAATCTTCTAAAAATTGGCAAAGTTATTTCTTAAAAAATAATAATAATAAGACCAGATCGCACTCTCCGTGGTGGATGTGTAGTATTGATCTGAACGGTCAACCATGGAAGAACCACGCAGTGAGGCCGGAGCAGGGTAGGAGTCCGATCAAAAATCTCCATCACAAAATGCGACGGAATAATTAGTGGCATGCCCAAACTGTGTCAACCTGCCAGTCTGACAGCAGCCTTTGAGGTCAGCTACCAATACAGCTGCATTACAGAGCCAGCATGGTGCAGTGGGATCTGGGAGACCCACGTTCAGATCCCTGCTCTGCATGACCTTCATCCAGTTACTCACTCCCTCAGCTTAATCTACCTGACAAAATTATTGCAATGAGGATAAAGTGGAGAAGGGGAGAATGAAGTTGTAAGCCTCTTTCAAGCTCCATTGGGGAGAAAAGTAAGGTATGAATATCTAAATAAAATAAATAAATACAGTAGAAAATGCAGATCAGTTAGGAATATGGTGTTGATCTCTCTCCCAAAAAGTGATTTTGGAATTATTTCAATTGAGTGGTATACACAGAGTCCTTACCTGGATGGCCTAGGCTAACCTGATCTCATCAGATCTCAGCAACTAAGCAGAGTCAACCTAGTTAGTACTGGTTGGGAGACCATCAAGGAAGTCCAGGGTTGTTACACAGAGGCAGACAATGGCAAAACACCTCAGTTCATGTCTTGCCTTGAGAACTCTACCGGATCAACGTAAACTGGCTGTGACTTGATCGCACTTTCCACCACCAGTACAAACGGAAGAAATTACATGGTAACCACTGTTCCCTCTAAGCTGAGTTAGTGTGAGCTAGCTCACAGTTTTTTAGCTTCCGGCTCACACATTTTTGTCTTCGCTCAGGAAGGATGGCTCCAGAGCAAACTAATTTATGCAGCAGCCAAATCGCTCACTCACAGCTTTAATGCCAGTACCTCACAGAGTAGAATTTTTGCTCACAAGACTCCACAGCTTAGAGGGAACATTGAGTAACTTGACATCAGTATGAAATTTGAACCAAAGAGCTAGGATTTAATTTCCATAGGATTCTAGCCTATGAATATTTTGAAGAAAATGTATTGGATTTAGAATTCCTATATAATATGATATTATGAATTAAAGGCAGTGGGTATTAATTTAAGGAATTTGCTAATTCCAAATTTTAAAGTGAATGATTAGTAATTAGTAATTATTTAATTAAGGACATTTATAGTTGAATAAGCAACCGGAGTGGATTATCCTGTTCCTGAGTAGGAGGTTTACTGCATCTGGCAACTGATCTGGAATTAACATATAATTGGGGTTATTGGCCGATTATGGCCATAGGATTAAATACTGGTATAGTTAATTGATTAGATTAGTATGGGAAGATTTGTTAGAATAGAATAGGTAAGCACTGTTTAGGGTTGCAGCAGCAGGAAGACTGCTAACTGTTCAAATTGTTGTATAGTACCTACACTGGTATCCACTGTCAACATCCACAAACTGGCCTAAGGCCTCGCAAAGACCAGCAATAAATGGCAATGATGGGACAGTGCTCCAGGGGAGGGGAAAGTATAGTGGTGGGGCCAGGCATAAAGTGAAAGGAAGGGGACAGAGAAATAGAGAAGCTCAGCCCCCTTCCAGCCTGCACCCCATCCCAAAGGTGGCAGTCAGTGGGGCTAGGTTTAAAGACCTCTCTCCGTCACTGGTGCTGTGCAATGCCAGGTCCATAAATAATAAGACCTCAGTCCTTAGGGACTTTTTGCAGGAGCAAAATATGGACCTGGCTTACATGACGGAGACCTGGGTACGAGACAGGGAGACCGTAGCGCTCTCCCAAGTGGCTCCTCCTGGGTTCTCCGTCCTCCACCAGTCGCAGACTATGGGGCGGGGGGGGAGTGGCTCTGTTCATCCGGGAGGCTTACTCCTTCAAGGTGCTCTCGCCGTTGAGGCTCACAGGCATAGAGTGTGCCGGCTTTGTGTGGGAAGCCAGGGAGAGTTTGGTTATCTGGTTAGTGTACCGTCCGCCCAGTGCACCAGCCGATAGCCTGTCATCCCTGGTAGAGGCCATGTCAGGCTGGGCACTGAAGCACCCTAGACTGATAGTCCTGGGTGACTTCAGTGTTCATGCTAACAATGCAGCCTCCTCTCAGGCAGAGGACCTGGTGTCCTCTATGGTGGCACTAGGACTCTCCCAATATGTAACGGCCCCCACTCACCAAGCCGGTCACACGCTTGATCTGATCTTCACAGCGGGGGTTACAGTGGAACGGATTACTACTACGGTAGTACCATGGTCTGACTACCATGCCCTAAAGGCCCACATGAATGTTGCATCCCGACCCTGTGTGGGTGGTGAGCATATTTTAGCTGACCTGCGGAGCCAAATGGACCCACATCAGCTTCAGATGACCCTGTGGGAACCTATGCCACTTGATGGCTTGTTAGATGAGCTAGTAAAGAATTAGCATGACCGACTCTCGGCAGCCATCGACAAGATCACTCCCTGATGCCCTCTGCACCCTCATTCTAAGCAGGCTCCTTGGTTTACCCAGGATCTGTGGCTGATGAAATGAGGGCTCAGACGACTAGAGAGACAGTGGCAGTGTGCCCGCGACAAAGTAACAAGAACATCTTATAGTACGTTTATGAGACCCTATGAGATGGCAGTCAAGGCTGCGAAGAGAGAGTTCTACATGGCCATGGTTGCGTCTGCTAGTTCACTCACGGCACAATTGTTTAGACCTATTCGGTCATTAACAGATCTGCCACAGGGCAGACCAAATGCTAGGGAATTGGATGTCGGCTGTGAGGCTTTTGCAAGCTATTTTGCAGATAAAAACTTTTACCTCTGCCGCAATCTCCCCGCCACAATTGAGACAGTGAGTGAACTTGAGGCTCCATGCATGTCTTCTGGTCCTATTCTGGATTATTTCAGTCCACTCAGCCTTGAGGAAGTTGACAGACTGCTGACGATACAGCCACATGCAGCCTTGACCCGTGCCCTTCATGGCTTATAAAAGCCAGCCATGAGGGGTTTCGAGGTGCTCTCAGGGATATTATCAACAAGTCCCTCACTGAGGGACTGTTCCCAGGAGCACTTAAGGAAGTAATGGTCCGCCCTCTCATGAAAAAATCATCCTTGGACCCAGCCGAATGGGCTAACTACCAGCCAGTTTCAAAATTGCCCTATTTGGGCAAATTACTAAATTTGGGCAAATTACTAAATTAGGGCAAATTACTGGAAAGAGCAGTGGCAATTCAGTTGCAGAGCTTTATGGATGACGCTTCCATGCTAGACCCTTTCCAGTCCGGCTTTCGTCCAGGCCATGGGACAGAGACAGCACTGGTCACCCTCACGGATGACCTTCGGAGGCATCTGGATCGGGGCAGTTCGGCGGTACTGTTGCTGTTGGACCTGTTGGCGGTGTTCGACATGGTCGACCATCAGTTACTGGTCCACTGCTTCACCAACAATGGGATTCAGGGGCTTGCCTTGCAATGGCTTGTCTCCTTTCTCCAAGATCGGGCTTGGGGAGTGGCGCTTGGGGAGCAGACATCCCAGAGGTACCCGCTGGTCTGTGGGGTTCCCCAAGGGGCAGTGCTGTTCCCAATGTTATTTAACATCTATATGTGCCCTTTCGCCCAGATTGCCCGGAGGCACAGGCTAGGGTGTCACCGATATGCAGATGAAACCCAGCTATATCTGTTGTTGGGCGGCCAGTCCGACTCTACCCTAGACGACCTGGATCAGGCACTTCAGGACATGGTGGGCTGGCTTAGACTGAGCCGATTGAAATTAAATCCGATGAAGACGGAGGTCCTGTGCCTGAGTCAGAGCAGATCAGGGGTAGGGATCCCACTACTGACCTTCGATGGGGCGCTGCTGGTGCCAGCACTGAGGGTCAGGAGCTTGGGAGTGCTCCTGGATGCCTCCTTAACAATGGAGGCCCAGGTATCAGCCACTGCCAAGGCAGCCTTTTACCATCTATGGCTGATTAGGCAGTTGGTTCCCTTCCTCAAACGCAATGACCTGGCAATGGTGATACATGCTATGGTCACCTCGAGATTGGACTACTGCAATGCTCTCTACATGGGGCTGCCCCTGTCCCAAATCCGGAAGCTGCAGCCAGTACAAAATGCGGCAGCCAGGCTGTTGATGGGTCTCTCCATTCTAGAGCACATCTGGCCTGTGCTAAAGGCATTGCACTGGCTGCCAATAGCATACCAAATTCGCTTCAAGGTGCTGGTTTTGACCTCTAAAGCCCTATATGGCCGGGGGCCTGCGTACCTGAGGAACTGCCTTTCCCCATATTCCTCCAGAGAGCACTGAGGTCGGAGACCCAAAACCACCTGACTCTCCCCAGTCCAAAAGATGCCAGATTGGCCACCACCAGATATAGGGCTTTCTCAGTGGTGGCTCCACACTGGTGGAATGAGCTCCCGCAGGACAAGGGCCCTGTGGAACCTTTTACAGTTCCGCAGGGCCTGTAAAACGGAGCTCTTCCACCAGGCTTTCGATTAGGAGCTGCCACTGATAAACAAGCTACTGAAATCATCTATTACAGCCCACATGCTACTGGCACTCTACTGGGGTTACTGGTCGAGTCATACTGGACCATCTTACAACCATTGCCATCCACACTTTGCTATTGTAATTAATCTGCACTTTATGTATTATTGTGGAACTTTATCTGTGTTTCATTGTAATTTTAACTCATTGTATGCCACCTTGAGCCTGCTTGTCAGGCAAGGCGGGATATAAATCGAAATAAATGAATGAATAAATAAATAAACTGTGTACTACTCAGTGGGAATCATTTTATAATTCTCTTGTGTAAGAGGAGTGGAGATGGAGGTATTTGTGAATTTCCTGCATTGTGCAGCGGGTTGGACTAGAGGACCCTGGAGGTCCCTTCCAACTCTATGATTATATGAGTACATTAGAAACTATTTTTATACCTCCTTCTGAAAAAAAGAATAACTTCTCACATTATTTCCTAGAAGAAGCATAATACAGAGATAACCTCTAGCTGTGTTTGCCTCAATAAACACATTTAAATGCAAGGAGAAAATTTTGCCACACTAGGGAACACATAGCAGATCTTTGCTGTGGGCAGGAGCAGATGCACACTAAAAGTCCGGGGGGGGGGCTGCCCTCCACTGTGGCCACCTTGACCTCACTCTTATACAAGGTGTGTGGGAGCTGCTGTAAGCACTCAGCCCTCATCCTGTGTGGGGTGGGGAAGGAGGTATGTGGTCCAGCTGAGTCCTGTGCAGATTGGGGGTCCCCATGCAATATAGGGAAGGAGGTGCCTGGCCAGGCCCCACACAGCAAAGGAGACACCCACCCAAGGGGCACACCGTGGGGGCAATGGCTGGGCAGGCTTTTTCTCCCTCCCTCCTTGGAGGAGCTGAGTTGGTGGAGGGGCCCTTTTCCAGGGCTGTGTTTTCCTCCCCTGGATGTGTGGACCTGTTCTTCAGAGACGATAGATGGCAAATTTGCAGATGTATGTTTTCCATTCATACATTAAATGTTTACCACGGGGGCGAGGGGGTATATCTTGGCTAAAGCAGTTCATCGATACAACATAGGCTGTGCTTCCATGTGTATAGCTCCTCTGAGACCTTTTTCTTTTATGTACTATTCCAAAGATTATTCTTTCATCCCATAATCAGACTTTTTATTTTGTCCTTGGCAGTATCTGAATGTCATTTAATAAATACTGGTCTTAGGAAAAGTTACAGACTGAACATTTTGAATCCTATTATCAGAGGGGGGAAATATTAAAGAAAAACAGCTTTGTAACACGTATGTCTAGTTTGGGTTCACCAGCTAAATCTTGTATCAAATGCTACAGCATGCGTAGTTTATGGGAAGCTATATGTTTTATGAGCATCCGGACCAAGATCTCACA
Source organism: Gekko japonicus (assembly GCF_001447785.1). Classification (NCBI taxonomy): domain Eukaryota; kingdom Metazoa; phylum Chordata; class Lepidosauria; order Squamata; family Gekkonidae; genus Gekko; species Gekko japonicus. The sequence continues at coordinate 1,144,621 of NW_015163616.1, read as the reverse complement.
TTATTGCTATGAAAAGACTGGAGAAATGAGTAATTTTCAACTTGCAACATGATCTCTCCCTGACAGTATCCTTGGCAGGAAAGTCTTTCCAATAATTCTTACATTCTTCATCTCCACAGATTCCATGTGTAATAGGGTACAGAATGGGAGAATATACAATAGGATTCAACATGCAGAGGAGAGAACATTCTTTATGAAATTTTCTTCACTTCAATGTATGACCAAATTCTATCAAAGAAGGGAGTTCAGCTCCAAGACACCTAAATTAAAGGTACATTTTGAAAATGTTTCATTATGCAGCAAATATAAGATTCAATTTTCAAAACATCATAAAATCTAGATGCTGTGCTGTATTTCAAAGAAGATTTTTAAGACAGGCATTTCTACATGCAAATTCAAAATGTTAACAAGGACCTGTAGACAACCACCACATTTGAGCCCTGCGCTCTATAACAAAGGGTACCAAAATTTGCAGTCCTGTCTCAGGATTTTATAATCATTCACTCTATTTGAGTTATATGTACTTGATGGAAAGAAATATGTGTCGTATAAAATGTATAACATACTTTTGCAATATGAATATGAACCTGATGAAGTGAAGTAATATATTTATTTATTTACTTGCTTGCTTACTTACTTACTGTATTTATAGTCCTCTCCTCAAGGTGGATAACACAGAATAAGTGGATGCATCAATGGAATGAAATATCTAATAAGCAATCGAATAGGACTAGGACTACAGAAATCTGAAGAATAACTATAAAGTATGAGAAATGATGTGTCAAACGATACAGAAAATGGCATTATATAAGCAGAAAACAATACAGCAAGAGCAATATCATACATACAGTATCATACATATAGCAAGCAAAAAACACAAGCAGTACACTGTAGTATAGTCCACATTCCCATTAATAACATATTATTTTCCTAATCACTAGTGCAGGTAAGAGTTAACTTGTGTCAAGGTGGCTGAGACATGGTTTCCTTGCCTTGATCCATGGCTAGTGGTGGGCATGGACCACATTTTTGCAGTTTAGTTCAGTTTGTGGTTTGTGGGTGAACCATGAACCAAATCATGAACTGATACCTTGGTTCATGAACGGAATTGATTCATATCAGTTTGTGACCCCTCCTTTCTGCTCCCTGCTGCTTTTTCAATAGCCTATCAGTAGTTGTTTGGGGAGTGGGTGGTGTTTGCATGCTATTTAAACAGGGCCGTTGCCCTGACTGTTTGCATTGTTCTGGCTGAATCACTAATAAAGCAGAGCTGATCACTAAGCTTGGGGTCGGACCATCCATGGTAATCAGTATTTAACATCTTTCTTCCCATTTCCTAGAATTTCATGGTTACGAGTGAATGGAGGATTTTTGCAAAGTAGATTCAAGTCATTGCTGTGCATATCACAAACATATTAGCTAGGACTGCAAACTTTGATTAATTCATCCATTAGATAGCTTGGCTAAAACCCTTTTTGATTGACTAGAAAATCCCACTGATTACTTGGGTAGCAAATATTTTTTGCAAAAACACCAAAAACGGCAGATGGCCAGCATCATCTTAGAAGAGGCATCCCTGCCCTCACTCTCATACTTATCTTCTTTCATAGTACCTAAACTCTCTCTCTCTCTCTCTCTCCCCCTCTCTCCCCCTCTCCCTCTCCACACACGCACCCTTATCTAAAACTAAAGACAGTTTGATTTCTTTCTTTTTTTACAACTACTGTTTTATTAATGTGCCAATTATACAGATTAAAATAATGTGAGCCATCTGTTTAAACTCATATAATTAATCAACTATGGTATTTTTAATCTGATGACAGTTCAAATGGTAGTTACCTATGGTACACTTAACTGTGCATTGTATTCCTCATTTGAAGGCATGGTTGTATAGTTGGCTTAACTGTGCTTTATGTTCCCATTCATAAGCACCAACGTGTGTATACAAGTCTGAATCATTGTTGTCCACAAATGACTTAATTATATAAGGTGTGAGCCATTAAACTGTAGGTTTCTTTTTCATAGTTCCAATAAAAACACTCACAAACCTGCTGGCTCTGGAATACATCCAGAATAAAGAAGCAGTGGTCTTTCACTTAAAGACCAGAACATTATTCATCCCTTAATGACACAACCAAATTTTGAGCTACTAAGATTTTAGTGACAGCTGAAATTTTCTTTATGCAAATAGATGAGATTTTTAAAAGACTGGGGGGGGGAGTTTTCTAAATTTTCTAAAGTCTTCTAAAACCCTGAGCCTGCTTCAGCAGGGAGGGTGGGATATAAATCAAATAAATAAATAGCAAATGCGTTGTGTGTGCTTGTTCTCACAATGCCATGTAGATACTGTGGATCATATTACATGTAATCTGTGGTATATTTCCCAGGTAATTGTGCAATGTCATGAGTCATGATGACTTCCCCCATGATTCCAAGCATGTACTCATAGCAGCTACCAGGCAGCTGCCTTGTGCAATGATGAATGCTTTTGAATGTGCATATGCAAATGCAGCACATGAACTCAAAATACTTCTCAGTTTTAAATGCTGTATGCCTTACCCCTGACTTTGGGGCAGACTTTGCCATCAGTCCAGTACGTTTTAAGCATGCATTAACAGCGACTACCAATCAGCTGCCCAGTGTAAGGACATATACCACCAAATGCACAAATGTAAAAGCCACACATACACTGGAAATGCAACATGTTTGAAATTACAGGAGTATTAGTGGTTTCAGAGTATGGGTGATCCCTATGGGAAACTGGGTTTTGTCAGAATTTTGATTTCAGGCATATTAATTGTGAGGATTACAGCACTGCCCACTTCTTTTTTACAACTGGCATGCTCACTTTGGTTCAAAATTCTCCGGTTAGGCTTACTCACATTGCTGGCTTCCCATAAGATGTCATACCTCTGCTCAGCTATCTCCATGGGCTACTCTTGACTTTTTAGATCAAATAAAAACACCTTGTCCTAGAGTTCTGATATTTATATGACCTTACCATACCCTGTTCCTTTGACTTTTGTTTGTCATTAGATGCTTGAGACATGCTTATTTCATTCCCCACCCACATTTGCAGGGTAACTTTCGGAAACATGCAGCTAGATTTTCTAACTACGTTGGTATGTGGATCTTCTGTCTCTTCCTTCCTGCTCCACTTACTGTTTCTCACTAAGCTCCAATTTCACAAAAACACTTGTTACAGACATATAATGCCATGCATTCTGACTGACAGCACCATACATAAATGCAAACAAATGGTGTTGATAAAATCATCTTTTGTGATTCCAGTACTACTGGCATGGAACAATTTTGAGAACTGAAAAGGTTGAGCAGTGATCTGAACTGGACTCTGCTCTCTCGGTAGCTGACCTTTGGACTGAACTTTGACTCTGACTCTGGAATTTGGCTTGGATTGACCCTAGATTCTGACAAAAACTTTGTCTGTTGCAATGTTGCCTGGTGGATAGTGTGTAACTAGAAGGCTTAATGTGCCCAACTGGTGGTGGTGTTGCTTTTATGTGACTCCTGAATGTAAGACCTGAGATCCCTTAAATATGATTCCCTTTCTGCAGAACCTGTATCCCAAGTTATATCACTTGAACCCAAGCCATTTTACCAGACATCTATAAAGTTGTTCCCTTTCCTTCCACACCTCAAGGTCCTCGCATCCTGAGCAGTTCCCAACCTTAACTTCTGGCTTCTAATCCTGGGTTGAGGCAAAAATAGCCTTCTATCTCCCACTCCCTGTTTGGCCTATTCCCCCAGCCTGGCCTGGTCCTTCTTCCCCATGCCCTTTTCTTCTGCTTGCTCTGTCCACCCATCTGTCCTGTCTTTCTCTGAAATACTGCAGGCAGCCCTTAGGTAAGGAACAACCCAAAAGCTCCACCTGACTTTCTGATAGCTCTCTGAGTCAGCTACTTCATTGGCTTGTGGTTGCTTCTGCTTCCCAGTAGACCCTCCCAATTTCCCTCATGGGCTTTGAATTTCATGGTTTAGCCCATTGCCACAGTGGGGCAACCTCAGTTGCTGCACTGCCACACTGTACAGTATAATACATTCTTTTGCATCAAAATATTACCAAACATCTTTCATTTTAAGATTTTGAACAGTTCTGGAATTCCACCATAGAATCTGAAAGGACATCATAATATATATGAAGGTCTCACTTGGCTTGTAGAACAATTTTGTCAAGTACATATGGGTAAATTGCAACAGGAACCTAAGTTTTGCCTGTCCTCTGTCATGTGAACTGCTTATGATCTGTTGTGTTAGGAATGTGGGAATGCTAGCCCAAGATATTTTCCTGTCCAAAACCCTCATCTCTTTATTTGGCAGCTGTGCAATAATGATTCTCAGAATAGAGGAAAAGTTACCCCCCCATATACACCAACTAGGATCTCTCTCTCATACACACAATTCTTATTTAGAAAGTACTTAAAATATTTTATTGTCAGTCCAAAATAAGAAAGTAAGTAAAATGATCTAAATTACAATATTATCAGCCAGTCTGATATGAAGCACAGGGATTTTAATTCCAGAAATTCTATTGTTACACAGCTGCCAATATTTCCATATATCCAAGAAATGGAAGGACTCCATTATTGAAAAAGCTCACAATGATGTAACCAAAGATTATACTGACCTAAACAATCAAACCCACTAGCAACTTCAGACACTGTCCCAAGTCAGAAGCACCAAGTTCTTGTCTCTATTTATTAACATAACTTGGCTACAAAAGTATTTTTGATAACAGTCCCATTAGCCTTTTTGTTTGTCATGCAAGTTGGAATGCTTTCAGGGCCATAAGAGAAACCGGAGATTCCTTCTTCGAGCAATTAGACTTTGTAACATCAACATTGTGTATTTCATTAAGAAAATGGATCCATCAGCCCTGGGAGTGTCACAGGAATACTTCATCAGAGTGGGAAAATGCACATGCTACCAAACTGAGCCAGTTGAAATAGTTCTACAAACAGCTGTTTTAGATGTTCTAGCATAACTACTATTTGAATTCCCTTCCCTGACTTTTTGCATACAGCATTAGGTGTAATTTGTTATTGGTCCCAATTAATTTATACCAAAAGGAAGCAAGTTATTTACACCTATATAGGATATACTTACAGGTAAGAGAACATAAATCTCAGACTCTCGTTGCCAGAGTCTCTGGCCATCAATATAATATATACATGTTTCTATCACTAGATGATGCTTTGAATATAATGTACAGAGCTGAATGTATAGCATGGGTCATCATTTGATTCTTGGAACAACAGAGTCATGCTGGAAGCTTTATGTGCAAGGATTCTTGTGTGTATCTTACCAGCCTTGCATTAAGACTCAGTAGTAAGCAGAGGGAATAGCTGTAGTGTGTGGTGTGGGACAATTCAGAACCACGATTTCCCCTAAAGATATCAAACTACTGGTTTCTCTGCAACACTGACCCTTTAATATGACCGTGGCTCAGATTTGAGACATGGTGCCAGGTCTCACGGAACAAAGTATGCTATAGGAGATTTTCTTTTCTGCCCCAATATATCAAACTCTAGTGGAATAGTCTGTCCCACTTTACTTTCTGCTGTGGCCTTTGACAGTACATTGGCTGAATAACAGTGATTCCTAAGTTGAGTTACACCCGTCTAAGCCAATTGATTTCAGTTGGTTTAGAAAAGCATAACTCATTTTAGGATTGTACTTTGTAAGCAGTTTCCTTTTATCACTTTTAAAAAGTTATATTTCAGCTATTGGCCCTTTTATTTCCCTCAAAAGATTATACAAACTGTGGCATCCTTTTCATGATCATTTTATGTAAAATGTATATCTCAAGGATTATTTCCTCCCACTTGTTCTCTTCTGCCAGTTTTGGTCTTCAGGGTGGCAAACTTGGCATTGACCAGAGCCTGGACTTTTTCCCATCACATCACATCCTCTGTGGAATGGGGTCTCTGAAGAAGAGAGGGGAGGCCTTCATTGGTGGTCTTTAGAAGGCACTATAAGGCTTGATTGTTTGCCAGGGCTTTTGATGGACATGAGAAATAGGCACCTTTTAAGGGAGAAGGAGGTATCTCAGGTTTTTAATTTTATTTATTTAAAACTTTTAAAGTTTTGATTGTTGTTTGTAAGCTACCTTTACCCAAGAGGAAAGGTGGGACATAAACATTTTAATAAACAAATAAAATAATCTCTTATATGTATATTTGTATTTTATTTTCATTTAAAACATTTGTATCCTGCCTTTCCATCCAGAGCTTCTCAAGCTGCTGTAGTTGAAAACACCCTTTCTAAAGGAATATGTTCTCCTGTGACACCCCCCCCCAATAGCAGCACTGATGTAGAAAATTTTTAGCTTCACTTCTCAATGGAGTGGTCTGTAGGAAAGGCTCTCAACTGAAGGTGCTGAATAAGAACTGATTGAAATACTGCCTTTCATCTTGGTTTCCAGGATAATTTTATTCTAGCTGTGCTGAGTGACCTTGCAAAAATCAGGAAACCTCTGTATCGTTCCTGTTTATCTGGGAAATTACTGCTTTCCAGACAGGTGAAGGTACTATTTTCAACTGCTTCAGGATTCTTGAATGGAAGCTACCTACCAGGAAAATCCTGAGCACTGCTGATGCAGCTCTCTCCAAAGTTTTCTCCCTCTCTTTGGTAGGACTGGGCTGTCTCTAGCTGACTGCCTCATTTTTTCTATTTGGCTAGACACCATGTGGAAAGTTCCCTGAGTTATTTCCACTTGACTACAGCAGCATCTGTCAACAATGACAAAACTACAGACAGAGTTGGTTGTGGAAGGGCAGTTTTAATCTGTGCATTAACCTCTTGATGGGTTCAGCCATTTGGTGTTTTAGGACATGCCTTTTAGGTTCAGAAGCATATTCTGAAGATTCATTCCCCACACCCACCCACACCTTTCCATTTCTCCTGGTAGCAGGGTGGATCCTAGAGGCACAGAGCACTAAGATTAATAATGGTATCATAGGCATTTTGCATCTTTCTCTGTTTGCTTATGCTCACTCAATCTGTGAGTGTTAATAAACGGAATGGAATGGTGTGCTAAGATTTATGTAATTAAGAAGGGGAGAAAAGTTCAAAATGTTCTTTGTGAGGTGAGTTTTCCTTGGACTATAATCCTGGATGGATACAGATTTTGGTTTTAGGTTTTATTTACAAATGGACAGAGTTTATGAGAGCCCAGCAGAAAACAATGAAAACAATCATAGGCAATGCTAGCGTGATATACTGGTTAGAGTGTCAGGCCAGGATCTGGGAGGCTGTGGTTTGAATCCCCTCTCTGCCATGGAAGCTCACTGGGTGACCTTGGGTCAGACCCTCTCTCTCAGCCGGGTGTTGTGAGGATAAAACAGAGGAAGGCAGAACAATATGGTAAGCTTTTTTGAAACCCTTTGGGGCAAAACATGGGGTATGAGTAAATAAATGAATTCAAGGGCCCAGACTTAGTAGCTTGGGTTGCAACAAGGTACTTAAAGGGACAGTTCCCTTTAAATGGTAGGGGAAAAGCGGGGACGTGATGATGTCACACAGGGTGATGTCATCATGCCAGGGATGGCCATGCCCCCTCCTGGAATGCTCCCTAATCCCCCCATCAGGGAGAAGATTGGAGCTGGAAACCCTGATGATTTGGGACTATGGTCTATGCTGTTGTGTATTGTAAGTAGAATCCTATTTACGTACTGCTTAATGTGTCATGTGAATACTTATGCTATGCTTCAGTTATTCATGGTGGTTCCAGACTTCTAAGATCATAACCCATTGGTTATTGAATGCCCCATTTTGTTGATTGCACTGACTCACTATGCGTAATCCACCTTAAGTCCCTGTGAGAACAGCGGACTATAGATAAGGTAAACAAAAAAAAATTATGCAGAGTTAGTCCAGTGTAAGCCCATCGAAATAAATGGATTTAGACTAGTGTTAACTATGCATAGGATTGCACTGTTTGTAAATGATCCAAACAGAACAATGCCATTAAATCTGATATGGTTACACAGGAGTTTGTATACAGCCTTGTGCAGAGCATGCCAAAGTACCCACCCGTATGAATTGAACTGCACATTACAGAAGGAAATCATCATTCTTCTCTAACTCTTCCCCCCACCCCCATTGCCTTTGTCCCCTTCTACCTCTGCCTGTCGCTCTAATGCATTTTAAACAGAGCCATTCTCAGGCAAGTTTTATGACCAGGGCATTACTGGTGCTTATGATGTTAATTTCTACCTTGGATACTGTTGCTAGGTGGGAACACAGAGGATATGTCACCATGTTCCTTTGGCAGCACAATGACATTGCATGTGTGGGAGAAGCCAACTGTCTTGCTTTCAGTGTTTTTGTGTATGTGTGCTTTTTTAAAAAAAAAAACAACTTTATACACATTTTAATTTTTCACAGCTTTGCTTGAGTCACCTCCTTTGGCATTCTCAGTTACTATACATTCTGCTGTGTTCCTATAGCCTTCCCTTTGGAGATGTTGTACGATCTGGAATAAGTAAAATAACACAACCTGTAGCACAAATGAACTTCATGGTGTTTAATAATAATACTGAGCATTTACATAACACTTTCAATATGCAGAACACTTGACGCATACCCTTTTTTGCAATCCTTGTAATATAATAGGCTTCAGTTGTTATTCCCAGTTGTGGGGGAGGTGATCAGGAGGGCTGAGAGAATGTGACATGCCTAAGGCTATGTACGCAATGTGTGGAAGAAGCAAGTTTTGAACCAGGGAACTGTCAGCATCACAGCTCATGTCCTTAGCCACTATGCTATACTTTTATTTGGATGGAGAGATCTCACAGCAATGGGGTCTTCCGTATAGTATCAGGCGTTCAAATGAAGAAGAAATAGCAAAGTTGCAACAAGGGCAAGGTGGCAGGTTAAAAAGAGCTTTAATAAATGGAACTTTCTTTGCTAAAGAAAGTGTTCACTAGTTCCATACCCCCCCCAAAGGAGGCAATGGTGGTTAACCTTATTAACTGGGTGGTGATCTTGCACTGCCACCAGTGCACATACCAACAGCAGGTTCTCAGAAAAACCTGTATGCACAATGGATGTCTATCATATTTTTACCCCTTTCTTCCTCCAAAGAACTCAAGGTAGCATACATGGTTCTCCAGTCCTCCACTTTGCCCCTACAACAAACTTGTGAAGTAGGTTAGGCTAAAAGAAGAAAAGGCTAAAGAGCTTCATGGCTGAGTGTGGATTTGAAGTTGGGTCTCCTAGATTCTAGTCCAACTCTGAAACCACTACACCATACTGGCTTTTAGATACAGCCCTGACAGGGCAGACCCTGTAGTTTCTAGTATTTCCCGCTGTGTGACATCCATGGCTTCCCATCCTGATAATATGTTCTTCCTTGCCCTGACATCTCAGGTTCTTGTCTCTTGGTCCCCAACACTCTTGCCACCATCAATTGCAGTACAGACACTGGGAGAAGAAATTGGATTCTGAGGATGTATTCCTGAAGCCCTAAATCTGTCCCAGGTGAGGGCTGTACACACACATTTCCCTCATGCTGTCCTGCAGTAGATGCAGATGTAGGCTTGGGGCCATATGATATTGAGAAGTTCTGTTTGCTGAGCAACAGTTGAGAGGAATTTGCTGCCTATATCATGGAATGCCTGGCAGAGTTATTCTGGCCCTGGATGCCTGCTGCTTCCCTTCAATAGGTAAGTCTCCTTGCCACTAAAAGTACTGGGAGGGGAGGGAAAATCAGGTGCCAGGGCTGCTGGTACACACTGGCATATATCCTCAAAATTTAATACTGCTCTCCTATATTGCTTTCCAGTGGCAAAAGGAAACAGGTCTTTAGCTGCCCAAAGATTTCCTTTATGACTATAATTTCATTAATTGGTATTTGTAATCTATTATATTCTTATCCTCCAAGGAGCCCTGGGAGTATACATGATTTTCCCTCCTATCTTAACCTTATAACCCTGTTAAGTCTGAAAGAGAGTGACTGGTTTCAGGTCACCTACAGTATAATTCTAACTGAGTCCACTGAAGTCTGTTTAGGATGGCACTATTATGGATTTGAATTCCTTGGTCCTAGCCCAGCACTTGGTCTTACAATGCACTAGCTCGCAGATAATCATGTAACATAAATTGATTTACAGTAATAACAAAACTAAGAAACCAAAAATTATGTTAACTCAATAAATTCATGAACATGTCCCCATTTTCCTATTTTCTTGTATCATTTCTAAATTATTAGATTAAAGAAGTACAGCACAACTTTATATGGAATGTCTCATTTTTAGAGCATATTGAAGCAACTATACTAATTCAGATTTGCTCAAGCATCTTAAGGGCAATTGGCAGCATCTGTTTCACACAGTTTGAATCTGTGTTCTGTTGTCCACCAAGGACATGCCATGTGGTAAATTCTATTGGAACATCTAGAATAAATTGATAGTTAGCATACTGCAGAAAAAGAGATAGGACTTGCCAGAGGGTGACAAATGGAGCTATTTATTTTGATAATGTTTCTTCAAGGAGGTGGCCTTTTAATAATAAAAAATAGATTAGATTAAGAAAGTTGAACTCCCTGGAGTAGTGTAATTCCCACCTCACATTTTTCCAAACCAAAGCACAGCCACTATCCAGTATATAGGAAACTGAGTGCCCAGGGTGAACCCTTGATGTAACTAGTAGGGAACAGTACTGGTTACAAAAGAACAGTCTACGATGTACAAAATAAGGTAGGCTTGCATGGGAGATCTCTGTATGAATTCTTCCTCTAATGCTTCCTAGGGGCTTCAGAGATCTGTGAAGAACTCCTGTATCCAACTGGTAGGAAGGATGACTGTTCTGTGGAGAGGAGTGGAGGGCTGTATTTTCATTGGTCAAAGTTTCTTTGAAAACCCAGATTCTCATCTTGGGGCTACATCTGGGTGAGATGGGACAGGATAGTGAAATAAGCAGCCAGGGATACATTTACCAGATGCTGCAGCTGGTACAAAATGCAACAGCCCATTTGTTATCGAGGGGTAGCTGATAGGACGTCATTCCTATTCTGAGGTCTCTTCACTGGCTGCTGATTAGTTTCTGGGTCCATGTATGACTTGGGGGCCACATCCTTGAAGGACTACCCTTGCATGTTCTCCTTGCATGTAGCAGCTTAGTTCTCCACAGCAAGGTCCATTATCAGTGCCACAGTTGTTTAAGGCGCATTCTGCTACCATCCAGGTTTGGAGTTTTTCAGTGGCTGCCCCATGCCTCTGGAACAGCCTCTCAGAAGAGGTAAGTGGGCTCCTACCCTCATGGATTTCTAGCAAGGCTGCAAAACAGCACTATTCTCAAGAGCTTTTAGGACAGCCAGAACCTGAGCAAAGATGGAATACCCTTAGGATGGGGGCATAGCTTGTTTTTACTTTTGTTTAAAATGTATTGTTTTACTGTTTGATATTTTTATACTGCTGTATTTTTGTTGTTACCTGTCTTAGGTTCTGGAATGCCTGGGAGAAAGGCAGGCATAGAAATAAATAAACTACTGTAACACACTCTATTTCGAGTTGTTTTTGAGGAGTGTTTAGAAAGTGGACTTGTCTTCTAGTTTTTTAGAAGGAAGTAGCTGCTAACAGCATGTTATTTCTGTTCTGTTTCATCTGACCTGTTTATCATCTAATTTCCATATGCAATTCAAATCGTTGATTGTGATATTTAAAGTCTTAAATAGGGGCAAATATTCTAAAGGATTGCCTTATCCCTTATAGAATGGCCCAAGCCATCATTAGAGATCGTCATGTGCCCCACCATCTGCAATATGATGATAAATTGTCATGAGAAACTAGATCGTCTTGACTTTAGAGGAGGAGGAGGAGCCAGAACTCTGTAGCCAGAACTCTGTAGAGCCAGAACTCTGGAATACCCATTAAAAAAACTACCTGACCCCACCCTTGTCTATGCTAGCATTCCATCAAAGATTGAAAATAGTTTGGTATGTAACCATGTCCCAAATATGGGTTTAATCTATGAAAATGTGGGGTTTTTTTCTGAAATTGTTTATAGTGTCTTTCAATACATTTTCTTAGTGCTTGTGACTGTTTTTTGATTCTGAAAAATGAATAGGCTGCTTTATAATTCATTGTTGTGTTTTTTAATTTACTGTTCTGCGTATTTTTATGTGTTTACATTTAATGTAAACCAGCTGAGGTATCTATTTCAAGATGGAAGTGCAAAAGAAGTTCTTAGTACTCCACTACACCCCCCCCCCCAAAGGTGTCATGGTTTTCAGGGGTTTGCTCAGCATTCTCTCCGTATACTTTTCCATGCTGGTTGTGGATATACCAAATAAACTGAAAGGAAACAGCACAGAAATTAGGCTAGTCATGTAATGCATTAATTAAATGTATACTTCGCCCTATGGCCAAGCTTGCAACAATCATAAGAACATAAGAGATGCCAATGTTGGATCAGGCCAAAGGCCCATCCAGTCCAACACGCTGTATCACACAGTGGCCAGAAATACCAGGTGCCATCAGGAGGTCCACCAGTGGGGCCAGGACATTAGAAGCCCTCCCACTGTTGACCCCCCCCCCCAAGCACCAAGAAGACAGAGCATCACTTGCCCCAGAGCCCCTATCTATACATTGTGGCTAATAGCTAATCAAAGAAAACAGTTTCAAAACATTCTAATCAATAGACTCTCAAAAATGTAGTAGATGGTATCTGAATAGTCCCCTATTATCTGATTGTTCATCCATCACATATACAGGGACACAAGTTTGCCAACCTCCAGGTGGCACCTGGAGATCTCCCACTATTATAATTGATCTCCAGACAACCAAGATCAGTTCCCCCAAGAGAAAATGGCAGCTTTGGAGAGTGGACTCTATTGCATTACACCCTGCTGAGGACCCTCTCCTCTCCAAACCCTGCTCTCTCCAGGCTTCACACCCAAAATCTCCAGATATTTCCCAACCCTAAACAGATGGGGGGGTCAAATGTAATAACTCCCTTGCATTGGGAATCTGGAGAGAAAGCTGGAAAATGTCAAGCATTCCACTCTAACAGGAGACACTTACCAGCAATTAAAAACAGAGATGATACTCTACCCAAATAAAGAAGGAGATTATTGTTCATTTTTAAAGTTAGATCAACACATATGTTAATCCATCCCAGAAAAATTCTGTTTCTAAATGATATGCATTTACCATCTCTCCCACTCTCTCTGATGAATATAAATCTCTGCTAGCTTCACCCCTGCAACAGTCTAAAACTGAAACTTCAGTTAACAATTGGAAAACAAGAACAGCTCCAGGCCAGATGGATTTTTGTCTGAGTGGTACAAAGTAGTGAAAAATAAATTTGCACCCCTGCTACTTAAGGTTGAGCAAGCAGCTAGGGAAACAAATCAATTGCCTGGTTCTATATATGAGGCGCATACTTCTGTTTGTTGAAACCTCATAACGGTCTTATGTGCTGCTTGGGCTTGAGATCTGTCTCACTTATTAATGTTGATGCTAAGAGCCTATCAACAGTCTGAATGGCATGACTACAAAAAAAAATTCTTCCCTGAGCTTTAGATGAAGCTCTCATACTCTCTAAGGATGTTTGTTCGCCTGCTGTGAGTCCCTACCCGTTGGTCGTGAGAAGGGAGACAACTTCTGCAAGGAACCCAATGCAGCCTGCAAGGAACCCAATGCTGATTTCTTGGCTTCTCTTCATGTGGAGGATGGTACAGTGCAGGGTAAGATTTCCCACTCCTTCACAGACCCATCATCTTGCCATTGCTTGCCAGCAGCCCCCCTGTTCATTCTTCCTCCTTTGCAGACCTGCTGCACCACCAGCTGCACTGCAAGCTGACTGCAGAAAGGGTCAGGGAATCCCTAATAATTTCAGCACGATCACTAGGGTAGTGTCAGCAAAAACATCTTCTAATTGGATGCTGAAAAGACATTTCACTAAATCCATGGGAAAGGTCTATATCAGGGGTGGCCAAACTTGCTTTAGCCCGCCAGCGGGAAAGCTGTTCATTGGATCTGTATCTGTTTGAAGTTCCTTTATTATGCTTGACCTAACTGTGTATCCCCAGTTCTAACAAAGAACGTGTTTGAGTATGTCTTCAACGCTTTGAAATAAATTTTGCTTTTCTTGAAAACGTGGATTTATTCTCGATGCTTGGGGATCCAACACAGCCACACAGAATAAACGTCAGATGTTTGAGAGCTGCAAGACATGAACAAATATTACACACACATTTTTATTGAAAATATGCAAATTTGCTTTTTATTAACATTAAATTAGACTGTGTGAAAGAGCCACATGCAGCTCCCAAACTTCAGTTTGGCCATCCCTGGTCTATATTGTGCCTCTCCAAAATTCAGTGCCCCAAGGGGAATTCCTAAACTAACAACTGCTTGATATAAACATTACCTGAACAATTTAAAACCGAATCTAAATCAATGGATTCACAATGGAAAAGTGCATTCGTATCTGTTTCAAAAATTTGTGACTCTAGCTAATTCAACAAGGGGTTATGTTTTAATATTGTACATTGGACTGCTCATTAATTGTTGGATAACAACAAATGACTATTGCTAAAGGTACAAAAGTCCAGAAGCAACTCTAGTACTTACTGTGGAATACTTACTTTAAATGGTAAACACAATATGATCATATGGGGTTCTCCATTCAAGGAAAAATGGGCATTGTGAATATGGCAAAGTAGATTTTTTTAGCATATTCTTTCTAAAACTCCCATCATCCCAAGAGAAGCCCTAGAAGGCTTGTCTGACTAGGCAAGTCTTTCCCCCATTGAAAGTCCTGAGATCCTAAAACTGGTGAATTTGGGCAGGCAACTGATCTCAAAGTTATGTGGCCTCTATAGAAATTGTCAACTCCATAGTGGCCATCAACTTGATAGATAACAGAAGCAGCAACACATTTTTCTGAACTAAATATAAAAGACTGGGGAGGAACAGATGCTTCCTCGTATGACTTTTTTCTTTGAGAGAGAGAGGGAGGGACAGAGGGAGGGAGGGAGGGAGAGAGAGAGAGAGGGAGAGAGAGGGGGGAGAT
>NW_015163616.1:1118116-1129536 GCF_001447785.1 Gekko japonicus | reverse complement strand
ATATATAATATTTTGATTTTATTTTTAAAAAAATCAATCATTAATAGCAGTGAAATATAAAATAGCCTTAGAGCTCTTCGAATGCACATGCACTGAATCAACACATCAAAGCATTATTATTATTATTATTATTATTATTTAAAAAATGGTTTTTCACATACAGAACTCTTAAGCAGTGAGGGGCTAAAGGAACAGTCACAAATCTCTGAGATACTGTGTGATTCTACGGTGCAGTACATAATGAGCATGCCAGCCTCCCCTAAAAGAAGGATTTTGATGATGTGAATGAAATTCTGCCTACTGTTCTTTTACTAACATGCAATATGGTTAATCAGGAGGAAAGTATGTGCCTTTGCATTTTGTATGGGGCAGGGGGAAGCAGGGAGGGGGAACTTCTGAAGGTGCAAGGTGGCTCTCCAGGGTGCTTCTCCTGATGAGGATTCTATTTGCAGGGAAAATCACATTTGGAAATCATTGCGAGAAAGATCTTTAGCTGAGCTGCCTGCCAGGTGATTGATCTGATCCATATGAAGCATCAGATCATTGCATCCTGTAATATATTTTTGCTTATATTACCTGTTTTTGCATGTGATCAATATGATAAAAATTATTTTAAAAAAAACCTTGAAAGGCAAAAATGCATTATTTCTGACTCAAGGCGGGGGGGGAGGGGTAGAGGCAAAGGGGCAAGCTTTGCTCCCGTGCTATGTGTCTGGTGAAGCAGAAAAGCAATTCAGTCAGACTAAAGGCTACAGATGAGGTGGTATATTCTTGGCAATAAATGCAAATGATTTGAATTCATTTCCCTGCTAAAAGAGAGAGAGAGAAAAAAAATTAAAGCTAAAGATGTTGCAGATCAAGGATTTCAACTTTAAGCTCACACAAAATTATCATAAAAGAAAACAAGCCACTTAAGAGGATGAGGGGAAAAAATAATCTGTGCTAATGGAAATAATCTGTGCTAATGAATGGACCCTGTGCAGGGTTTGAAGTACCTCTCTGCACTGTAGCGTTTCCCCCCCTTTCCCAGCCATGCACAATAGCATCAGGCCTCTGCTGCAATCAGTCTGCAGAGAACAGCTTGTAAATATTTGGATGCTCATTGGCCCATGAGGATAAATCGTCCTCCCTTAACATCAAAGAGTTCCTTTGCTAGTTCCTTTGTTAGGTAACAAATGGTTGCAGTTTTTGAAGCACATTCAGATTTCTCTTAATGAGTTGTGACATTTTTCATAGTCTTTTTTTTCCCTGGATGAAAGTGAAGTGGTCCCTGCTTGATTATTAATCATGATGAAACAAAGAATAATAATGCTGATTTTCTTTCATTCTCCTAGTGAAAACCAGAATGAGCCAGAAGTTCACCGGTGCAGAGATGGGGGGGGGGGCTACTCTCATATAACAATCTGGAGTATGTTCTTATATGTACCAAGAGAGAATAAAAGACCCTGTTTGCCACAGCTTCAAACACTTCAGTGTTTATTTCTCTTGTCCCCACAATGCAATGTTGATCAATGATGCTGCTGTTGGAGAACTGAAGCGTTGCATAACCATGACACAGCCATTTTGCTTTCTCTTGATTTTCTTGCTGGGTATAATTCTGCTGTGAATATTATTATTTTTATTGATTTTTTAAAAATTATACCTTGCCTTTCTGCCCCCATAATGACCACCTGGGCAACTAACAAATTAAAACATAAATAA
Organism: Gekko japonicus; assembly: GCF_001447785.1. Classification (NCBI taxonomy): domain Eukaryota; kingdom Metazoa; phylum Chordata; class Lepidosauria; order Squamata; family Gekkonidae; genus Gekko; species Gekko japonicus. The sequence continues at coordinate 1,127,835 of NW_015163616.1, read as the reverse complement.
TAAAATCACATCTTAAAAACCATCAAAACAACAACAACAAAATGATTAAAACCAAAGCTAAGAAATATACAAAACATTAAAACAAGAATAAAAATATTTGGCAGGAAGGAGATATCACTGAGGGAACACCAAATGAAACAAAACAAAAAAAAAGTTTTCTCTCCACTGGCAGAAAATGACAACAGAAAAGGACAGATGAATCTCCTTGGGGAGAGAGTTCCAGAGTTTTGGTGCCACTACCAAGAAGATCCTTTATTGTGTGGGCACAAGATGACCTTAGTGGCTGAGTGGTGTAGGGTTGAGGCTTAGGGTCCTCCTCCAGGTGCACAGAGTCAGGTTCCACACTTGAGTTCAATAATCAAGGCAAGGTTTATTATCCAGACAAAATAGAAACAGTATCACTCCAAGAATGGATAACAAAAGGAAAAAGAATGGCTGGCAAAAGTTTATGGCTGGTCAGAATACAACAAACAATTAAAATCAGCTGGCATCCACAGTTAAAATGTATTAGTCCAAAGGAAGGACAAGGACAGCATCCTCCCTAAAATGATGTGTACCTCCTTCAGCTATTTCTCCCCCTTCCTTTATCCTGCTGGACATCATAATGAGCTGCCGAGCACTTTATCCCGGCCAGCTGTTGATTTAGGTAGGCTCCTAGTGAGATGAAAAGCAGTCATTCCTGTAACAACTTACAAGGTCAGGCCTCCCCCTCTACCCTTCTCTTGGTTCTTCGGGGTTGCAGTTTTGCAGCTGAGCTGGTCTCTTCCTTACAGGTGGGTTCATAAAGGACTAGGCAGCAGGCAACACCCCCTCCCAAAAGTGCCCTGCTCCCTCACCAAACAGCAAGCACCCACCTGGCTTGCATGGGGAGGGGACGCGTGTCTCAGCCCATGCTTGGCTTGCTGCCAGCCGGCCGCAGCCCTGGGGAGCACAGGCACCCTGGAAAAGAAGACGACTGGGCGGGCACATGATTGTAATGTGTGAGCACCTCCCCAGACTTGCATCATGCATCTGGGCTTGGCCCTGCCTTTGGAAGCCGGAGAGAAGCCATTGCAGGAGGCGGGCTGCACTTTGCTAAATGCTGGGTGGGAGGAAAGAGGCGCCACCACCAGTAAGAGTCAGGCTGCTTCAGGAGGTGCAAGATGGAGCCGTGAGCAAGCAGAATGTGGCACAAAGAAAGGCCCTCTCCCCCGGAGGGCTCTTGTGGTCAATTACAATCCTTGGGTAGAAATAACCAGGATTTTGTAGTGATGCCAGCCTCCAGGTGGGACCTGCAGATCTCCTGGAATTACAGCTGATATCTATAGTCTGGAAATAGTTCCCCTGGAGAAAATGGATGCTTTGGAGGGTGGGCTGTATGGCCTTGTACCCCACTGAGGTCCTTGTTCCCTCCAGGTACCATCCCCAAATATCAAGGAGTTTGCCAGCATAGATCTGGCTGGCCACCCCATCCCCTACCAGTGGCCAGGGGGGACCTGACAACTCTAAGACTGGCACCTGGCAGTGCTTTTCTTTAGGTGTGCCATAAAGTCCTGCATCAACTTGGGTTGCAGTGAACATCAGGTTGCCAATGTCCAGGTTGGGTTTAGAGTTCTCCCAGAATTATAAACTGTAGTAGTAGTAAAATTTATTGTCTAGCCAATGGCCATTACAATTTAAAATTTAAACAATATACAAATTAAGACAACTTACAGCACTGGAATTTGAATTAAATTTAAAATATAATAAGCTCTAAAATCTGCACACTCAATATTTAAATTAATTAAAATCTTAAATATAGATACCCATCTCCAGAAACACATACGCATTGCCATTTTACATTGCCGATTTAAAGTTCAATTTCATTTCATTTTCCTATGTTCTTGGCCCTGATTTCACTAGCCTCTAAGGCGAAGAGTGCTACCCTATAAGAAACTGTAGGGTCAAATTATAAACTGAGTTTCCTAACCTGGAGCTAGCAACCTTACCTCCCCCACTCCCATCCCCTGCTGGTGGCCACCACATGTTTTCTAGATAGGGATACTGACTTCCAGGGGAGGTCTGGAGATCTCCTGGAGTGACAGCTGATCTCCAGACTAGACATCCATTCCCCTGGAGGAAGTGATCACTTTGGAGGGTGAACTCTATAGCATTATAACCAGCTGAGGTTCCTCCCCTCTCCAAACCCCACCCTCTCCAGGTGGCACCTCCAGAATTTGTCCAACCAGAATTTGCCCAACCTTACTTCTAGGGAGATGCAAGAGGTTATTTTATTCAGCTATTTCTCCTTTGCATGGGGAGCCAAAGCAGCTTGCAACATCATTCTCTCCTCCTCTATATTTCCCTAACAACCACCACCCTGTGATGTACTCCGCTCCACTGTACTAAACTACCCTCTTGTTGCCCCCCTAACAAAACTGTTCCTTCCAGTATGTTGGTTCCGAGCCATTTAGGGCTTTGAAGGTCAGCACCAGAACCTTGATTTGTTCCTGGAAACAGACTGGATGGATGGGCCAAGATGGACTTTAGTATTTGAACTCCTTTAAAAAGTCTCTTCTGAAACCAAATATGTCCATATTGGATTTGAGGGCAGTTTTCCATTTGCATAAATGTTGAATCTTGTGGCCACTGTTACCATCTGGTTCAACAACACTTAAATCTCACTCTGGGTTCTGAGCACCACTTGGGATCAAGTCCAGGGTTGCCTCCTCTCTAGTTAGATTTACAACTACCTAAAAAGGAACAATAATTTTTGATATCTAGAATTTTTACCTCTTTGTTATGACTGCAATATGCATTGATCCAGTGAATTTAAGGAACTCACATCTCCTTGATTTCTTTGTCCATATCAAGATCATTTTCAGAGTTCTGATCAGGTGCGTAGTTCATCTCTGGTTTTAAAATACCTTACAGCCTTGCTATTTTCACTGAGTGACCTGTTGGGACAGTTTAATCCTCTTACATTTTCTAGCTTATTTATATGCCTTCTGTGACATGCAGAACAACATTTCACCCACCGTGATGAATTCTAATGCCTATTTTTAAGAGCAGACAGCTATCTAAAAACAGTTTTATTAAAAAAATCAAACACTGTCAAGCACGCGTTAGAGCTGTCCCAATTGGATTGCTGTGGATTCAGGGCCTGATTCATACACACAATTCAGCAAGCAATTGTAATTACCATATGACAGTATGACCAAAGTATATCATGTAGTGGCTCCCAATGTGTGTGACTAGTAGCTGTCAATGGAAGAAAAGAAATAATGAAAAGACCGAAGTTCAAAACCACCTGGTATGAATTGGAATACAAATCCATCAAAGTTGCATTGCTCAAGTGGATTACAAATATATAATCACATCAAGCAACCTTTATTTTATGTTGATTTTACTGTTTTTGCACACATTTTATATGGTTTTATACAGATTTAAATTTATCTCATTCCTTGGTGGGTTCATTTGAAGGGAGGGGTTTTGTTGAAATCCCAAGTGGTTCTTTTCTGTGACTAGCACTGAGCACTATAATTCCCACAGAGGAATATGAATAAGGGAACATTTTGGGAGAAACACAAATATTTCTCCCCAAAATTCTTACTAACAAGGCTTGTAATTACCAATCTGATTATGACCTGAAGGTAAATTTGCATGTGAATGTATACTTAACTGCTACAGATATAACTATAGTCAACACAGGAAATCGAATCTAAGAAGAAAGATAGTAACGGAATAGTCAATATGTTTCACACTAAACTCATTTTAACAAATACAGTGAAAGACGAGAAGAGGAAAAAGAGATTGGATTTATACCCGGCCCTTCACTCCCAAAGGAGTCTCAAAGTGGTTTACAATCTCCTTCCCCTTCCCCTCCCCATGACAGACACCCTGTGAGGTAGGTGGGGCTGAGAGAGCTCTCTCAAGAACTGTCCTTGAGAGAACAGCTCTGAAAGAACTTATGACTGACCCAAGTTCACACCAGCAGCTACATGTGGAGGCATGGGGAATCAAACTCAGTTTGGTGTAGTGGTTAAGTGCACGGACTCTAATCTGGGAGAACCGGGTTTGATTCCCCACTCTTCCACTTGCACCTGGCTGGATGACTTTGGGCAAGCCATAATTCTGGCACAGCTGTTCTTGAAAAAGAGCAGTTTCTGTCACAGTTCTCTCAGCCCCACCTACCTCACAGGGTGTCTGTTGTGGGGAGGGGAAGGGAAAGGAGTTTGTAATAGGGTTGCCAAGTGAAAATTCCTCCCGAGTGGGGGACTCCCATCCGGCGTCTGGAGCGCATGCGCGCATGCGCTGCACGCACATCATCCGGAAGTGACGTGACAACGCCGGGCACACTGGGGGCGGGGCCACGACCATCCGAGGGAAAACCATAGAGTTTTCCCTCGGATGACCGTGGCTCCGCCCTCAGCATGCCCGGCGTAGTCGCATCACTTCTGGGTGACGCGCACGTCGGGGTGGGGTTCCCCCCGGGGCCCAATCCACGCGCAGCAGGGAACGGGCCTCTGGAGCGGGGGTTTCCCCGCCTCCCAGGGGGACTTGGCAAGCCTAGTTTGTAAGCCGCTGTCTTTGGGTAGTGAAGGGCAAGGTATAAATCCAGTCTCTTCTTCTTCTTCTTCTTCTTTGCTCAGATTAGAGTCCACGCTCTTAACCACTATACTTAACTACTACACCAATACTGAGTTTTAGGGTCAATAGTACCTTGAGTACAGCTACACAAAATTAAGTTAAAATTTCCTGATTTGAGGATATGCATATGCATTTTGTAAGATCATCCATGTGGACAATGAGTCCCAATGTGTGTTGGACAATTCCTGAGAATAAAACTACCTTTTAAAATTTACAAATATTTCCCTTTTTTCATGGATTGATACAGCTCTTTTTCCCCACTGGGCTGCTTTTTTGTAGACTCTGCTGGTGTCCTGCAGCACAGGTAAGGCTAAATTTGCTCATATAACATGGAATATTAGTTCATTTCAAAATATATTTTTGTTCCTAGGAAGATAACTTCCTCGGCCAGAGCAGAGCAGCATATCTTCTAACCCATTCAGTCCCTGTTTCACAGAAGTACTCTTTCAAAATAAACAAATAGATTGGACAATGACAAATAATTTTGGCCTCTGTCTTCAGGGCCTCCAAGGGCAGGAGGGGGAAAAAAATCCACATCTCAAGTCCCAAGGCAGGCAGGTAAACAAAGGATTTCTTGTGTCAAAATTGTTCACAGATTTAAAAGTTCATCTAATGTCAGCAGGCATTTTTTTTCCCTGTTGCCAATCCCAGTTTTTCTTCCCAGTTCAGATAGCATCAAGAGGCATTTTTTAAAAAATCCAAATATTTGTAATTAAAAGCAGCCCTTTCTCTCCACTAAGCTGGTATAGGTAGCTGGTTGAGTATTAGAGCTCATTAATATTTGCCAAGGAAAACATTCTTATTTAAACCGTCTCCTTATTTAAACACAGAGAGGCTCTGGAAATGGAATTTGGCAGAGATCCATGGATTTTAATCACAACATTTTAGTCATGGGGGGAAAGTAAACTCTTAATTTCAACTCTTATCATTGTTTTTCTTTTTTTAAAATATAATTCTGCTCAAAGTAGGTGGTTGGTCTGCTTAGCCATATGCCCGGTAGGGCACACAGCTTGAGGAGCACATGGCGTATCTTGCATTGCCAGTCACTGTAACCCAACCATAATGAATTATTTTAGTTGTATGCACTTTTCACCTACCAAGCTACAGGCTGGACATTTTGTTACTAACAGCTACAGTGTTCCCAAAACTTAACATCACCTTTCATCCATAATGGAATTGAAAATGTGGTAGTTATTAGAATGAGAATAGCTTGGTATTATAGATGGGCTGTGTGCTATAAAACCAAAGTCCTTAAAAGTGCCACTGGATTTCTTTTATTTAGTTACAATAGGCTGATACATCTACCCCTTGGGAATTATGAGTTGTAGAGCCTGAAGCTAGAGACCCAAGCCCCACTTCTGGACAGCTGCAGCACAGGCAGGGATGAAATGCACATGCAGCTAGAGGTCTTAGAACACCTTTGGCCATCCTCTCACTGTTGCTTACATGGAAGGGGTGGTCTGGCAATAGTCTAGTAGGGTTTGTAGGGAGAAAATACGCCAAGCAACATGAGCCAACTCAAAGAGACAAAGGCAGTTCGGGTCAAGCCAAGGCACACAAAGCCAGCTAGCAGCATTGAGGACCACAGCAAGCTTCCACTGCAGGCTAGATGCAGAAACACTTTCAGCAGGGAGCTCAAGGTTCACTACAAATCTGGAGCCAACTGGGGGCTTCAATAGCTCTGCAGCATAGTCTATTATGCAGGTCCCACCTCCTGAGAAATAACTGTTGGTGTATTTTAAGGGACAACTTGTGATGATAGACATACAGTTTATGAAGAGGCCACACATGCTCTCCCTGTCTCAGAGCTCCATAGATTGCTCAAGAAGGCATTTCGGGGGTGACCAAGGATCCTGTGGTCTCTGCCTTGGTGTCTGAGGACAGGCACAGAGACTGACTTCCTGTGGCAGTGATGACAAGAAGAAGAGTTGGTTTTTATACCTTGCTTTTCTCTACCTTAATTAGTTTCAAAGTGGCTTACAATCTCCTTCCCTTCCTCTCCCCATTACAGTCACCTTGAGGGGTAGGTGGGGCTGAAAGAGTTCTGAGAAAACTGTGACTAGTCCAGGGTCACCTGAAAAGCTTCATGTGAAAGACTGGGGAATCAAATCCAGTTCTCCAGATTAGAATCCACCAATCGTAACCACTACACCACACTGGCTCATAGGATGTTACCACTTAAGGGGCTTCCCCTAGATCTCTTGCAGGGGTGGTATGAAGGATGGCTACTTCCTCCTGCTCTGTGCGATTTGCCACCTCAGTATGAGTTTTCCACTTCCCCACCCCAATGTGGCAGACAGAGTAACAATCCTGGTCTATGACATTTGTGCATAGTCTTCCTTACCCACATTACAACTATCTAGAATTGTGTTTGGAGTGTAAACATTTCTGCTGACAAAGTCCAAAGACCTATGGTTTTCCTTTTATTAATATAGCTGCCTTTGTTGCCATGCAAGTTTTAACAAAACTATTTTTATAACTCCCTGGAGAAAGAAGGTCTCTCATCCCTCATTTTTCACAGATGGGAAAATCAAACACAGCAAGTGTATGTGGTGTTAAGCTCACACTAGATAATCTTGTTGGCAGAAAGAAGTAGTTAAGTATTCTTTATGTGTTCAAGGGATATTTCCAGGAAATTGTAATGTAATTTGGTATCTGTAGTTTTTGTATAGTCCTGACATAAAGCATTGGTATTATTTCCCATTGTCTCTCCCCTTCATTCTGCTTTTCCTTAATGAAGAAGCACAAGTAGCAGACACACAAGGACTTGCGGGGGGGTATCTTATTTTCCACTCCCCCACTATTTCCTGTTTCCCTACCCTGAAAACTCCCATAGCCTGTCCCCTTTCCCTGTTTCCTTCTTTCCTTCCCATCCACAAGCCAACCTAACTATGGCCCTGGTCACACAGGCCGGATAACGCAGGGGGGAGGCGGGGCTTTTTGCGACGGTGCAATTAGAGCCACCATAACACGATCCCACACGTCGGCAGCATGCCACGGTTCCTTCGCTCCATACCTGCGCATCAATGAGGGGCCGGAGGGAAAAGCTGCGGCTGGCGCAATCACACCGAGGGACTCCAGAGGCAGCCCGTGGAAAACCAGTTGTTAGTACCTTTCAGCAGGTAGTTTTTAATCGCGCATTTTTGGTGGTATGCCACAGGTTTGCCACGGTGCGCTCCACTTCCCAGATGTTGCGGTGTGATCGCGCCTGGATAATCTGCCATGCAATCATCACTCTCCCACGGCAAATCCTCCGTGTGAACAGGGCCTATATCTGATTCCCTTTATTCACCTTTCCCTCCTTCACTACCCCTGGCATACTCTTCCTGGGAAAATCTTGGTCAAATTTCATGGTAACAGTTGGGCTGGGCCCAATTGTGTGGTAGGGAACCTGCAAGGAATCACACTCTATTTCTTATTTCCCTCTTCCTGTCAGCCCCCATATTCTCACCTTTCCATAGTTGCTTTCACACTCACCAACCATCCTACGTTTTACGTGCTCTCCATCTTCAGCTATATCTATTATTTATTTCTAAATCTATTATTTACTGTGCCTTTATCCACAATGGTGATCCAAAGCAACTCACATCATTCTTCTCTCCTCCATTGTATCCTCACAACTACTATGTGAGGTGGGTTAAGCTGAGAATGTGCAGTTGGCTCAAGGTTACTCCATGAGATTCCATGGCAGAGTTGGACTTTGAAACTGGGTCTCCCAGGTCCTAGTCCAAAATTCTAATCACTAAACAACACTGGTTTTAATGGGGTGGCTGCTGTTGAACAGTAGCAAGCAACTGGGCCTGGGTCATGTAAGTCACATGATATCAAGTTGTTTGGTAGTTTCTGCTGGCCCTGACCCTGATGATCTCTCCCTTGCAGGCCACAATAGCCTGGGAAATGGCCCTATACTTTCTCCTGCCTTTTACTAACAGAAACTAGCCCCACTGCTGGACCTCCTGATGGCACCTGGTATTTTTGGCCACTGTGTGACAGAAAGTTGGACTGGAAGGGCCATTGGCCTGATCCAACACTGGCTTTTCTTATGCTCTTATGTTCTTCAATCAAGGCTTCAAGACTGGCTATTCTGCTGTGGTTGCGTAGCAACTACCACTGAAGGCATCTGTTTCTTAATGCTACAGGCTCTTTTCCTCTCATGTTCTTCAGTTGCACAGTTGAGTCCGACTCTTTGCAACCCCATGGACCACATCATGCCAGGTCCTCCTGTCTTCTGTCATGCTCTGGAGTTGGCTTACTTTCATGTTCGTTGCCTCGATAACACTGTCTAACCATCTCATCCTTTGCCATCCCCTTCTTCTTTAACCTTCAATCTTTCCCAGCATCAGGGTCTTCTCCAGTGAGTGCTCATTTGGTGGCCAAAGTGTTTGAGCTTCAGCTTCAGAATCCAACCTTCCAGGGAACAGTCAGGGTTGATTTCTTTTAGGATTGACGGATTTGATTTCCTTGCAGTCCAAGGGACTCCCAAGAGTCTTCTCCAGCACCTTAATTCAAAAGAATCTATTCTTCGGTGCTCAGCCTTCTTTATGGTCCAACTCTCGCAGCCATACATTACTACTGGGAATACCATTGCTTTTGTTGGCAGGGTGATGTCTCTACTTATTATGCTGTCTAGGTTTGCCATAGCTTTCCTCCCAAGGAGCAGGCGTCTTTTAACTACATGGCTGCAGTCACTGTCTGTGGTGATCTTGGATCCCAGGAATGTAAAGTCTGTCACTGCTTCCATGACTTCCCCTTCTATTTGCCAAGTAGTGATGGGGCTGGATGCCATGATCTTAGTTTTTTTGATGTTGAGTTTCAAGCCAACCTTTGTGCTCTTCTCTTTTACCTTCAGCAAGAGGCTCTTGTCCTCTTCACTTTCTGCCATTAGAGTGGTATCATCTGTATATCTGAGGTTGTTGATGTTTTTCCCAGCAATCTTAATTCTGGCTTGTTATTCATCCAGGCTGGCATTTCGCATGATTCACTCTGCATATAAATTAAATAAACAAGGGAACAATATACATCCTTGTACTCCTTTTCCTATGCTAAACCAATCAGTTGTTCCATATCCGGTTCTAACAGTCACTTCTTGACCCTTATACAGGTTTCTTAAG
>NW_015163616.1:1018804-1117795 GCF_001447785.1 Gekko japonicus | reverse complement strand
TTGCTGTTCTCTGGAAATCTGCATTCAGTTGGGTAAATCTTTCCTTTTCACCTTTGCCTTTTGTGATCCTTCTTTCCTCTGCTATTTGTAAAACCTCATCAGAGAGCTGCTTTGCTTTCTTGCATTTCTTTTTCTTTGGGATGGTGGTGATTACTGCCTCCTGTACAATGTCACAAACTTCTGTCCATAGTTCTTCAGGCACTATCAAATCTAGTCCCTTAAACCTATTCTTCACCTCCACTGTACATTCATCAGGGATCTGATCTAGGTCAAATCTGAATGGCCTAGTGGTTTCCCAACTTTCTTCAGTTTAAGTCTGAATTTTGCAATGAGTAGCTCATGATCTGAGCCACAGTCAGCTCCAGGTCTTGTTTTTTCTGACTGAATAGAGCTTCTCCATCTTTGACTGCAAATTATATAATCAATCTGATTTCGGTGTTGCCCATCTGGTGATGTCCATGTGTAGAGTCGCCTCTTAGGTTGTTGGAAAAGGGTGTTCACTATGACCAGCGTGTTCTCTTGACAAAACTCTGTTAGCCTTTGCCCGGCTTCATTTTGTTCTCCAAGGCCAAACTTGTCTGTGATTCTGGTTACCTTTTGACTTCCTACTTTAGCATTCCAGTCCCCTATGATGAGGAGGACATCTTCTTTTGGTGTTAGTTTTAGGAGGTGTTGTAGGTCTTCAGAGAACTGGTCCAGTGATCCATGAGGGGGGAGTTAAAAATCTTTTTTGTTCTTAGATTGCAGATTTACCTGCAAATCTGAGTCTTTTCTCTGGTTTGCAGAAATATCTGTCTTTTGTATCCATGGCCAAAGTTTCCAAATTTAAGGATCCACAGGAGGGGCCATGTTGAGAATTAGATATACAATGCATGTGTGTTTATTACACTTTTGTTTTGTCATGGAGCTTGAATTGGTTTACATAGGATTCCCAGGGGGAATCCCATCCAGGCACTGACTAGACACAGATCTACTTGGCTTCAGCAAGGTTGCTTGATTATATGCAAAGAAGAAGAAGGACAAGTAGAGTTGGATTTATACCCTTCCCTTCACTCAGAGTGACTTACAATCTCCTTCCCTTTCTCTCCCCACAACAAACACCCTGTGAGGTAGGTGGGGCTGAGAGAGGTCTTGAGAGAACTGCTCTTGAGAGAACTGTTCTGAGAGAATTGTGACTTACCCAAGGTCACCCAGCTGGCTGCATGTGGAGGAGTGGGGAATCAAACCTGGTTCTCCAGATTAGAGTCCACCACTCTTAACCACTATACCAAACTGGCTCTCAGTTACTGATAGAAATCAAGGTTTGAAGGCTGGTCATACTGGAGAGGTGCTGTGGCTCAGCAATAGAGCATCTGCTTCACAGGAGGAGGAGGAGATTGGATTTATACCCCGCCCTTCACTCGGAGTCTCAGAGTGTCTTGCAATCTCCTTCCCTTTCCCCTCCCCACAACAGACACCCTGTGAGGTAGGTGGGGCTGAGAGAGCTCTTTCAAAAACTGCTCACGAGAGAACAGCTCTGAAAGAACTTATGACTGACCCAAGGTCACACCAGCAGCTGCATGTGGAGAAGTGGGGAATCAAACCCAGTTCTCCCAGATGAGAGTCCACACTCCTAACCACTATACCAAACTGACTCTCCAGAGAGACACCTGGACCAGGGAAACTGGCAAGGCAAGGTCATACCCAGATGTAGGGGCTATTGGGTGAATGGGGAGGGGTGGATGATTGGCTCCTCAAGGAGAAAGGAGGCAGCAATAAGACCAGGGAGGGAAATAAAAGGCAGGTGTGATTAACCATGCTTTAAAAGCTCATAAGTGCTGTATAAACATGTGACAGACTATGAAGGGTTAATGCCTCACAGAACCAGAGAGCCTTTGAGTGACAGACTGCTCAAATGGATTTGATTGAATAGCACTAGTTGCAAAGAAAGAGTTGGGAAGAGTGTTCAACTATGTAATGTATCATGAAGAAAAACTTTTCAGATCAAAACCAGAATAGAACAGGATAGTGTTCATCAGCACTTACAGGATACAACAGGATAGTGTTCAGAACAGAACACAATAGTGCTCATACAGCCAACAGAACAGGGTAGTGTTCATCCAGCCATACATTTTCATAGCATGGCTGGCTGATGCAAGGTACATACTTGTCTTCAACTTAAAGCAATCATCACCATGTTTACACTGTTTGATGAACCAAACTAGATGCTACACACGGATGCATGTAACAGTTCTCCAAATCCAATTGCTCTTCTGGAAGTGATTGTGTCTATAAAAAAAGCCGCTAGGGTAATGTTGCACACATCTGCACATAACATCTACTTTGACCTTATGCAGGTCAGATGAACATTACAGATGCTTCAAATTGGCCCTAACATAGTAAACAACCAGTGCAGATAAGCACAAAGTCATTTATCTTCAAGAATGTCTATGAAATAGGCTGCTATCTCTTGCTGTCTCCTGATGAACAGGAATGAACAGGGATACAGCGAAGCAGTGACAGCACAGGGCTGTCAGCCGCTTCCCTGGAGCCATCCCAAATTCCCTCTTGATCATCCCCAGGGATCAATTATAATCTCTTTGTGTCTGTTGGTATCCTCAACAAAATCACGTGCAAGTGGTTGAGAATCAATTTAATTAAACTGATTAAATTTATAGTAATCCATTAATTAAGATTAATTAATTATTAAGATTTATTAATCCATTTATTAGGTTGTGCAATTAAAAAACCATGCCATATCTAATGTTTGCATTGCACAATATCTCCCCCCCCCCCAAAAAATGTGACAATTGGAGCACTTATATTGTGATTTGTTTCTGTTACCAAATGCACAAATTTCTGGCTTTTCAGCGAAAGAAATCTTAGTTCTCAAAGCAGAATTGTCCATTACAGGAGAATATATAGCTTCTACAGGAAAGGCTGCTCCTCATCTTCTTGTCTCTCCACCCTTAACATGTAATAAAGGAGAAAATATAAGATGGCATGATTACTGTCCAAGTTTTGTCACTTGCTCTTCACAAAGGCACCTAGGAAGGTCTCTTGCCATTAGAGGGGATACCTATAGAAAGAAAGGTTTTCCTGACATCCCAACCCCCCATCCCCCAAAATCTTTGAGTGATTCTATACACAAAAGTAGCAACTTAAATATTTGGTGGGCGCCACTATCAAATTCCTTCTTTTACTGCTTATCTGAGTTGAACACTAATGTGAATGGTATTTTCATAACCACTATTTAAAATACTGTATCAACTAGCTTGGAATTACATGGGCCCCAAAAGATGAGACTGACAGATTCCAACTTTTTTTCAAGAACTACTTCAAAGTCCCTTGAAACTCAAGGAAAAGAATACATGGATTTGTCGCCTCTACAACAAGCTTCTTGCAATGAGGCCAACACAAATAGTTCTACTTGTGAACAATATAGTGTGAGTTCATTTGTATTTCAAGGCCATGAACAGAAGTCAAAGACTGAAATAGAAAGTAAGAAATGTACCACTCACATCCCTAAACTTGCTCTTATAATACCCTTTCAGCTTCATTACCATTTTTTCTTGATGATTTACAAGGAGAAGAGTGAAAAGACCAGCTGCATGGCCAGGGCTCCATAGGGACACTTTTTGACTATGTTGCTATTACTTTTTCCTCCAGACCCTCGGAAAGAGCAATGTTTAATTGGTGTCCTGGTGAAATAAATGTTAAAATGTATCAAATGGCTGAGTTTTCCATCCTTTGCTGTAGAACTAATCCCCCAATATTCAGGGCCCCCTCACTGAGTATTCAACCAAAGAAAAGAACCAGCAGCGATCTCTTCTTATACATCTGGCCATAATGCTAAAACTCTCTAGGTACCCTTATCATACAATAAGCCAATACATCAATTGTACCCGACAAACCATTCTTCAATAATCACTAATGCACACAATAAATCTCTTTTTAGTGATCATTTCTTTTCTACTTGCAGTGACCTCTTTTGCATATGTGCTCTGTGTGTGTATGTGTGTGATAGTCTGGTGAAAAGGGAGAAATAACAATTACACATTCACACAAGCTGGAATGTGGAATCTGTTTTCATGCCCAATATTTCTGCCCCTCATAATCATACTGGTAAATGATTAAAAAAAATAGTACAAGGCATATGCCTAGAAGGTAGCCTTTCATTGTACATTATAATTCAAAACTGTGCCGTTGCAGTACTAGTTTACATCCCTATATTTGTCTTGCAATCTTTCTAATCATTTCTATGGGTCTTGTGCAAGCGAACTTCCAGGTAGATTGTGTTTGTTGTCCTTATCGGCATAATGAGCTTTAAAAACATACTCCCATCACTTTTCTCATTGAGGCAGCTTCTACCTCCACACTAAAACAAAATGCTGACAATTCACCGAACAGTCAATGGAATTATAAACCAACAGCAGGTTGGATTGTCTCCAAATACTTAGAGTTTCTTCTGATGATTTGACAGTTGTTGAAGCCCAGTGGGTGTGGACCTGAACACTGCCAGGATGGGAATCCCCTGAAAGCTCCCCACGTAAATCACTCCAATATTTTCCATGGACAAGGGGGGATATAAGCAACATAAATAACAAAAGTGAAATATCCTGACCCATAGAAAGGATAGATAGAAGTTTCCAAATTTGAGCTCTTGTTTTTATACAGCAGATAGATTGCGAATAAAGGATATAATCAGTGACAAAAATGAAATATGTTTGTTTGGGCTGCCATCAGTGTTTTCCTGATACTCTAAGCTTAATGTGGATAAAATGTTTTGGAGGAGCTCCATAATATTTTTCTTCCTCATAATCCATACTTAACCATTCATCTCACTGTGACTCTATCTCCTGGATGAAAGAAGGACCTTATTTCAGTAGATATTGATAACGTGATGTAGTAAAATCTGTCTTGCACAGGTTCTAAAATCACTTCTTTAACAAACTAATAATGATGAAGTCAGATAGTAGCTATCAGTATTGGACAGATCTGGCTGGAGAGTAATTTTGCTGTTAAGCAGAGGCCACCGTTGAAGCTTAAAGACTGGTCAGTGACATAAAGACAGAATGACTGTCTATCTGCCTTTGTCAGTTCAGCAGCCTTACCGCTTTGCTGTGACAAGAGACAGTTAAAGGACTAAAGGTTCTCTCCAACAAGCAACACAGTATTTGGACACCAGTTCTCGGATGTAATTTGGTTTGGAGGGGGGGGAATCAGAAGTATTTAAGATGTGGTGTTTGTTTTTCTGTTGTCTTCATTATCACAGAATGTTAATTGTTCAGACTGTATGTTAATGAAAAGCTGCTATGTCATACACTGAATCAAGTGGGATTTACTTCTGAGTAAATATACACAGAATTGCACAAAAAGCGTAATATGCATAAACTAACCAATTCTGAGAGATATTCTGATGGAGTTTGAACTTATAGCCTGATACAATGCCTGTATCAGCAGGGTTAAAATTACATAAACACCAAAAGCTGATACTTCAGCCACACAAATGGCCAGGAAACTGATTATTGTTAATAGGTACTCTGGTCCCCCATTATCCTGTTGTTCCTAGAGAATAAGGTTCCTAGAGAAGGCATTAAGAATTACTACTTCCCCTCAAGAAGCTTAAAGTTTCCCTGGGCTCATTCAAAATGATTGCTTAGAGAAGTGGGCTTAAACTAAGCTTAAATTGCAAGGCAGGATAAAAACTCTTCAATAAATAACTAGGAACTGGTCAGTTCCTTCAATTTTCTGTGATTTGTGTGTGCGTGTGCGTGTGTGTACAGAGATACTTGTGTACTTTGTGGAGACGGGAATTCACATCTTGAACCTGTCATGGAATAGGCAAGGTACATGCACTTGGTCTTCCCTTTAATAAGATGTTTGTGGTTGGTAACTCATCAGGACTACTTCTATATAGTACACTAGTAAATGAAATAGTAAACTGGTTATCTTCTAAATAGTAAATTAGTCTCTCACCCCTGGCAGCATACTATCAGGTATGGGAGCATGATGACAGCCTAAGAGGTAAATGGTGAAGATCATTCTGATCTGGTTGACAGTAAAAGGAGTCATGTGATCATGTCACCAGATCTGGATTGCATCTCAGTTGCATCAGCTAATTGATGTCACCATGAGTCAGCACTAGACACTGATTGGTGCTGAATATGTATATAAGTATGTACAGTACTTATGAAGGTGTTCACTCTGGTGAAGGCCTTGCTGCGGAGCACTCTGCCGGATTGTACAGCGATTTGGAGTTGGAGAGTGCTAAATGAACTGTGTGTATATCTGTGTGAATAGTCAGCACTAGCAACCTGGTACGTGTGTTACTAGACGCTTCATACGCTAACAATCCCAACCCTTAACTTTTTGTACCATATGGAGCAAAAGTCCATCTCTGCCATACCTGATTTGGAAGCTCAGTGCTGAAACTTGCAAAACTAGATGGGGGGATCTTTTAGTAAGCCAAACTTTATACCTAACATCCCAGTCTCTCTGAACCCTAGTAAAGCAAGCCTTCTAGTTTAGGATACTATCTGCTTATGTGCACAAATGGCTTTTACCCCCTGAGTATTTTTCCAAGAAAAGGTGACTGATCAATTTAAAGTTACAAAGACTGAAGGGCTATTGGCAAAGGCTATATGGGACCTGCAGTCAAGAGCACATTATTTTTTATTTATCTTGGGTATTAGAAACTTATCATCAGTTACAAGCCATTACCATAATATGAATAATATACTTTCCATTTCTGCTGAAATTCTTTAATTGGTCTTTTATTTACTTGATTCATTAATTTTGCCATTACAGCATATTTAACTAGTTTATCAGACCAGACTTCTTTCACTGGTCAATCTTCTGTTTTCCAAATAGATGCAAACTGTGTTCTTGTTGCAGTTGTTAATAAATATCTGAGTGGGTCCTGTGATGTCTTTACCATACTATCTGGAATCATTCCCAATAGCATTGCCTCTGGATTCAGTGGAAATTTAATTCTAAGAATCTTTTGGATCTCTGCATGAATTTCAATCCAATATTTCCTCTTTTTTTGCATGACCACCACATATGATAAAACATGCTGTCTACTTCCTTACATTTCCAGCAAGTCCCTTTGTAATTTTTGTCCATTTTGTGAATATCCATAGCAGTAAGATACCATCAGAAGGACATCGTAAGAGCACATGTTGTTGATAGTTAACACTGATATATAAATCTCCATTTTTTTCTTCACTTTTTGGAATATATACAGAAGGCTAAGTGGTGGTGACTTAATGCATTTTGATATGGGTTGGAGGCACCAGAGCTGGAAAGGAGAGCAAGAGCCTTTGTCATAAGCTTTACAATTATATGTCTGCTTTGCTGTCCACTGAGTACAGGAATAGCTCACTTTGGCATGTCCTTGCTTGATGGCGTTTAAACTGCTCTAACCTTCTGCCTTTACTCTGCAGTCGACAGACGTTTTTTGCCATTGCATTTCTCTAGGTCTCTAAAATGTCAATTATGAATTACACAAATGCACATTACAGTCCAAGAGTTCCAAGTAATTTGTGCTACTAAATGAGAAGTATTATCCTGCACTGGAACAGACAGTGTAATACATTGGAATGAGTAATTTAATTTCCCTTACTTTGCTCTGAAACCTTTTACAAGTCTTCTTCTCTCATATTTTGCCACTATTCTCAATCCTATTGCCTATTAGGAAATAACTCTTACCTTTTTATGAAGTATAAACATTGTGTGTACTATTTATCATGTAGACTTATATCTTCCTAAAGCCATCTCAATGTGCTTTGACCTCCCAATATGGATCAGGATTGGGGAGTGAAGGAGGTTTAATCCCCCCCCCGAACCATTTCCCAGGCTGTTTAAGCAGTGGGATGGGGTGGGGGACAGTTCTCTGTAATATGGTGGTCTTCTTTTTTCCTTCTGGGGATTAAAAGAGTTTGGGGGGATGTCTTCCAGAGCTCAAGCCTTTTTCATTGCAGCTCTCCCACTGAGAAATGGGCTCTCTGAAGAAGGGAGCCCCTTCTTGAAGAGCTTCAGGAAGCACTGCAAAGACACTGTTGAGTTGTACTCCCAAAAGTCTGTATTGTGTAACTAGGGTGCTTTGAAGCTGCTTATTGCTTTGTAAGCTAATTTCATCATGCGTAGCCTCCTAAATTCTGGCAGCATTTCCAATTTGGAAAACTGCACAGATAAAAGGTTACCCCCCCCTTCCCCAGAGCCACCACCCAGATCTAGATCTTCCCCTCTCTAATGACTGCCTTTCAAGGCCAAATAGCATGTCTGAAGTTCTATTCATAAAATTCCAGCATCACGTATAACAATGCTGAAACCAGGGCTCTAGTCGGGGGGGAGCTCTCAGGTACGGAGCTCCGGAAGAGAACCTCTAGGGGGCGGGGCGGTCACGTGGTGAAGCCCCGCCCCCTTCTTTACCCCGCCCTCTGCTTCGATCCTCATTCCGTTTGGGAATGAGGATGAAGCAGGAGGGTAAGTAGCCGGGCCTTCTGACACACTTCCGGTGATGTCAGGGGGTGTGGCCTTCTGTCACTTCCGGTGATGTCAGGGGGCGTGGCATATGCAAATAAGTTATGCTAATGAGTTATGCTAATGAGCTCCAGCAGTTCTTTTTCTACAACAAGACCCCTGGCTGTAACTAACTCGCACCAAATCTTACGTGTCCTGTCCAAGCTGCTCTGGTGAACTATTTGGGATGACCACAGTGTAAACATGTGGAAGAGTGGCTTGCAAAATTTCAATCCCTGTTCTTGGCAAACTAGCCAAGACAATTAGGGATGGGTATGAACCACATTTTTGTGGTTCAGTTCGGTTCATGTTTCATGGCTGAACCACATACTGAACCATGCACCCCAGTTTGTATCAGTTCATGAGACATTTAAACCTCTGCTTTCTGCTCTCCGCAGCTTTTTGCGGGAAGCAGAAAGCAGTGGTTTCCTCTTTTTTTTGCCCCCTGAAGGGGATTTTTATTGCATTTTTTCTATTTGTTGTTGTTCAGTCGCACAGTCGAGTCTGACTCTTCACAACCCCATGGACCAGATCACGTCAGGCCTTCCAGTCTTCCACCGTCCTCTGAAGTTTGCTCAACTTCATGTTCGTTGCATCTATGACACTGTCTAACCATCTCATCCTTTGCCATCCCCGTCTTCAATTTTTCCCAGCATCAGGGTCTTCTCCAGTGAGTGCTCCCTTCTTATTTGGTGGCCAAAGTATTTCATTCTCTGGCCTTCCAGGGAACAGTCAGGGTTGATTTCTTTTAGGATTGACTGATTTGATCTTTTTGCAGTCCAAGGGACTCTCAAGAGTCTTCTCCAGCACCATAGTTCGGCCTTCATTATAGTCCAACTCTCGCAGACATACATGACTACTGGGAATACCATTGCTTTGACCATGCGGACTTTTGTTGGCAGGGTGATGTCTCTACTTTTTATCATGCTGTTTAGGTTCACCCTCACTTTCCTCCCACGGAGCAGGTGTCTTTTAATTTCATGACTGCTGTCACAGTCTGCGGTGATCTGGGATCCCAGGAACATGAAGTCTGTCACTACTTCCACAACTTCCCCTTCTATTTGCCAAGGAGTGATGGGAGTCGGATGCTATGATCTTAGCTACACAATAACATTTTCAATGGACAGATAGTCCTATCTGTCCATTGAAAATGTTATTGTGTAGCTATACAGCTGGGTGAAGAAGATTGCTTGATTCAAAGATTTTTATTGTCGGACTTGATACACTTGGATGTAACATTGGTACTCATTGAGAAAGACTATCCGAAACGAGCTTTCACTCGAGAGGTTCGTCTTGTCTACCTGTTCACCTGTTGAAAACATAAAGAATTCTTCATGAAAATCATCATTACTCAAGACTAATTTACTTCTGTGTAATTTATTTACTATGTGCACGTTTGCAGCAATTTTTTGTTTATGAGTGTTACTATATTGCTGTTCCCATTGGTTTCTATTCAAAATCCATGATGAACTTTTAGTTCATCATCCAGTTCATACCCAACCTTAAAGGCAACCTGTTCATTCCAGACATTTAAAATAGTGGTTATTGTAAGTTGGGCAGCTCTGTGCTAAATGTCAAGTTTTTGTTTACTCTTGCCTCTTCAAAATAATCCAGGCTGCCATGTCTGAATGGGAGCTGCTTGCTGATGTTTTACACAGCTTCAAGGGAGCTAGGCTACCAACTCTCTCTTCTCTTCTGAATTTTCTGTAGCATTTCTCAGGAAACTGAGCCTTAAGATAAGCCACCTTTCCATATGGGTATGTTTTCTGGGAATCACATCGAGGACTACTTGATATATAAATATCAGTTTTATTTAGGGAATACATATTCCATTGCATATGAATTATGCATTTGTCAGTTTTGCTTCATGTATATACATTGGGGAACCACAGATACCCCTATCTAATAACCTCCAAAAAGGATTGTGAAACTGCTATGGAGGACCAGTGGTCTAAAACAAGGAACATCCATTATTCTCAATGAGACTGTCACTTTTTGGAATGATGTTTCTTTAAAATAAAGGACATAACAAAATCTAGCACATACATAGCACACAAACTCAGAGACCTCCCAATTACAGTAACATTCTCATCTCAGTACTAGATCAGACCCTCAGATGATAAACTATAAAAGGACCAAAATAATTGCTTGTCTGTTTCACATCAAGCTCTATGTGGAAATATTAATGGACTGATCATTCAGTTATCCAAAATAGCTCATTCTGATCAGATACAGTCAGTTGGAGAAATGTTACACCACATGATAAAGATGTCGATGGGTTCTTCTTTCCTATATAGTAGGTGAATGAATACACAAAAAAGGGATTTAGACTGGATTCCATGGAGAAGCTGCAAACATTAGGAGACAACACATGACAGAATTAGCCAATATAAAGAAACAAGCAGCTTCAAAAGGACATAGTTAGCACAGACTTTCTAGGGTACATTTAAAAAAATATCAATGATTTTATAGCAGACATATTTCAAGAGGAGTGACTGGTTGTTGAAAAAGATAAATAAGCCCTTCCCTGATCTTTTTTCTTTTTTTTTGTTACCTGATGTGCATTCCCATTTTATTTCAGTTTGGGGTTGGCTTGTTTGTCCACTACAAATTTGGCTTGGATTCTTTAACATTGTGAGGGCATGTGCTTGGGACTCAAGTGACATCAGCATTGGTTTCAGTAGGAAACACAGCTCCCCTGTCTCTTTTTGGTCTTTTTTATCAATTGGGATCACAATCTGAAGGATTCTACCCCTTAGCCAATGGATCGTCTCTTCCAAATTTCAGGCACCCCCCTTCTAAGGGTGAAATAATTGGCTAGATCTACCCTAGTCTTTTCGGATCTGAAAGACAGGTATTTCATTCAGCCCTTGCAAGGTTAACAAACAGGGTTTATTCAGACCAAATTTTCAAAAATTGCTTTCTGAATGTTCATCCTTACTGCTTATTGAAAAAGAACCATTACCCTAACTCAGTGGCTGACTTAAAAGCTGGCACATTCAAAAGAACCATGGTTAGATCCCCACCCCCACCCTTTCAAAGCTGGCAGTCCCAAGCATCTTCAGTCCAATCAACTGGAAATTACTTATGTCCTTAGGGGGGGAAATTCCAGCTAGTCTTTTAACTCAGTACCATTTGCTGGTGAATAAAGTTCTGATTCTATGTCCACATATTATCACATACTTCTAATAGTCACAATGGCAGGCCTGAAAAGGATGCCAGAATTTGAATGGACTGCAGATGCTAAAATCTCACAGTTTTTCATGGGGGGGGGGACTTGCTCTGCTAGAGCTAAAATACATTATAGAGCCTTACCACCCCACCCCACCCTGTTTGTCAGTATAAGAATGAGCTGAGGAGAATCATCAGGCCAATTCATCCTCTGCCCCCTTCCCCCCCTCTTCTCTCTGTTGGGGTGGTTCAGAACTGAATCATTTTTGGTTTCATGACAAACCATAGTTTGTTGTTGTATCCCATACCTAGAGGTATGAACACACATACACAAATTGGGTTCTTATTAAGCTTTATGTCATTTAAAAACTTCTTGATATCAAAATTAAAGCTGATAGCATTGATATAAATTGGGAAATTTAAATTTGAAAGAAGGAAATTACCTCACAGGAAGGGAAGGGTTTATGAAACCTTTTGACCTGTGAGTGACATCCCAGGTGACCTCACAGGAAGGGAAGGGTTTATGAACTTACCTTTTGACCTGTGAGTGACATCCCAGGATGTATCATTGCTTGACCTTTGACCTGGAAGTGACATCACAGGATATGACATCAAAAGGTGACATCACATCCATACTGAGCTCCATCCTCACCCAACTCCACTCTTCCCAAGCACTGTCCCCAGAATCTCCAAGAATTTTCTGAGCAAGTGTTGGCAACCCTACTCTTGTTGTGAGAGGCCAGGGAATGCAACTCAGCATGCACATCTTGCCATACCTGGTTCAGAAGGGACCAGGGTATAGGCCAAGGATGGACCATGGATGTTAGGAGGAAGTAAGTGGCTTCAATCCTCCTTTATACCTAACATCCCAAGGGGAAGAAAAAAATGGTCTAAAAGATCTGAAAGAGATTGTTAAAAGATTTTATGAAAATCTATACGGAAAGCCCTTACCTGTCTTTTAGAACACCAAATGCTAATTGAAAAATTAAAGTACTGTGAGGTTTGCATTGCCCTGTAAGAGAAATTTGTAAGGCCCAAGGGTGTAACAAGCAAGGCTACAGAAGAGTATTTACAAAAAGAGTTATGGAAGCCTATGAGACATTATGGTCACATTTACCAGCCTATTTTCCAGACAGAGAATGAGGTGGTTATGTGTATAACTGCAATGAAGCTTGGCATGTAGCTTCCTTGCTGTGTTAACTTCAGTATCTAGCCAAGTTGGAAGCTGCTCTGATTGGATTTGCTGGCAAAACAGGGTGATATTGGTCAATGAATATTACAGAACTAAATTATAATGATGGTGATAATCAGGCTTAATAAGTTTCAAGCACAAACAAATAGTTTCTGTCAACTGGCTCTCTGAAAATAGTTACTGGAAGAAAAACACAGCAAAGGACAGCAGCAGGAGACAAAACCAAGAAATCCCCTGAGATATGAGAGGGGCAGAAAATGAATGAGTACCTCAGTCTGGTGGTAACAAAAAGAAGCAAGCTGCTGCTGCTGCTGCTTCTTCTTCTTCTTCTTCTTGCAAATGGACATGATTTGGCTTTTGCTTTTGGGTGTCTGCATTGCAGTGGAGAATATGAAATGTATTCAAAATCAGCATAGTAGGATGCTGTTGTTCTGTGACAGTGGTAATCACCATCTATCTGTCTCTTACCTGATACAAATCTTAATATCCAAAAAGATTATATGCTCTCTTTAAAGTAGTCTCTAGTTCAGCATCTGTTCATATTCCTACAGCTCTTGCTTCTAGAAAACCAGAACATGTTGCTTGGATTTGCTGCAAAAACAAAATGGCAACATTCAGCTCATGAAATATTGTAGAAACTCATGTTTTGGATGCCAAGAACTGCATATTCATTAGCCCCCAAAAATGGGATGCAGAGGAAGCCCTGACAGGATCAGTAAAATGGATGGATCAAGTCTGTATACCAAGAGTTCATAGAGTTGATCTTGTGGGCTTTTTTTTTTGAAACCTCCAAAGGGGTATTTTTATTATTTTTTAAATGAGACTACAAAACTACAAAGAAAAATATGGGGAGGGGAACTACATCTATGGATAAAGGAAAGATACCCACACTAACTAAAACCCAAGAGTGGGAGATCACATCCGTGTTAAATTAAGTATTAGTATTCAAAGTGTTAGTAAAACAATATACTTGTAGAGTTCTTGTTTTTCACAGCTTCTGTATTAGTGTTATTACGAGAGAACTTTCAGAGCATATTCTTTACTTCAAAGGGTCATTTATCAGAGCCCTTCTGCCCTTACTTCGGCTTTCTATCCCTAAAGTCATATACAGATTTCATCGTTCCCACACCCGTTTCTGCTGCAGAGTCCTCATCCGTTCCACAGGCAGCTGAGTCACTTGACTTAGTTTCTTCATCTTTAGATTCTTCCCCTGATCCCAGCTGATGCCTCAGGAATTCTTTGGCTTTGAAGATGGAGTCTATCTTCTCCCTTTTATCGTTGATTTTAAAGATGACACCTTCGGGGATCGCCCACCGGTACTGAATTCCATTTGTTTGAAGAAAAGAGGTTAGATCCTTATAGCTCTTCCCCTTTTGACGAATTTCAAATTGAATGTCTTTTAAGGTCTTGATTATATTCCCGAGTTTCAGTGGAGTTTCTGAAGTTGCCTTTAATATGGCATCTCTGGTCTGTCTTCTTGCAAATCTGACCACAATCTCTCCAGGCAGGCTATTTTTTTTTAATGTAATTGGTGTAAGCCCGGTAGGCCATTTCCATATTTTTTTATTATTTCTTCCGCTGGTAAGTCTGTCACTGGAGCAATAATTTCGCCCAGAGTCTTCTTCAGATCTTCTTTTTCAGTTTCAGGAACTCCCTGGAACCTGAGAATCATGTTGGCCTTTTCCATTTGCAGCTGTAAAAAACGATTTTCTTGGAGATTTTGTTTTATTTCAACTTCTCCCATTTTTTTTCTTCATCTTCTTACTTGCGGTGTCCATCTCTGTAATTTTCTCAGTTGCATGCTCCACTTTCTTTTCCGTTTCTGCCAGCTGGCATTGTTGTAAAGCAAAGTTTTGATTTAACGAGGTGTGTTTCCTTAAATAGAGGCCTCCCCCAGCAGAGGTCAGGCAGCAGCTATTCAAATTCAAATTCACCCAGGCACTCAATCACAGGCAAAACAATGCCCCTTCCACTTCCTCTCAATTACAGGCAATCCCAGTCAAACAATGCCCGTTCCTCTCCCACACTCAATCAGCCAGGACTCTGCAAGAACTCTAAGTGCTTCCACACACTGCTAAACACAGTTTTCCCACAAAATATCCTTAGCTGAATTCTCTCAGCTGAAAGTAAGTAAAAGAAACCCACTCACCTCTCTCACAGCTCTCTCTCCTGCTCCTGCTCAGAGCTCAGCTGGTCTCGGTCGAATTAGCTTGTGCCAAAAGGCCACACATTGGCAGGACCATCAGGGCGGAGGGAAGCCTTGATTCTCCAGCATCAAGTCATCGAAAAGGCTAACCCTCAAAGCCCTCTGGCCTGGAGCCTTTCACAAAGGCTCCATGGGGATGCCACTTGAGGTGGCACCCCTCCATGCCAATGGTGTGCTAATCGTCTCCCCAGGGTCTGGGGAGAACAACTGCCATCGCCAATCCACAAACCAGAAGTCTATCTTGTGGGCTTTTCCACAGCTGGGGAACTCCCCACGCGTGCTAATCCACCAAAATTTTAGGATTTTCAGGAATAAGACTCCAAGGATTGAACAAGTATGTAATAATATCAGTTTAATGCAGAATTTTTATATCAAGTGAATAATTTGTTTTTAGAGGTATGTTTTTTACATGCTTTCTCTATTCATGCTAAAACGTCAAGATTGGATGGGCTGGGAATCCTACACAGTAGGAACCAAGGCTTCAAAGAACCAAACAGTTAATACATTGCTATGAGTTACTAGCATGGTAAGGAGAAAGTGCCAGATGAAAAACATTCCATCTGCTATACTGTTGCTGCACTTTTAATTAAGTGCAGAACAAATAATACAAATTATGATTCATACTTCCATAAATATCTGGCAATATTCTTACAATTCTTAGAACACACCATTTAGAATATTGCAGAATGCTAAGATAATACTATTCTTTTGTGTTGTGTATCACACTCTATTCCTTAGAAGCCTTCTAAAGTGCCGCATGAAGGCTGGTTAAAAATGCCATATTATCTGAGCCTTCAGTTTTTGATACCCTTGCAGAAATAGTTGGCAATTGTGTTTTTGACAGCAACAAGACATTCTGTAACTCAAGAGTCTCAGGCATTCTGTTCTCCTGTCACAGAATGTAATGAAACCATATTTCAATGGGGGGGGGGTCCATGTTAATTTTTGCTCTATTCAAATGGCTAAGTGTTGGGGAAGAGACCAAAAAAATGTCAGCAGCCTAGTGGGAGATTATAATAAATTGGTAAGGTAAAGAAAGCATGATATTCCGTGGAGCAATGAGGACAGAGCAAAATGGCTCAACACCATATCAGCAAGATCATAAGCCAAGGCTACTCTCTAGCAGATTGTTTGTTCAATTTCTTGTGTGCATATGTGCATATGTGCACTTGCCTATTTGATTTTTTCCTTCTATCATAGATAATAATGGAGTGCAACTAATAATTTTGAAATAATTGCCTGTGATTCTCCTACAGTAGTGATTAAAGACAAATAATTATTAACTCCCATTGAATGTTACTTCAAAGCACTAGTATGCCTGTGAGCTAAGCGTTCCATTCCAAGCCAAGAATCATCCACCTGCCTGATATCTTGAATAACCTATAGATAGCACTATTTTATCTTCCAGTGATTTTTGACAAACTATTCAAGTTTCCTGGACAATGCAACATCAACAAATAGTTCTGTTGAAGAGAGAAAGAATCATTCCACCAGAGAATAAAATGCACACAAAACCACCTACCTTGGCCCATGGGAAGTGCATTTGAGGGGGCTTGCCAAACAAAACAGGTTGGAATTTTGATGTTCCTGGCCAATTGCTTAACTTGGGCCAAATTAACCACCCATGCCACACTACACAAGGGAAAATGCACACACACACACACACACCCATAGATATAGGACAAACATTCCATGTGAAACATCTCCAGGCTCAAGAACTGATAATCTTTGTTCATCTGGAAGGCAGTTACCTAGGAGTAATGTGTATGGGGGGGGGGGGGAAATCGGGAAATGGAATACCAGAAGGAGCACAAGGTCTGTAAAAGTGAGACACATTTCATGTTCGAATTGACCTGAGCCGAAAATATTCCCCCAAAAATATCTTGTCAATATTTTTCAGGTATACTTCAGCTTCCCAAATGTATTCAGGTTTTCTCAGGGGAAAAATAAAATCCCAAGAAAATCCGGCATATATTCAAGAATTGCCGGTAGATCTGAAAACAGCGGAGAGGCAGGAGCAAATTCCTCCCGCCTTTGAGCTGTTTATCTGGCTTCTACTGAAGTTTGTTGGGTTTCTACTGCAGGCTACTGTGGCTTGGCTTGGAGCTGGCTTCTTGTGCATACCGCTTTAAACCGTGCTGCAGGAGAAGCCAGCCCCAGAAGCTGCTGTGCCATAGGGAGCACACTTCTCCTGCAACACAATTTAAACTCTGCTGCAGGAGAAGCCATCCCAGCCAGGTCTGCATGAGGTGGGGGGAGACCTCCCTGCATCATGCAGATGCTGGGGGCAGCTCCTCCTGCAGCATGGTTTAAACTGTGCTGTGGGAGAAACCATCCCTGCCAGGACTGCATGTGGCAGGGAGAGACCTCCCTGCGGCATGTGGATCCTGGGGCCAGCTCCTCCTGCAGCATGGTTTAAACTGTGCTGTAGGAGAAGCCATTTCAGCCAGGCCTGCATGCATTGCGGAGAGACCTCCCCACGGCAGGTGGGCCCTGGGGCCAGCTCCTCCTACAGCATGGTTTAAACCATGCTGCAAGAGAAGCCATCCCAGCCAGGTTTACACAGAAGGAGGAGGAGGAATTTATACCCCACCCTTCACTACCTGAAGGAGTCTCAGAGCAGCTTACAATCTCTTTTCCCTTCCCCTCCCCACAACAGACACCCTGTGAGGTAGGTGGGGCTGAGAGAGCTCTTTTGAGAACTGCACTTGAGAGCTTTTGAGAACTGCACAAGGTCACACCAGCAGCTGCATCACAAGGTTGGCCTCCGCTTGGAACACCAGGGCCTTGCCCTTCATGGCGAGGCAGAGTAGCCAACCAGACTATCTGCACACCAGGCCACCTTGCTCTTATCATCGCAAGGTCAGTCTCCACTTGTAGCACCATGGCCTTGTCCTTCATGGCAAAGCAGAATAGCTGACCAGACTATCTGCACTCCAGGCCACCTTGCTCTTTTCATCATAAGGTTGGCCTCCACTTGCAATCCCAGGGCCTTGCCCTTCATGGCGAGGCAGAGTAGCCAACCAGACTATCTGCACACCAGGCCACCTTGCTCTTATCATCACAAGGTCAATCTCCACTTGTAGCACCATGTCTTTGTCCTTCATGGCGAAGTAGAATAGCTGACCAGACTATCTGCACTCCAGGCCACCTTGCTCTTTTCATTGCCAGGTCCGCCTCTGCTTTCAACACCAGGGTGCACACCTGAAAAAAGAACTTAATAACTTAAACATAACATCAAACTTTGCAATCCTGCACATATCCCTCATAGCATCTTGTAGCCTTCGCCCTCAGCCCGCATAGCTAAATACTGGCATAAGGCCTGCACGGGGCATAATTCCATTCCTGAAAAACTCTCCCAACCAGCTTTCAAGTGCAGAAGTTGCCCTTCTTCTCCTCGTACCTGGATGCCGGACATTGGTATGGCCAGACGTGCTTCCCACCTAGACAGGAACCACTAACCCCATCATATGAATCTAAAAATTCTTTCCATACAAAGAAGTCATCTCTTATATCCCTGGTGACCTTAGTCCTATGGTGCGGTAGGTGCAAGCCCTTCATGAACCCATACGGGTGCTAACTGGAAGGCTAAGGATCCTAGTCCCTATTGTTCTTACGGAGCCAAGCTCGGGTTGCATACCGCTGGCGCCTAGTGGTGGTCAGCAGACATAACAGTGATCCTGTCATGTAATGCACGTACCATTCCAAAAAAGGAACTGAACCTACCGAAATCAGCACAGGATACTGAGCACTCCATGTATCCTATCCAAAGGCCAACAGCTCAAAATCAGGAGACGGAAGGCTGACTTAATGTCACATCTTGCCAATTCCGCCCCCTGCCCACATAGGCGCACATGTTGCATGGCCTGATCAAACGAGGTGTAACTAACAAAACATAAGTCCTCGGTATGAGTATGACAGGTAGTGAATGAAGCAACACTCGCCAAATGGGGAAACCCTCAAATTGTTAACTGGTGGGGCGTGGAACGGGCCAAGCTCCCTCCCTTCCCTACCCTCCTCGTCAATTTTTCCTAACTATGTGCTCCGTCCACTGAACCGATTTCAGTTTAGGAGCACTATATGACCTTCTTTTTCCTTGGTAAGGTACCCTGAACCCCAGAATAAAGCCTTACAAGCGGTGAACCCCAATACCTTCAGCTGCTCTAGGAACAAAGGTTCAAGGCACATTGTGCTCTTTGAAAGTTCCACCCACTCGTGTCCTTCCTGTTGCCCTGGTGCTTGTAAACAATATATTCAATCACTGTTTGCCTCCTTAGTCTCACTGCCAGATGCCTCTCCCCCCCCCCCCCGTCCAAAAAACCCCAACAGAAAAATTCCAGTTTTTTAAAAAAATCGCACACCCTTAGTTTTATATGCTCATAGTTCGTACACTAAAGTAACTGCCTCACTCTCCTCTTTGTCTCCCACCTTCACAGCCTGTGCATGGTGTGTAATGAAGCAATCACATCCTTTTTAGTGAACAGCATTTCAGCATTTCATGAACAGTGGTCAGTCTTGCATTTGGGCCATTTTTAAAGTTCTGGTAGCAACTGTGAGAAGTTTTCAGTTGTGCAAAGATGTCCTCAGCCTGCTCCTGTGATTTATAAAAGGCAGCTAAGCTTGAGGATATTCTGCAGAACTGGCTTGCACAAGCCAAGAATGAAATCATGGGGAATTTGCAAGTGAGTTCACAAGTTACATTCAGGCACATTATTTTCCAGCCCACAAGAATGGTGTACTCAGATGAGTACAGTAACAAGTGAGCTGGCAGATCAAAGAATTCTCCTACAGCAGTTTATGTGATCACAAATACTTCTTTTGAGCACTGATGTTGCCACAGCTGAATACTGTGATTTGCGAGATCACAATATTGTTTAAAACTGAGACCACTTACATAAAATGGAAAAAAGAAGAGAGAAAAAGAAAAAAATATATAGGGGTGTGTAGGAGAATCAGTTCTGTCTCTGTACCATGCTTGCTTGTGCATTTGCCTCTGGCTCATCACAGCATGGGTGCCCACACAGACCTGATCTACATATGCAGCAGACTGCAGTGGCAATAAGGATGTTGAGGTGGTAGAATGGATTGCCCCACATCAGATTCCAGGTAAGGGATTATATGCTTCACAGTTCCCTTAATGATTCATGTGCATGGACAATTAGCACAATATGCAAGGGGCTAGACAAGATATTAAAGGGGAGTTTTTATGTGGATAGCATTAAAAATGTGATACAAACACCAACCTGCAGCCTAGAAAATGGTAGTCTGTTCTACCCCCTTGTTGCATGTGTAGATCAAGCCTTAGTTGTCAGTAGATGCAGCAATTGCCCCCCCCATCAGAATAACGAGACAGATAATAGTTTGGAAGTAAACAAGGACTACTTTATTAACTATTTAACATAACATTGCGGCAAGGGACCAGCTAAGCGAGCACAGAACAGGCAAGGCAGGTATCACTCCCCTGACCAACTTCCTAGCCCGTTTCTCGGTGGGTCACCCAGCTCCGGTCTTGAGCCATCAGCCTGGCTCGCGACCAGCAGTCCAGCAAAACTGGTCACCACCTAGGAGCACCTACCCCTGAAGCCTTCCAACTTGCAGAGAGGAGCTTTACCCTAAGAGGTTCCCAGAGGTGATCACCATTTCCCACCCTGAACCTCAGAAATCCGAAGGCAGTTCCTGATGACCCCCTGTTCCCTAATGGGGAAAATGCCGTAAGGTGCTCACCAGTTCCAGTTTCTTGCCCGCACCAACCTACCAAGTGACCAGCCTATTTAGGTGTCGACCACCACAACCAACTATCCAATCCACTGCTCTCAGTGCAAGGTAGGCAAAAACAGGCGGGAGCAGAGCCCAGCTTTTCTAGTAGAGCCAGCTCCACCCCCACCGCCCACATCATGACGCACGGCATCATGGCCCTGTTGCTGCCCCGGCTTCCTCCGGGGCAGCAAAACAGCCCCCAGACCTCCAGTGGCTTTGCCGGGAGCTCCATTGCCCCCCAGTCAGAATAACGAGACAGAGACAGACAACAGTTTGGAAGTAAACAATGGCCACTTTATTAAATATTTAACATAACATTGTGGCAAGGGACCAGCTAAGCGAGCACAGAACAGGCAAGGCAGGTGTCACTCCCCTGAACAACCTCCTTGCCCTTTTCTTGGGTGGGCCACCCAGCTCTGGCCTTGAGCCAGCACTCTGGCTCACGACTGGCAGCCCAGCAAAACTGGTCGCCACCTAGGAGCGCCTACCCCTGAAGCCTTCCAACTTGCAGAAAGGAGCATACCCTAAGAAGTTCCCAGAGGTGAACACCGTTCACCATCCTGGACCTTAGAAATCTGAAGGCAGTTCCTGATGACCCCCTGTTCCCTAATGGGGAAAATACCATAAGGTGCTCACCGCTTCTGGTTTCTTGCTCGCACCAACCTGCCACAGCCAAGACCAAGCCTCTGCTTTGGCCTTTGCTTCCACTAACAGCACAAGGCTGAGCTAATCCCTTGCCGCAAGTCCTCTAAGAATAACCCATTGCCCTTGTCTGACAAGTATACCCCATCTGCCCTATCAGGTCCTGGAACTTGACCCGTATGCCAGGGTGTGGCAAAAATAGCCCTAAAACACCCTCCATAGCCTTTCTCATTTGCCTGTTAGCCTTACGCCTGGCACGGTCAATGCAGCAGGGGTCTCCCAAGTTACGCCACACCTGGCGGGCAGAATAGCCAACTCTACTATCTGCACTCTGGGCCACCTTGCTCTTATCATCGCAAGGTCAGCCTTTGCTTGTAACTCCAGGCCCTTGCCCTTCACAGCAAGGCATAATAGCCAACCAGACTGTCAGCACTTCAGGCCACCTTTCTCTTATCATCACAAGGTTGGCCTCCGCTTGCAACATCAGGGCCTTGCCCTTCAGGGCAAAGTAGAATAGTCAACCAGACTATCTGCACTCCAGGCCACCTTGCTCTTATCATTGCAAGGTCAGTCTCCACTTGTAGCACCATGGCCTTGTCCTTCATGGCAAAGCAGAATAGCTGACCAGACTATCTGCACTCCAGGCCACCTTGCTCTTATCATCATAAGGTTGGCCTCCGCTTGCAATGCCAGGGCCTTGCCCTTCATGGCGAGGCAGAGTAGCCAACCAGACTATCTGCACTCCAGGCCACCTTGCTCTTATCATCACAAGGTCAATCTCCACTTGCAGCACCATGTCTTTGTCCTTCACAGCAAAGTAGAATAGCTGACCAGACTATCTGCACTCCAGGCCACCTTGCTCTTTTCATTGCCAGGTCCGCCTCTGCTTTCAACACCAGGGTGCACACCTGAAAAAAGAACATAATAACTTAAACATAACATCAAACTTTGCAGTCCTGCACATATCCCTCGTAGCATCTTGTAGCCTTCACCCTCAGCCTACATAGCTAAATACAGGCATAGGATACTGAGCACTCCATGGGAAGGGCCCTATCCATGTATCCTATCCAAAGGCCAACAGCTCAAAATCAGGAGACGGAAGGCCGACTTAATGTCACATCTTGCCAATTCTGCCCCCTGCCCACATAGGCGCACAAGTTGCATGGCCTGATCAAACGAGGTGTAACTAACAAAACATAACTCCTCGGTATGAGTATGACAGGTAGTGAATGAAGCAACACTTGCCAAATGGGGAAACCCTCAAATTGTTAACTGGTGGGGCGTGGAACGGGCCAAGCACCCTACCTTCCTACACTCCTCGTCAATTTTTCCTAACCATGTGCTCCATCCACTGAACTGATTTCAGGTTAGGAGCACTATATGACCTTCTTTTTCCTTGGTAAGGTACCCTGAACCCCAGAATGAAGCCTTACAAGCGGTGAACCCCAATACCTTCAGCTGCTCTAAGAACAGAGGTTCAAGGCACATTATGCTCTTTGAACGTTTCACCCACTCGTGTCCTTTCTGTTGCCCTGGTGCTTGTAAGCAATATATTCAATCACTGTTAGCCTCCTTAGTCTCACTGCCAGATGCCTCCACAGTTATCCTGCTTTCCATTTAGCTCTCTACAGGCAAGTTCTAGCCCAAACGTATTACTCTAGTTGTGCCCAACCTTGTAATATTTCATCTCGCATGGCACTTTTGGGTGGCACTTGTAAAAATACTGAGGGCTCCCAGTCCTGTAAATCTAACCTAGAAGCACCATTTGGGGGGGGCATCTTTCTCTCACCATTTCCCCCCCTTAAAAATACTTTCCTACAATGTGTTCACAATCTAAGCAGATAATGGGAAGCAGATAAACCGAGTATGTGTGAGTGCAGTCCTAACACTTAACACTTAGCTACATCTGACAGAATAGATAAGGAGTTAAACCAAAGGTCAAGCATGAAAGAAGACCAAGCCCAGTTAAGAGAGAGAAGAAAGGTCCTATATGTTTTGAATCAGGAAGCAAGGAATGGCCAAAGAGGCTAGACAAAGAGGCTAGACATCTGTTATGTATCGAAGTTCGACTGCGTGCAAGGCCGGGCTTTCACACGGTCATGCGAAGCAGCCGAGCTTCGCCTCAGAGAACAATGGCCCGAGCAGATCCTAGCCCACACCTATCGGATGGCTAGGATCCTAGCGAGGACCTGTGGTAAGCCTAACAATGTAAATAACATATCACTGGTGTGGGGTGTGTTTTGGGTGTGCGGTTGACTGGGAATATAAGCCGGCCTGCGAGCTGGTAGTTTTTGTCCTGTTCTTCACTTACAATAAAAGTATGAGCTGAAATCACTGCATCAGTCTCAGTACTTTTCAATGTCTAAGCAATGAGAGGGTGGGGCCAAGTTAACCCTTTTACTATATCCAACAAGATCCGGCACCGTGTCGCATGTTGAATCTAGGTAACCTTGAGGTGCCTCACTGTTGCTTGGGCCATCCTGCGTAAGGTGGGACGTGACCCATACCCAATGGCTACCCTCCTGTAGGAAAGGATGGAACTGAGCTCTGAGTTTGTGATCTATAAAGCAGAGGCCACGGTAGTGCTGTAACCACTGAGTCCCAATGGCCAGGCTGACCCCCATTTGTAAGTGCTCTCCCCCTCACCTTCCCGTGAGGGAGGCATGCTATAATGCTCCACCTGGAGTGCCTCTGTCCTGGCTCTCAGACTTGTCATTCTAGCGCTCTGTCTCTGGACCAGTTGACGAATTGTTGCCGCTACCTCGCCTGCCGCAGTGACTTTGCCTTGTCTGTCCTCAAGAAGACCTAAGGATGCCTGTGCACCCTGCACCGGGCATCTGACTGCTATATCCCAGACTGTGGGACAGATGTTGACACTCCCTCACCAGTTCCTAAGGAAGCTCCTTGTCCATCCTACAAAAAGGGTTAGGCAAGCCAACACCTGTGCTTGAAAAGATTATAGAATCGTAGAATTTTAAAGTTGGAAGGGACCTTGCAGGTCATCCAGTTAACCCCCCTGCACTCTGCAGGAGCATAGCCAAAAAATAGCCTTACAAACAGTGTTCCTTCTAATCTGAGTTAGTGTGAGCCAGCTCACAGCCCCCCAGCTTCTGGCTCACACACAGCTGTCCCAGCTCAGGAAGGATAGCTCCAGAGCAATCAATTTATGCAGCAGCCAAATTGCTTGCTTATTAGAAACTTATTCCAACTAATTTAATCCTGACAGAGCTAGGAGAAACACATCTGTTGCTCATGTGCCTTTAGTCTTTGAATATAGCTGTATAACCAGGACCAGCCCCTGCTTAGTAGTCATTGCAGTTGTATTATTTTCAGTATTTATCTTATTATTTATTAATATTATTTTAAAGTTATTCCTATCAAGCAGCGGCCAAATCACATATTAATTGGCTGCTCTGTAAGGCCACCCTGAGAAGGCCCTTTTTCAAAATGGCCACCTAAAATGGCCACCTCCTCATGACCTCACCAAAATGGCCACCCTAGTGTACCTCACACAAAATGGCCAACTCTGCCAGACCTCACTAAAATGGCAACCAAGTTTAAATTATTAAATAACTGTTAAGGACCGTTAAGCCCATAGACCTGTCACTTCTAGTTCCGATCTAACAGACCGTGCTGTTTAAAATTACTCCATGTGTGGCCTAACGGATCCCCGGAGCAAGACACAATCCATCGCTCCAACTATGGGGACTATTGCACTATGTGGAAGGGAGGTTAATAAGGATAAGGGTTGGGAGTGGTGGCCCAGCCTTACCAACTGCAGTCACCCACCACCTAGGGCCCAAACAAGGTTTCCCCTCACCCCCAACAGGACCATACAATGAGTTTATGGATTTTTTTTTTAGTGCTGTGTGTATATATATATGCATATACTAGCTGAAGTGGCCCCTGAATCAGGCCAATGAAGGCTGCTCCACAGCTGCCAGACACAGGCACAGCCCCAAAGAGCAAGCAGCTGTGAAAACACTGCCGGGGGAGGGGGGAATGCCCAAAACCACCACAGCTGGCTGCAGCCGCCTAAGACCACAGCCTTTCACCACTCCATCCAGCAGGCCGTCACTGGAAACCGCCACTAATCGCTGCCTCAGCAGGCCGCCTGCCACTCCCAGCCACACTTGCCACCACCGAAGGATGCTGCACTTGTCTCGACTCCACCTCTGTCTTCAAAAGCCACTGCTGCCTTCACGTCCTCCGTCTTCAGGTCTCACAGCCAGTTTGGTGTAGTGGTTAAGTGTGCGGACTCTAATCTGGGAGAACCGGGTGTGATTCCCCACGCCTCCACTTGCACCTGGCTGGATGACCTTGGACAAGCCATAGCTCTGATAACAGCTGTTCTTGAAAAAGAGCAGTTTCTGTCAGAGCTCTCTCAGCCTCACCTACCTCACAGGGTGTCTGTTGTGGGGAAGGGAAGAGAAAGGAGTTTGTAAGCTGTTCCGAGACACCTTTGGGTAGTGAAGTTTGTTTTTGTTCAGTCGCACAGTCGAGTCTGACTCTTCGCGACCCCATGGACCAGCTCCCGCCAGGCCCTCCTGTCTTCCATCGTATAAATCCAATCTCTTCTTCTTCTTCTTCTTCTCCACAGATAGTCCCCAACTGTAACCTTCCCACTTGCTCGGAGCTCCTACAGCTACGAGCATACGGAGCAAGTGATATCGGGTGGGAGCGGAGCCCAGCTTTTTCAGCAGAGCTGGCTCCACCCCCACCACCCACGTCATGAAGCATGGCATCATGGCTCTGTTGCTGCCCTGGCTTCCTCTGGGGTGGCAAAACAGCCCCTGGACCTCTAGCGGCTTTGCCGGGAGGCTGGGAGCTACAATCTCTTAGCATTCAGTAATCTTCAATGGTCTGCCTCTGTGGGTGTGTTTGCATGCAAACTTGCATTGTATATGTGGCTGAAATTTGTTGGAAATATGTGTGTTGCAAGGTCTAAAATTCAGTCATTATAGGGTTAATGTGTGCTTACCTTGTGGACTATTGTTTAGACTGACCTGGAAGGAAACCTGGCACAGAGCCAATGGAAACGGAAGCCCACAAAACTAAAGTCTGTTTACTCATAATCGATGGTTAATGTATTCAGGTGATTTCCTTCTAGGGGTCAAGAAGAAGAAGAATCTCCATTGTTGTAGACCATGTGGTCAAAGTATAAAGATGTAGTCTTAGGTGTCTTCGTTGTTTTGTAAATTTCCTGTGAACCCTTCCCTTAGAAATAAAGATTTTTATATAGAAGAAAATGCCTCCTCTCCAGTGAAGCAAAGATCCATTGCAATCTCTGAATATTTAACTATTTTACCATTTTTCCCAACAAATTTCAGATTATGCTGCTATGTCCCAAGTTAGAGCTGTGCAAGAATTAGTGCTGATTCCTAAGATCATTTTGATGCAGTGACAATGTGACCACTTTGTGCATGTACCAACACGTATCAACATGCTGACAACTTTCTACATCAACCTTCTTCTTCTTCTTCTTCTTCTTCTTCTTCTTCTTCTTCTTCTTCTTTTCTTTTCTTTTTTTTGGCATTTTCTAGTTCATGGTGAACTATGAATGAAATTTTTTGGAAACATGTCAGATCAATGCAGCCCCACTGTATGCTTCCACAACAAAATGGTATTCCAAACAGGACCAAAGCAGAACTACTCCCTTCTAAGCAAATTGATTTCAGCAATAACTCAATTTAGGATTATGCTGGCAGTCTGGAAGATGTTGCTGGCATGCATATATAAGCATGCACACACACATAAAGGCAGACCATTAACAATGCTAACAGATTTGCTTCACATCATACAAATACACTGTATTCGCATCGTACAAACACACAAAGCCTTGAGTTGTGTATGGACTTTGGCAGAATGATATTTTCAGTTCAAACCCTGGGGACAGCTCTACCTGGTCAACCACCATCTTTCATGATAGGGATATTGTAACTGAATGTATCTCTGGAACCACTCCACTGAACAACTGGGCATATAAAACTGGCAATTCAGTACCAATGACCTACCTGGGGATACAGAAATTCCCATTTAATTAATTCTCTTTCATTATCAAAACTAAAATGTGGCACGAATATAATGTCAGCAACATCTTCCAGACTATCAGTGTAATCATAAACTGAGATCAGAAATTACTTTAGAACTGAATGGTTCTGGTTAGTATTGCAGTGTGCATTTGTCCTCATGACCCTAAGAGTCCATATCACAAAGATCTCAGAGAATATTGAAAGTCTGGCTTTACTATCCAGAACCACATGTGCAATGTGTATACTTTGTAATATGGTCCTGAAGCATGTTTTTCTACCTATGGTATTGTTCTTAATGATATTTGGTTTAAAGGAGCAGCAAAGCACTGGATATAGAATTGCCCTACTTGCATTTTTGGATGATATGTTCGCTCCCCATACTCCTTTCCTTGTTTGAAATCTACTTGATGTCTTGACACAATTTGAACTTGATCTTTATTTCAACAGTGTCTTAAACATGTGAGGTCCACTTTATTACTTATGATCTAGGGTTCTTCTTAACAGATAGTTTAAGTGAACTGTGCTTGCTGTTATTATAGCTGAATATGCTGTTGTAAGCTACCAACCTACTTTGTGATCAAATTGATATTTTAAGTGTAATATCCCACTGTGATTGAGAGATGGATAATTGCAGTGGGGAGCGCAATTGGTGAGAAGCTAACTTCCCAAATATTGTTCCACCAGAAACAAAATTTAGAGCAGACACACATCTTACAGGAACCATTTAGAAACTGCTTTAAATTGTTCACTACACAGTGCTGAGACCTAAGATTTTGTGTTTCACACGTGTACTTGTCTGAGCATGTAAGCAGAGGCCTGCAATTGGAAGCTGCGTGCCTTCTAAACAGACATTCTCCATGATGTAGGAGATGCTCCCAGTGGTGTGAAATGACATCCCTGGAAATTTTGTGTGTATATCACAACTATGGGGCTCATCACATGGCCTGAGTGGCAAGTTAACCCAAAAGACTGACCTCACTGTGCATGTGGTCCCTTCTTGATATGATTTGCATTTGTGAACCATGTTAAAAATCTGCAATAATGGCAGTCAACTGATTGACACCCTGTCAGTTCATATCCAAGAATGCTATTTAGGCACTAACAATTTCTAGGGGTTGCTGGTCACCCTTAAAAGTTTACAGTGAAATTCTCAACCGAGTTACACCCTTCTAAGTCCATTTTAGTCAATGCACTTCCATGGGTGTAACTCTGCTTGTTGTGACTGCTCTGTTAAATACTAAATAGCCTTGAGCACTGAGTTTGCAAACAGTAATACTCCCAGGCAGTCCCACCAGAACCGTTTTCATTCTGTAGACTGTGAATTAGCTTGCCGAATTGTCCACTTTATGTCCTAACCTAGCTCAGCCACCTTTCTGTGAGCCCAAGAAATATTTTTTTTTCTTGCTAGGAAAGGAAAAAAAAATACCATTAATAAATAATAGACAGGATGCAGGATGCAGACAGTCATGCAAGAAGAGACATGATGGAGATGCTCTGACCCGCCTTATATATCTTGCTGTGGAAAGGGAAACTGCATTGGTGATATATAAAATGCTTAACCAAGGCAGGTTTTTCCAGTGGCTTGGAATGGAGTGTACTTCCCTGTAAGATGCAAGCAACATATCTGACATACTCGATCCTGGTAGAGGCTTGAATCTTTTCTCCCTGCTCAGCTGTGGCCCTTTTGCTTAGGCTGCCTGCACACATGAAAATGTCCTCTCTGGCTTCTTGTTACAGATTTTTTTGGGGGGTGTTCCTTAAAGGTTTTAAAAGTTCAGTTTAGGAGTTATACAATGGGCATGAATAAAACTGCATATACTTTGCAGGCCTGATACATGAAAACAGGCAACAGCCTTTTGTCCTACTCATTGACTCTCATGTTAACACCATTCTTTAAGAATACCCATTTCTGTAGAAATTCATAGAATTGACAGAATGAAGTATGTCTGGGCTTCATCCAGAGGAGCTTGGTCCAACCTGTGTCTGAAAACAGCTACACTCCACCACATCCTGGAGTTTTCCCTTTTTGGCCAAAACTCACTTATCACCAGGCAGTCTTCAGAAAGGAAGGAGGCTAGAAAGCCTAGAATCCAAACCATATTTTGATCAGGAAAGATGTGGCAGCCCTAGGCAGAATGCCATGTTAGAGTGTCCCATGTAGGAAGTCTTACAAATAGGGATGGAGTGGACAAGGAAACTCTGTTTCATATGTATGTGCTGTTAGAAGCATGAAATGCAAACAGTACAGTGACTCAGTCAGTGGTGTCTTTCACACTGCACCCGCCT
This sequence comes from Gekko japonicus, assembly GCF_001447785.1. Classification (NCBI taxonomy): domain Eukaryota; kingdom Metazoa; phylum Chordata; class Lepidosauria; order Squamata; family Gekkonidae; genus Gekko; species Gekko japonicus. The sequence goes on along the minus strand of NW_015163616.1, from coordinate 1,088,004 downwards.
TCCAAGTTTTCCATGCTGTTATTGTGGTTTTGATTATCACACTTTTGTCATGACCAGTTATCACTCACACCTTTTCTTGGATTTTCCCAATCAGGCTTCCGTCCATTCTTATTCAGAGTAGATCCATTTTTTTAGGTTTTAGGGTGGGGGGCTGTGTGAAAGACCAGTCTCCTCCCTTCACGCATCACCTGAGTCTTGCACCTGGAGCAGATGTCTCTACACTGATTGTTGCTCCCCTTTCACACAGTAAAGTGGGACCTCTGATTGGCTTCTCCATGGAGCTTGAATTAGTTTACCTTATTTGCATTAGGTGAGCAACTCACAGCACCATGCCACAGCAAGATTAATGGCCGGTTGTGCTTGTTGTACTCTGGCAGATGATAATCCTTGTTTTTGAGAGCAGTCTAAGATTGTGCATTACTTATCAAAGAAGCGCCCACAGGAGGTGTTGCCTCTTGTGACAGAAACAGGCATGCCTGGGTTACTATAGAAATTCAAAAGGCAAATCCATGAACTGCAAAAATGATTTTAAAAATGCCACTCCCCCCCACACAAAAAATGTGCTCTTGAGAGCAAATGGAGAAGTACAATGACTCAGTCAGTGGTGTCTTTCACACTGCACCCGCCTTCCAAGTTTTCCATGCTGTTATTGTGGTTTTGATTATCACACTTTTGTCATGACCAGTTATCACTCACACCTTTTCTTGGATTTTCCCAATCAGGCTTCCGTCCATTCTTATTCAGAGTAGATCCATTTTTTTAGGTTTTAGGGTGACCTTTTCTTGGATTTTCCCACATCCCCTCACGCATCACCTGAGTCTTGCACCTGGAGCAGATGTCTCTACACTGATTGTTGCTCCCCTTTCACACAGTAAAGTGGGACCTCTGATTGGCTTCTCCATAGAGTTTGAATTAGTTTACCTTATTTGCATTAGGTGAGCAACTCACAGCACCACGCCACAGCAAGATTAATGGCCGGTTGTGCTTGTTGTACTCTGGCAGATGATAATCCTTGTTTTTGAGAGCAGTCTAAGATTGTGCATTACTTATCAAAGAAGCGCCCACAGGAGGTGTTGCCTCTTGTGACAGAAACAGGCATGCCTGGGTTACTATAGAAATTCAAAAGGCAAATCCATGAACTGCAAAAATGATTTTAAAAATGCCACTCCCCCCCACACAAAAAATGTGCTCTTGAGAGCAAATGGAGAAACGCCAAGGAAGGCAATGATTGCCTATTGGTCCCCATTCTCCCTAGGGGGATGGAACTTTTGCCAGGGCAGATGCCCTCCAGTGCCAAAACATTGAAATGCTGTCATGCAGATTAAAATTTAAAAACCTGCCCCTTTAGGGTGGGCTTCAGCGGGCAGTTTGCCTTGGAAAACCAAAGCAAAAAACTTTGTTCAGATTCCCAGTTTAGGCTTTTTTGCAAATATATTTCACTTGCCCACCCCCCCAAGTGTGGGAGAAACCAGGGTTTTTTTAGAAATGGGGGGGGGATTGGGAAGGAATAAAACAGCAGTGGGATGTTTTCAAAGCTGTGTGAACACGAGAAAAGATTTTTTTACATCAGGTGATGTAACCAGGTTTTTAAGGCAGTGTGAAAAAACCCCATATCAGCACTTCAGTCTACTCACAGAATGCTGCACTACAGAGCAGGGAGAGAAAGTAAGGCTAATCATTTTGGAGTAGGGCATTTGCTTCCATCTCTGATGCTACCAGTGAAATCTTAGCTTCACTGTGCACTGTCTTCTATAACCGAGGCCTGAAGAATGTGTCTAAACATTTCTCTAAGTTTTTCCCAGATGGGGACAGGCTTAGGTTTTGGTTTCCCTGTTAGTGCTATGGCTGCCAATACAGCACAGTAGCAATGAGGTTTCTACATGGCAGTTTCCTCACAGTTTCCCTGCCCCATTCCCTTGGCAGCAGCCAACCCCCTCCTAGGGTTGCCAGCCCACCGGTCTGGGCAGGGGTTCCCCCACTTTTGTGAGCTCCTCCCCACTGCCAGCCAGCTGGCTGACATGGGAAACCCCGTCCGCAAATGCCACAAAATGTGGCGCAATGACGTCACCTGGAAGTGACGCTCTAGTTTTCGGACAAAACTATATGGTAAAATCGGGCTCAAGCCATAGAGTTTTGCCCAAAAACTAGAGCATTCCCATGCAATGTCAGTGGCACGATGACACCATTTTCAGCATGATGATGTCACTACAGGAAAGGTCTGTCGATCCCCCCACCAGCAGAAAGGTAGGACCTGGCAACCCTCCTTGCTTCCCAGAGTTTTTCCAGTTTTTTAAAAAGCAATGTTATTATATCATTGACATGTTGCACGTTAGGTTCTCTGAATTCTCAGCTTTCACTTTTTAATAGGGCTGCCAAGTGGGAGTGGGGTGGGCGAGTAAACCCCCGCTTCGGAGGCCCGATTTCCACCGCCGTGAAATCGGGCCCCGGGGGGAACTCTTCCCCCCGAAGCGCAGCATGGCTGCGTCACCAGAGATGACGCAACCACATCAATCATGTTGGGGGCGTGGCCCCAATCGTCGGAGGGAAAACTCTATGGTTTTCCCTCCGACGATTGGGGCCACGCCTTCAACGTGATCGATGTCGCACGCCACTTCCGGTGACGTGCTGGCGGCGCATCAAAGAACGGCTCCCGGATATTTTGACTTGGCAACCCTACTTTCTAAACAAAAAGCCTCTAGCCCCTTTCATTGCAGATATATGTATTTCCCCTTATATCTCCACAATGAAAAGCTCTCTTTTTTTGAAAAAGAAAGCTGGATATTCACAGAAACCTATAGATTGTTCTGATGCTATAACAGTCTAACAATATTCAGTTATTGACTAAAACATCTAACCTTTCCCAGTGGAGGATGGAGGAAATGACCACCACTGGGATAAGGGCAGGGAAAATGGATGCCATGTGGGTGGGACTCAGAAAAGCAAACTTTCCATTCATAGGACAGCCATCCTGGTTTTGCTGCAATCTTTCCCAAAACTCTGCAGTACAGCAAGTTTTGGTAAGGATCAGAGAAAAGCCAGGGGAACCTCAGGATGTTCACGAATGCACCACAGTACTGTTGGGAAGCAGAGAAGATCCTATGTCTTAACAGGGTTGAACCTAGGACAAATAACTTGTGTGAAAAGGTCTAGTGCTTTAGCTTGTCAAATAAAGGTGGGCAGGTTTCCCCACACACACACACACACCGGCCTCACCTTTGGCCCTAAATGCACAGAACCCTTGGGACCTCATATCTACATATAATAACTGCTCATTTGTTTAGCAGGGTGATGCTTTTTAAGGGTTTCACAATTTGGAATGCCAGCCTTCAGGTGGGACCTGGGGAATCCCCTGGAATTAAAGCTCATCTCCAGACTACAGAGATCAGTTCTTCCAGAGAAAATGGATGCCTTGGAAAGTGGACTTATGGCATTGTACTCCACTGAGGTCCCTGTCCTCCCCAGGCTCCATCCCCAAATCTCTAGGAGTTTCCCAACCTGGAACTGGTAACCCGACCTCCCCATCTCCCACTGGTGGCCAGGGGGGACTTGGCAATAATACCGTGTAAAGGCAGTTATTTTCCCTCTCCCTTTAGCAACCAAATACAGCCAGTTTTAATACACTTCTTCTGCAGTTTTATGCAGTTTCTATCTCACTGAAAGTCACTTTAATTTACATCCCGTAATTGAACAAGGTAGCAAAGGAGCAGTAAGACAAATGGAGACAAATAAGACAAATATTAAACACAATTTAGACTTAATAGTAGAGTTTCTACTTTGGGGGCAATATTCATGAGCTATTGCGAGTATGGTGAAAGAGAGGGGAATATGGACTTCCCCAATAATACCGTGTCTAAAATAAAGGTTTCAGTCTGCAGACAAAAGAACAACAGCTTGCACCTATCTGAGGATAATCCCTAAATCGTTCCAATATGACCAAAAAAAAAGAGGAGATTTGCTGTTTCAGTTCACCTTTTTATCCTCTTCTCTCCAACATCCCTTTAAGGCAGGGAGATAAGTCTGGAAGTAAATGACTGGGTTGCTGCCTGAAAGCTTGGCTTATCCAGCCCAATATTCATGTCACCACATTACCTCCAATCCTGCAGCTGCTCAGAAATCAAGGGAACGGGGAGTATAAGGCCCAATATAACAATGAGTTTAGCCATAATGAAATGCTGCTGATCACAGCTGCCCTCCCCACACAGTACTAAATTTTCCAAGAGTTACCATACAGTTTCAATTGCACTCTAAATTAAAAAGAAAGAACAAACTACTTCTAAATTCTAGTCTTGAGAAAACCTTGACCTTTTTTTTAAATACAAACATCTTTTTTCAAATAGTCATGACAAATCACACTTAGCTTCATGATGGAAAAATTGCATGTGTAGCTTTGCACTAAAAAATCTCTTTTACAGACCCGTCCCACCACAGACAGAGAAGACTGCAGTCCTCAGATTTCTTAGGGAGATGGGGGTGACTGTTAACATTGGTTTAAATCTGTAGTGTAGATAAGCCTAAAGAACATTAATAGATGGATATCATATGCAATTTTCTATTATTGTAGACCTGAGACCTACCACTAGAGGGAGTCAAATTCTCCTTTACAGTTAAAATCACATCTTCCCCCAAATTGTGTCAAGGCTCCATGCTCAGTGCCAGGATAAAAATGAAAGCAAACCCCCTTTATTTGTATTTGTGAAATAATATGCCATATACATCAAAATATGGCACACTGGTCTTTTCTTGTACAGGATCACTTCTACATGGAGTTTCATGTACTATTAGTCACTGGAGTTGATCCAAATGTAACAACTGTAGCCACTAGTAGCACCTGCTCTCTGCTACAGGCACATTCAAGAGATGTGAATGTATGAAGCAGAGTATCAAAGAGCAAGTGGTGTGGCCTGTCTTTGGCAGTTTCCCTAGGGCTCGGTTGGCTAAAAACCTCAGCTGCTCTGGCACATATGGCTCTCCTTGTATTATAATTTGTGTGTTTCTTGTTGCTTTTCTAGACAAGAAATTTATGTACATCAGAAGAATCTCTCAAGTGTGCTTGTTTGTCCAGCAGTGCATCTGGAACCAGGTTCATGCAACGTTAGCTGTTTTTTATGTAGTGTCAAATTACTATCTGTTCTGAGGTTTGCTCCGAGGCAATACTCTCAATTGCTTCAAATAACCCCGATCACCAGACATTCACAAGGGTTCCGTTTCTGAACCTTAACCCCCCCCCCTTTTCAATGCTTTGTAAGTCCTTCCTGCACACAGAGTCTCTGTCAATGATAATATATTGCTTTGGGGCTGCCCAGAAGGGATGCAGGTCAGCAAAGACTGAATTGGATTACTTCAACATGAACTGCTGCCGCCACCCATCATAAATGTGAAAACACCCTTTAATCCTGCCTGGAAACAATAGGCAGGTTGCAAATACAGAGAAAGCAGTGTGTTGACAGGAGAGTTGGGTACTGCTTACTCATCAGTACACTGAGTCTGACTTCTACAGTGGCTCATTTCCACGGGAACTAAAGGAGGAACCCTTGGATGTGTCTGTTAGGATAATCTCATTGGGGGGAGGCCGTGCCATAATGCACAGGCTGCCCATGAAGTAGTCATCTGGCTCACTACAGAGGGGGAGGAAGAGGAGGAGGAGACTGGATTTATACCCCGCCCTTCACTTGGAGTCTCAGAGTGGCTTACAATCTCCTTTCCCTTCCCCTCCCCACAACAGACACCCTGTGAGGTAAGTGGGCTGAGAGCTCTGACAGAAACTGCTCATGAGAGAACAGCTCTGACTCACTTCAAAGGCAACGATCTGGCACCACCATGACCTACTCTAGGTTTGTACGCACGTGGTTTCCATGGCTGCAGTACATGACAGAAGCTGATCTTCTTCCCACTAATACTACTTACTTACTCTTCTTGGCTTTTCTTCTAGCTCTCTATTGTACACTCTGAGATACATACAAAAGTCTTCTGCATCTAAGATCCAGTTCTAATCTAGTCCTCACACTCGCTTTTCTGACAGAGGTAGCATAATTGCCAGCACTTCACACTCTTCATTATTGGTTGATAAATGTTCAAAAATGTTAAAATAGTTTTTACTGTTACATAATAGACTTTTGAGGCTAGTTGATCCTTATCTCTTGCTGTTGCTTTTTTAATGCTTTTGATGTTCATTGTTGTTAATGATTATTTTAAAACGAATTAAAAAAAAGGTGGGGCTGAGAGAGCTCTGACAGAAACTGCTCTTTTTCAAGAACAGCTGTTATCAGAGCTACGGCTTGCCCAAGGTCATCCAGCCAGGTGCAAGTGGAGGAGTGGGGAATCAAACCCGGTTCTCCCAGATTAGAGTTGACAGCTGAGAGAGCTCTTCCAAGGTATGCTCTTGAGAGAACAGCTCTGAGAGAACTTGTGACCAAGGTCACTCCAGCAGGTGCAAGTGGAGGAGTGGGGAATCAAACCTGGTTCTCCAGATTAGAGTCTGTGCTCTTAACCACTACACCAAACTGACTCTCTGAAGGCCAGTGGTTTTTCCACATTGTCAGTATGCTTTCTACATTTGTTGTCTCTCATCTCAAATTGAAAATTTAAAACTTCATTGGCAAAGGAACAATGTTATTTTTTAAAAAAATGTCTTTCTTGTACGCATGGCAACCTGGCTGTGATCCAACATGTGGAGAAAGACACACACACAGACACAAACACTCTAATGTGTCTCCAGGTTTTTGAATACAAGCAGCAGTGCACAACTCAAGTCTGTAAGAATGTCCCAGCTAAAATCCCTAGGGCCATGACCCACAAGGTCTCTTGTGGCATGACCTCTCAGCCCTTAAAACTTGTGTTCTCCAGGGTTAAAGCTTTTTGGGGGGGTGGGGTCTTTGAATAAGAGACCTGTCAGAAGCTTCCTTTACCTGGAGAGGAGAGGCAGAAAGCATCCTTAACCTCTCTCTTGAGGGTTCTAGGGAAAGTAAAGCCTATATTTTGCTCTAACCAGAAAAGGCAGAAGCAATCTGATTAGCTTTTGGGTCTAGCATTTGACCCACCTCTGGTGTAGGTCATGACTTTTCCCATTAGGGAGAAAGAGAGAGAGAGAATTCAATCACACACACACTCCTCTTTTCTCCCTTCTCACAAATACTTTCCAGGCAAGATCCCCCCCCCCCGTGATGGTGCTTCACACAATAATATCCAGACAGTACCTCTTTCCTGAATAAATGCAAAGGCATGTACCCAACTCTCCTTTCGCTATGGGAGAGCATTAGACTTCTCTTTCATTTGACTTCTGACAGAGCAGTTCACATTTTACACCATTGTTTGCAGCACTAGAATATCTCAGGGGCAATGAATGTGAGCTAGAGAACATTCTTTATGGTTAGTTTCTCTTTTTTTTATGCTGGCCTCAAGGAAGTTCCAGTGTATATAGTAGTTAGAGTTGGTCCCCATCCTTTTTGAGCCTGCTGACACCTTTGGAATTCTGATGGGATGCTAGGCGCAGCCACAAAATGGCTGCTGCAGGAGGTGCAGCCAACCACAACCCGCAGGGCCATGATCTCTTCTCAGAGCTCATTCCACCAGTATGGAGCCACCACTGAAAAGGCCCTGGCCCTGGCCCTGGTTATAGCAAACCTGGCATCCTTGGGACCCAGGAGGGTCAGTCAATTTTGAGACCCCAACCGTAGTGCTCTCTGGGGTATGCATGGGGAAAGGCGGTCCCTCAGGTATGTCAGACCCTGGCCATATAGGGCTTTAATGGTAAGAACCAGCACCTTGAAGTGAATATGCTATTGGCAGCCAGTGCAATGTCCTCAGCACAAGCTGGATGTGTTCCCACCTGGGGAGGCCCATCAGCAGCTTGGCCACAGCATTCTGCACTAGCTGTAGCTTCTGAATTTGTGACAAGGGTGGCCACATGTAGAGAGTGTTACAGTAGTCTAGTCTCGAGGTGACCATCACATGGATCACTGTTGCCAGGTCATTGCGGTCAAGGAAGGGAACCAACTGCCTAATCAGCTGAAGATGGTAAAAGGCCGACCTGGCAGTGGCTGCTACCTGGGCCTCCATTATTAGGGAGGCATCCAGGAGCACTCCCAAACTCCTAACCTCCAGCCAACGGAGGCGCACCATTGAAGGTCAGGAGTGGGATCCCTACCCTCGAACCTCCCCAACTCAGGTACAGGACCTCCGTCTTCATCGGATTCGGTTTCAGCTGGCTCAGTGTAAACCAGCCAGCCATGGTTTGTAACGCCTGGTCCAGATCTTGTGGTCTTGTGGAGTCAGACTAGTCGCCCAACATCAGATAGAGCTGGGTGTCATCAGTGTACTGGTGACACTCCAGCCCATGCCTCCAGGCAATCTGGGCAATGGGGCGCATATAAATGTTGAATAGCATCAGGGAAAGCACTATGCTATGCCAGTCCCCTACAAGCTCATCTAACGAGCCGCCAGGGGGCATTGGATCCCACAGAACAACTAGTTTCTTGCTTACACACAGCATACCTTCAGTCACACAGTGAAGGTCCTTGTGCTGTGGAGGCTGTTGCTGGAGAAACAGGTGGGGTTTTTTTTAAGTCTGCATAGCCAATTAGATCTCCCATGGCCAACCAGAAGCCTTGCTGGACAAAATCCCCCTGTGATTCTGTCCATAGTTCCCACTAAACTGCACTAGGGGGGTACTGGTGCACAAAATTATAGATACCAGCTCAGAGGTTTCTGCTTCCGCACCCCAAGCCCCCCCCCTCTGTTGGAAACAATAGAGGATGGGGCACCTCCTTCTGGGCCCCATAGAATTGGACCCCCTGCTCCAATCTTTTTGAAATTTGGGGAGAATTTTGAGGAGATGCACCAGCAATTATGCTGCAAATTTGGTGCCTCAACCTAAAAAAAACAGCCCCCCAGAGCCCCAGATAACCCAGATTGATGCTCCATTATAGCCTATGGGGCCTATTGACTACAATGGTCCCCAGAGGCTACAATGGAGATGGAAAAAAATATTATTATTATTTTTGCACAAACCTATTGTGCTTTTCAGTATGATTTGTAAGCTGCCTTGGGTCACAGGGAAAAGTGGGATATAAATATTTGAATAAATAAGTTGTTTGAGCAGGTTGATAACAAGGAACTTGCTGTTTGTTAGGTTACGCAGGGTTCTGACAGCAATTGTCCCTCCTCTGTTATACGTGACCTGTAATGTTGTCATATTTTACTTTTTAAAAAGCCCATAAAATAGACTGCAAGAATCCCCCCCCCCATGTGCTGGTAAGTTTTCTAAGGCTCAGCACAAGGTGATGGTTTAAGGCCAGGTCTACCGATATAGTGGACTGTGGTGGGTAGACCTGTTCTCCAGAGGGCAGGTCTACTAATATAGTGGAAAGGGGTGGGTAGACCTGTTCTCTAGAGGCCAAGTCTGCCAATATAGAGGAAAGGGTGGGTAAACCTGTTATCTGGGGGAGAGGTCTACCTATATAGTGGAAAGGGGTGGGTGAAATTTGAATTGATTCTGTTTTATCTTATAACTAGGAAGAAGGCCCGTTGTGGAACTGAAGACAACAAGCACTAGCCTGGCCACGCGGTGTGGGTTGCCGTCTCCATCCCCATGGCGAAGCTGGCCATCCTGCCCTGCACGGTCAAGGCTCCGGCTGGCCTTGGCGCCTGGCCTCGCCCCTCCCCCGGCACCCCCACTCGATTGAGTTGCCAGTGGGGGAAGTCAGCCAGGCTTGCCCCTCTCCCTGCAATGGGTGCGAGCCCGGCCGGGCGCAGGGCGCCATCCGCTTTTCATCCCCCTCCAACTCAGGGAAGTAGCCCCCACTCCCCCCATGGGATCGAGGCCCCAGCGGGTCAAGGCGCCTGGGTTGGCTGCTCCCACCACCACCCCCAACCGAGCGAGGCCCCAGCAGGGCAAGCAGACCAGGCTCATCTGTCTCCCTGCAATGGGCGGCAGCTCGGGTGGCTGGCTGTGGGCCCACGTCTCCTTCATCGGCCCCCTCTTCTCAGCCCTCCTGCCACCAAATCGAGGCTCCAGTGGGCCAAGGCACCTGGCCTCGCCCCTCCCCCCGGCACCCCTGCCTGATTGAGGCACCGGTGGGGGAAGCTGGCCAGGCTCGGTCCTCTCCCTGCAATGGGCATGAGCCCAGCCAGGCACAGGGCGCAGTCCACTTCCCACCCCCAAACTCAGGGAAGCATCCCGCCCTCCCCCCACAGGGTCGAGGCCCCAGTGGGTCAAGGCACCTGGGTTGGATGTTCCCGCTGCCACCCCCGGCCAAGCGAGGCCCCAGTGGGCAAGCAGACCGAGCTCATCCATCTCCCTGCAATGGATGGCAGCTCGTCCGGCTGCGGGTCCACGTCTCCTTCTCTGGTCCCCTGTCCTCGGCCCTCCCACCGCACGGTCAAGGCCTCGGCAGATCAAGCCACCTGGCCTCATCCGTCCCCGCCACAGAGCGACGGGACAGGCTGAGCCTGGCTCCCCGGCCGGCCTCAGGCACGGTGGCATGGCACCATCTCCCCTCATCTGCAGACTGCACAGGGGAGGTGCGAGGGAATGGGCCGCTGCTGCCTTCGCATTCGGCCACCCCCGGTGCCATTCCAGGCAGGTGGGCAGAGCCAGCGCATGTCAGCCTGGGCCTCCTCTTGGCTGGCGGTGGCTCCTGGCTGCCGTGGCTGGCAGCGGTGGCATGGCCCCGTCTGGGGTCTGCAGGCCAAGCAAGGGTGTCTAGCCAGTGGAGCACCCGGCTGGCCCGGCCCGTGGCTGGAATGAAACTGAGGGCAAAAGGGTGGTTGCTGCCTCCCTGGACGGGACGACACCCAGGCAGGCAGCAGAACAGCGAATGGAGACCAGGGCGCCAACCAATTCCAGAGCGTGTGGAATGTTCTAGAGAAGTGCCACCACCATTCAGCTTTTATATATAAGGGAGATGTTTAAATTATTCTTAAAATATAGTTTAAATATAATTTAAAATAATTTATTCTGAGATTTTTAAAAGGTTATGGAAGTAATCTTCTTTTAAAAAGCTAATTTACATGATAGTCAAATGTAGGCTCACAACTTTAATGCTACTAGCTTTTTTTTGCTCACGAGGTAGAATTTCTGCTCACAACACTGTGGAGCTTAAAGGGAACCTTGGTCTGTCCACTTTCCAAAAACACTTGGTGAGTGCCGTGAAAGGTACTGGTGGGGGTACAATGGCACCCATGGGCACCACTTTGGGGACCTCTGAGTTAGTATGTTGGGCTCGGATCTGGGAGACCCAGGTTCTAATCCCCACTCAAACAGGGAAGCTTGCTGGGTGACCTTAGGCCAGTGACACATTCTCAATCTAACCTACCTCACAAGGCTCTTCCTTCCATTACTCTCATTTCTTCCTCCCATTACTGTCATTCTGCAGACACTCCATTGGCTGCCTATTAGTTACCAGTGTCAGTTTAAGGGATGGTTATCACAGAGAAAGCCCTTAATGGCCTTGGTCCCTCATATCTGTGAGACTGTCTCTCTCCATCACAACAGCAAAATCAACAACTGCCTGTCCACATTCTTTCTTCATTGTGGCCCCCACCTTAATGAATGGCCTACCTCAGGAGGACAAGATGGCTCCCACTCTCCTGGCTTTCTGCAAACTATGCAAGACCAAATTATTCAAGAGGGCTTTTCTACACCGGATAGCACTTATAAAATGGTTGGCAAATTTACTTGAATCAATGATAAGGGACTGTGGTACTGTCTGGGATTACACCCCTACCCCCACACATACCCTGTGAGTTGGGGCCATCTCTGACTTGACCACCACAAGTCTGGCTTCAGGAGAGCTGGCAGCCAAGGCTACTAACAAAAGAGTGCCCTCCGAAGGCTGCCATGCTGACAAAGTTGGTTACAGGGACCTGCAAATGCAACCCTGGCAGTGGAGGGGAGCTGGGCTGCAGGAAGCAGCTGGGATGCTGCCACTGAGGCAGTGGAGAGGAGCCCTGCCTACAGCAGCCAGGTCTGCCAGTGGCTACTCAGCTGGAAGAAGGATCACAGGAAGCAGCTAGGGTTACCAGCTCTGGGTCAGGAAATAACTGGAGATTTTGCTGGTGGATTCCGGGAAGGGTAGGATGGGACCTCAGCAGGGGTATAATGCCATACAGTCCACTCTCCAAAGCAGCCATTTTCTCCAGGGCACTGGTCTTGGTCACCAGGAGATCTCCAGGTGCTACCTGGAGGTTGGCAACCCTAGGAGTAGCACAAATGCTCCTGCCAGTGGAGGTGGCTGGAAAGAGCCCAGTGTGGCAGCAGCCAAGAAATCAGATGGTCACTCGGAGGGAACAACAAACCCTTGGCACCTCCCCACCTCAGGTTGGCTCCATGGGATCAAGTGGTCTGGCAGAGACCAGTGGAACTACAACAACAGAGAATCACAGCCCAAAGTATCATATAGGGGAAAACCCAAAGCTGTGTATATGTGCTACGAAGTAAGATTCCAAATGCACTATAATTCAATACAATATTATAACACAATAAATAATAAACAATTATATACATATGTGAAAAGAGGTCCAAAATAGTAGAGTTAGAGTTGATGAAGTTTTCCAGATTACAGAGTCGTTTTGTAATCTTCATCCAAACGGGACCATGAGTATCTTTTCAAACTAACAGAAATGATACAAAAATTACAACTGTGCAATATACCATATTTATAATAATTCATTTTTATATACAGTCTCAGAAGTTTTATTTTTAAAAATATTTTAAATAAATTATATTCCATACATTTAATGCTCCCTAGTATTTTGTTAAAAAATGAATTAAAATAGTACCTGCAAAACTCCATTTTTTGTGTTTTATGTGCTGCATGATTCTATGAGGGACTGCCTTTCCCCATTTGTTCCCCAGAGAGAACTGAGGTCAGGATCGCAAAATTGCCTGAGTCTCCCTGGTCCGAAAGATGCCAGATTGGCCACAACCAAAGCTAGGGCCTTTTCAGTGGTGGTTCCACACTGGTGGAATGAGCTCCCAGAAGACATCAGGGCCCTGGCGGGACCTTTTACAGTTCCGCAGGGCCTGTAAAATGGAGCTCTTCCACCAGGCCTTTAATTAGGAGCTGTCACTGGTGAATGAATTATAAAAACTGGTTATGGCCTTCATGCTACTGGCACTAAGAACAATCATGGATATTGGCCTAGTTTTTACAATATCATAGAAGCTTAAAAGGCTCTTTGGAAAACTGTTAACAATAATTGGAATCAAAAACCTTCTTGAATAATCCGAGGCAGGGAAATTAAAAAGACTCACCAATGGTATTCATAATTATAAAGTACATCTAAAGTTGGAGTCAGGCCATCTGAACAGAAGGATGCAAAAAAGCCTTGAAAGTTGTTATTGCTGGGCATTCTTATAATACAGATTTTTCATTAACAACCATCCCACTGGCAGCAATTTAAAGGTATATAACCATATAACATTCCAACGATGGTAAGTGGTTTACTATAACCTACTCTATATAATACTATGAAAGCATTTTACAAAAACCATTTACAAAAAACAAGACAATTCTATAGACCGATTGAGCCCATGAGGTTGACATATTTTAAGCCTATAAAACCAAAAGGCTTCCCATTGTAAAATTTGTTTATGTATGTCTATCTTACTATATCTTTTAGAGCTCACTATTTCTAATGGTAGAAATTTAAAATCTTCATTACTATGTCCTTTATCTAAAAAACGTTGGACCAAGGGCACATCTGTGTATTTGTGTTTAATGTGTGATTTGTATTCCGTGATACATGTTCTTAATGAGTGTGTGGACATACTGACATAATTCAATCCACAAGAATATCGTAAAAGGTATATGGCCCTCTTGGTTGAACAATGAGAAAAAAAATGAAATATCGCTTTTGTAATTAGCCTCAGGGAAATCCAAAACTTGAGTTTCCCAGGACTGGGCACAAACTGAACATCTAGAACATTTCTGGTGACCAGTAACTAAGGCTCAGATTTTTGACCTTAAAGTAAAGGAAAGTGACTCTTTGCCTGCTCAACTGAAGAAGCTGATGGGGACTTACAATCAATTGTAAGCCATTTTAAATGAGCTCCCTACAAGTAACAGAGGGCTTGCAATTATTTTAAGACAGCAAAAGGATGTGATGCTTGATGATTTTAAAGAAAGAATATGACTCCAGGACTAGTCAGGATGCTTTGTCTAATGAGATGTCTGTTTTGAGTTTGAAACATACACACAGATTTAAAAGGGGGGGAGGGAAATGAATGTTATATATGTGGTGAAAATCATATGGCCAGAGACTGTGAATTTAAGAATGGTGCAAGACAAAAGCCTACTGGCTCACATGGTCACACTGAAAGAGCGCTACCTGGTGGAAGAGGAAATTATAGCAACCACAGAGGTTTTAGACCTCACACAAAGGGAAATTCCATCAATGCAGCCAATGTTAACAGAGGAGGAGGAGGAGTGGAAATAGTGGTTATGCTTTTAGAATCTGTGGTGATGATGTTTAGTAGACTCTGGATCCTGTACACACATTTGCAAATATCAGGACTTGTTTTGTGAACTTGATAATGAAAATAAACTCAGGATTTACCAAGCAAATACAGAACCTCTTACTGTAGAGGGTGTTTGGACAGTGCCAATCAAACTCCTCACTAAAACTGGAGAAGTTATGGATGCTAAATTGAAGAATGTGGCTCTGTTTCCTGAAGCAGCTGATAATTTGATTTCAACCAAAAGGCTTATGGAGAGTAATCATAATGTGTTCCTTAAGAGGAGGAAAGGAAGTAAGATTGTTGGTGAAATGTCTGGAATTGAATTTGAAGTGGAAGAGAGAAATGGATTTCATTATCTTGTGGATGTTAGTGGAAAATCAGAAGTTGTTGATGCTGTTGCAAGTTTATCAAACTAGCAAAGGTTATTGTAATCATTGGAACTGCTTATATGACCAATGATTATTGTAATCATTGGAACTGCTTATATGCATGGAATTTGAAGTTTGCACATCGTGGGATGTAGAGTGTTGAAAAGTTGTTAAAGGAGTGTGGAACTTCTGCTGTACGTGTGGAACTTCTGCTGTAAGGCAAAGGAGGGAAGTGCTCCAAATTACTCTGGCAAGTCCACTGCTCACAATGAGAAGTTCTTAGAGACTTTGTACACTGATCTTGTTGGCCGATTAGCACCATCCTGTGGCAGGAACAAATACTCTGTGACTTTTACTGAAAGCAGAACAAAATATACTTCTGTGTATATGATGAAGAGCAAGGATGGGACACTCAATAAATTCAAATGCTACATGGCCACAATTAAAAACAAGTTTGGCCAAGCACCCCAAATCTTACACACTGATGTGGGTGGAGAATATTGCAATGCAGAATTTAAAAGATTTCTAGAACGAAGGGATTGAACACAAAGTTTCTATTCCACACTTGCCTCAGCACAATGGGTCTTGTGAAAAGCTGAACAGAACAATTCAGGACATGTGTAGGGCTATGCTAATACATTCTGGTTTACTAAATACCCTATGGGGTGAAGCTGTCAACACAGCAGTGTATTTGTACAATAGAGTACCCTCAAAAATAACAGGAGCCTCACCATTTAAGGCATGGTTTGGAAAGAAGTCTGGACTAAAGCATATCAAAGCTTTTGGTTCCAAAGGGTATGCTCACATACCAAAGGAAAAAAACGGGAAAACTTGACCCCAGAGCCGAAATTGAACTTGTAGTAGGGTTGGTGGATATACAACCCTCAAAATCACACAGGTGGGCAATGAAATGTTGTATATGTAGATGAGAGCAATTTGCCACATGCTTCCAAAGCAACTGATCCAAAGAGTTCTGAGACTGCTCCTGAAGAACTGGTTGCATGGATACCTGTGGTGACCACCGGGGAACTGGCAGGTCTACCTTCTGAAGAAACTACCAGAACAGAAGGGGAAGCGGGAACTGCACCAGAGGAAACAGCAGAACCCACAACCAGTGTGAGACAATCAGAAAGAAGCACTAAAGGACAACCACCAAAGAAATATGGATTTTGTGAAACTGTACAATCTGCAAAAGAACCTAAGAACTGGAAAGAAGTATGTAACCTGCCTGCGAATGAAAGAGACATATGGATTGAAGCAATGGAACAGGAAAAACTATCCATATATGAGAAAGAAGCATGGACTCTTACAGAGTTACCTCCAGACAGAAAGCCTGTTGGATGCAAATGGGTATTCAAAATCAATTATAAAGATGATGGGACTGTAGAATTATACAAAGCACACCTAGTAGCCATAGGTTATTCACAAGAATATGGGACTGACTACTTTGAAGTTTTAGCTCCAGTTATCAATCACGCAACATTCAGAACACTTCTCAGTGTTGCAGCATCAAGACACATGATTATAGAGCATCTCGATATAAAGACAGCATTCCTCAATGGAGAACTATCTGAGGAAATAGTTATGGAACAACCTGAAGGTTTCAAAGGACAAGAAAATTATGTTTACAGACTCAACAAAGGACTCTATGGACTAAAACAAGGAGCAAAGCCCTGGTATGACAAAATTACAGTACTACTGCAGAAGCAAGGCTGAGCAAGGGAAAGCTGAACCTTGCCTGTACATTAGAATTAAAAATGGACAATGCCAGTACGTTCTTGTTTACGTTGATGACTTGATTGTATCTTGTTAAAACAGAGAGGATATTAAAGAAATAGCTGATGGACTGAACAGGGAAGTAGAAATCAAACATCTTGGAGATGTAAAACACTACCTCGGAATAGAAGTTGAAAGACTCATGGACGGAACCTTTCTTCTATGCCAGAAATGAAAAATTATGGACTTTATAGAATCTATTGGTATGAAAAACTGCAAAGCATCACCCATACCACTTGATCCTGGATACCTAAAAGAAAAGGATGAAACACCTCTCAGAGACATTGGAGAATACAGAGAAGCAGTTGGAAAACTGCTCTACCTAAGCAAAACCACGAGGCCTGACATCACAGCAGCAGATGGCATCTTATGCAGAAAAGCGACTTTGCCTAACTATAATGATTAGAGTGCAGTAAAGAAATTAGCAATGTACCTGAAAGGAACAGTGGACTTAGAACTGAAAATTGCACCATCTGAAGGGCCAACTAGTCGAATATATTGACACCAACTGGGGAGAAGAATCACACAATTTCAAGTCAACAAGCAGATATCTATTCTTCTCTGGAGATGGACTAATAGACTGGACTAGTAGAAAGCAAACTGTTGTGGCATAGTCTATAGCAGAAGCTGAGTGTGTCTCAGCAGCAAGTGCCTACAGTGAACTTGAATGGATTTTTCATTTGTTGAAGGACTTTGGAATAAGAGAACCTGTACTTGTAGTTATGTTTGAGAACAATCAAGCTTGTATTACTATATGTAAGGGGGAAAGCACCACAGCGAAAAGTAGATCTATTGGTATTAAGTGTGCACTAGTGAAATATTTGTACCAGAAGGGCTAATAGAGATTGAACATTGTCACACAGAGAACATAAGAGATGCCAATGTTGGATCAGTCCAAAGGCCCATCCAGTCCAACACTCTGTCACACAGTGGCCAAAAATACCAGGTGCCATCAGGAGGTCCACCAGTGGGGCCAGGACATTAGAAGCCCTCCCACTGTTGACCCCTCAAAGCACCAAGAGTAAATGGTGGCTGACATTTTGACTAAGCCACTGACCATAGAAAAATTTGGATGTCTTCGTGAAATGTTGAATATGGTTGATGCAAATGTTAAAGTGAATCATGAGTGATATTTGTTTTATATGCATGTATATATGCATGTAACTTACATGTTAGACCTTGAGAAGGGGTGTTGGAAATATGTGTGTTGCAAAGTCTAAAATTCAGTCATTATAGGGTTAAATATGTTTACCTTGTGTGCTATTGTTTAGACTGAAGCCTATTTACTAACAATCATTGGTTAATGCATTCAGGTGATTTCCTTCTAGGAGTCAAGAAGAAAGGAAGAATCTCCATTACTATCTGTGTCTGTCTGTTGTTGCAAGCATGTAGTCTTAAGTATTTGGTGTTTTGTAGATTTCCTGTGAACCCTTCCCTTTAGAAATAAATATTTTTACATAGAAAGAAAATGCCTCCACTCCAGTGAGCAAAGATCCATTGCAACCTCTGAATATCTAACTGTTTTTACCAATTTTCCAACACCGAGAACAGACAGAGCTGGGTGTCGTTTGCATATTGGTGACAACCCAGCCCATGACTCTGGCCAATCTGGGCAAGAGGGCGCATATAGATGTTAAACAACATTGGGGAAAGCACCGTGCCTTGGGGCACTCCACAAACTAGCGGGTGCCTTCCAGACAGCTGTTCCCTGAAGAAACGAGGAGAGCCACTGCAAGCAAACCCCTGAATCCTGGTGTCAGCAAAGTTGTGGGTTAGTAGTTGGTGGTTGACTGTGTTGAATGCTGCTGACAGGTCTAACAACATCAAGACCACCAACCCACCCC
Source organism: Gekko japonicus (assembly GCF_001447785.1). Lineage (NCBI taxonomy): Eukaryota > Metazoa > Chordata > Lepidosauria > Squamata > Gekkonidae > Gekko > Gekko japonicus. The sequence continues at coordinate 1,069,558 of NW_015163616.1, read as the reverse complement.
GATCCAGATACCTCCGGAGGTTGTCTGTGAGGGCAACCAGTACCATCTCTGTCCTGTGGCCTGGTCAGAAGCCTGACTGGAAGGGATCTAATATGGAGGTGTCATCCAAAAAAACCCTGTATCTGAATCACCACCACCCTCTCTATTAATTTGCCCAAATAGGGCAAATTGGAGACCAGTCAGTAGTTAGTCAATTTGGCCAGGTCCAAGGATGTTTTTTTTTTAAAAGCGGGCACACCACTGCCTCCTTTAGTGCCTTAGGGACTCATTGATAATATCCCTTAGGGCACCTCGTAGCCCATCATGGCCAGTTTTAATTAGCCACAATGGGCACGGATCAAGTCTGCAAGTGGTTGGGCGAACAAACAAGAGAAGTTTGTCGACCTCCTCTAGGCTGAGTGGACTGAAATAATTCAAAACTTGACAAGAAGACGCACATGGAGCCTCAAGTTCCCTTACTGTCTCAACTGTGGCGGGAAAGTCATGGAAGAGCGACAAGATTTTATCTGTGAAATAGCTCACAAAAGCCTCATAGCCAATCTTGAATTCCTTAATGTTTGGTCTGCCCTGTGGCAGTATAATAATAGACCAAATTGTTCTAAATAATTGGGCTGGGTGGGAGCTCGCAGAATCAATCGTGGCCGCATAATATTTTCCTTTAGCAGCTTTGATTGCCATCTCATAGGATCTCATAAACGTCCTATAGGATGCTCTTGTAGCTTCGTCCTGAGCATGCCATCACTGTCTCTCTAGCCATCTGAGCCCTTGCTTCATCAGCCACAACTCCTGTGTGTATCATGGAACAAGCTTAGAGCAAGGGCACAGGGCGTCGGTGGCGACCTTGTCGATGGCTGCCGAGAGTCGGCTGTGCCAGTCCTCGACAAGCTCATCTAATGAGCCACCAGGGGGCATCAGATCCCGCAGGGCCATCTGGAGCTGCGTAGGGTCCATTTGGCTCCCTGGGCGAGCTAGAATGTGCTCGCTGCCCATACAGGGTTGGGGTGGAACGTTCATGCGGGCCTTCAAGGCATAGTGGTCTGACCATGGAACTGCCATAGCAGTAATTCAGTTCACTGTAACCCCCACCACGAAGATCAGATCGAGCGTGTGCCGCACTTCGTGAGTGGGGGCCATTACATATCCTAGGGCCGCCATGGACAACACCTGGTCCATCGCCTGGGTGGAAACGGCATCATCGGCATGGACATTGAAATCTCCCAAGACTATCAGTCTAGGGTATTCCAATGCCCAGCCTGATATGGCCTCCAACAGGGATGATAGGCTATTTGTCAGTGCGTTGGGCGGAAGGTACACCAACCAAATAGCCAAACTCTCCCCACCTTCCCACACAAAGCCAGCACACTTTATGCCCGTGAGCCTCAGTGGTGGGAGCGCTCTGAAGGTGTAAACCTCCCAAATGAACAGCACCACTCCCCCCCTCCCCTTAGTCCAGGATTGCTGGAGGACCGAGAACCTGGGAGGAGCTAACTGGGAGAGAGCTACAGTCTCCCCATCTCGTACCCAGGTCTCAGTCATGCATGCCAGGTCCACATCCTGCTCTGACAAAAAGTCATGAAGGATCATGGTCTTATTATTTATGGACCTGGAATTGCACAACACCAATGTCAAAGAGGGGTCATTAATCCTAGCCCCACTATCTACTACCCTCGAGATGGGAAGCAGGCTGGAAGGGGACCGAGCTCTTCTATGTCAGATTAGGATCTGGGACAGCCAGGTTCAAATCCCTACTCTGTCATGGAAGCTTTCTGGGTGATCTTGGGCCAGTAAAACAATCTCAGCCTAAGCTACTTCACAAGATTGTTGTGGGGATGAAATGGAAGGCAATAGAATGATGTAAGCTCCTTTCGGTCTCCATTGGGGAGAAAAGCAGGGTAAAAATAAGTAAATAAATAAGTCAGACCATTGGTCCATCTAGTCCATTGGTCCATCTTGTCTGCTCTGCCTGTGGTCTGCCTCTTGAGGGTCTCATGCAAAGAAAGATATTTTTTAACCCTTCTACCTGAACACTGTTAAGTGGAAATGCTAAGTACTAAACCTGGGACCTTCAGCATGCAAATCAAGTGCTATACTAATTATTGCCAACCTGTGTCAGCTTTCTGTCTCCAGCTGCAGCGAGGAAAGTGCTTCTGGGAAGCCTATGAGCAAGATTTGGCAATAGCCATGCCCCGTGTTGGTTCTCAACATCTGGTCTTCAGATGTGTACAGCCTGTGAATATGAAGGTTACATTTTTGGCTGTCTTGGCTAATAAACATTGATGGACTTGTCCTCCATGAACTTCTACAATCCTTTAGCTAGTGGCTACTAACACATGCTCTGACCCCTGAATTCTGTTCAGTTAATTATGTGTTGTGCAAAGAAATACTTCCTTTTTGTTTGATCCGACCTGAATGGCAATCAGTTTCCTTAGATGACCCTGTAGAAGGTCATTACTATAAAAATTCTAGAATTTGGCTGAGCGGGGGGATCAAAACAAAATATTTTGTGCTGCAAAAACTGGTCATGGGGTTTCAGTGCATTGAACAGAGAAAAAAATCAATCCATCAAAACCAACCCTTACCTTTTGTCAGGATCTGTTTTAATTTTTCATTTTGGGAATATAATTTTAACTGACTTTTTCTAGTGTAGGGTGAGCTGCTAAAATGTCAAAAAATTATAGCCTTTTCTCTAAAGGGAAATGTCAGAGAATAATTACATCTTTGGTAGGAGATTTTAAACATGTATATAAGCCACTAAGTAAAGAAGGGTTGGATAGCTCACCAGATTAATTTTTAATCATGAGTTCAAATTCAGATGAAGTTGATCACATTGTGCAGTGACCATTTGGTGGTTTGTTCAGAATGGATTGAGGGCACAGATTTTCAAGCTCTGATGTAACAAGTCTAGACTTGCACAGGGCTGATTCATACATCCTGTGTTGAAGTTCATTGTTCAAGCCAGGTTGGTGTGTGTACATAGTGGTGGTATTTGAATTTGCTTGTTTGAATTTGAATGTGTCGTTGTATGAGGGACAGGGTGGTGGGTTCACCAAGAGCTGAAATAATTGTTCTCAGGGCATACTCACAAAATCCTATTTGGTGGGATTTGTGACACATGTACTTACATGTGCCAGGAGCAGCCCCCTCCCTTCTGTCCACACAACTAGAAGGCCAATTTATTGGCTTCCCACAGTTGAGGCCTGAACTAAATGATGCCCAACGTCTTTGGCACCAAATTCCATACTTCAAGTTCTTTACTGTACAGTAACTAACCAGCAACACATGCAGCTGCTGCCCTGGCATGGCTCCAGTTGGTGGGAGGACAGACATCATGGCCCCCAACAGCTCTGGTTGGCACAAATGTTAAACGGTTTACTCCACTGCCAACACTGAAGGCCCTTCTCACTTTCCTCTGCTGTCACTGTCAAGGAGTGAGGGAAGGCAGCATGCCAGAGATCTCTGCCATAGTAGCATAGCATGAGGGAAACATGGTTTGACACCATTCTTCTCACATTCACAGTGGTGCCTTGTGCGGCAATGTGGATAGGAGATGCATTGCCGAGACTGAAAAGTGGCCCAGAATGAACTTTAGGGTGGGGGCAACAGGAGGGAAACAGGAGGAAGTTGCCTCTTGGCCCATCTTGCTTCATGGGAGGGCTGAGTTGGTTTGCCTTGCTGCCAAAGAGAACATCCAAGACTCAGTTCATAGACTATCCAACTCAATCTACTACTAGTGTGCAGGAATGGAAATTCCTATTTATGCCTTGGATGGTATGATTGATTCTCAAGCAAGTTGTTTTGGGGGCCACTCCCCAAATCCCCATCCAAGGCAGATACGATGTGAGTGTTTACTTACCACAACAGTTCTTAGACATCCACTTTCACTGGGAAGGGATGATGCCCTTAGTTAGGTAGTCCCAGGGGTTAACTGTTTCCACTGATGTTAATCTGCTTGTTTTTTACTCTGGTTTTGTTTTCCATATTTTTGATTCATTTTTCTTTTCTTTTCTTGCCACTATCTGCAAAATCAAAGAATCATCTGCAGTCAGATCTTTTCAGGATAGCAGAAGGATCAGCTTTGAACTTCGTTCTGTTTCCCTCCCATAATACTATAAGACCTCTTCCCCACCCCCGCCCCCCTACTCGTCCGTGCTGCCCATAGACTTCGGTTTGATGCATCACTTGCTCAACAGCAGTCATAATAAGGGACTCTGCTCACTGCGTGATCATTCTGTAACAGATCATTAGTCGGTAACACTGTGCAGAAAGGCAGATTGTTAGCGATGCTCTTACGGAAAAGGGTGTGTTTACAGAGACGGGTGTGCGTGTGTGCGTGTGTGTGGCATGCTGACTTAATTCCTCGCCTTCCTCTGCCTGCCCTCTCCCCCAATGCTGCCCCTAGCTCTTTCACGCACCTTCGTGTCTTATATTTTGCAAAGAGAAGTGGGATTTAAACCCCCCCCCCCCATATACTGTCGTTTGGGCAGCCCGTCTGGACTTCCGGGGTCCGTGCACTTCAATTCCAGAACAAAGATAACTTGACTATGACCCTCGCGTAAAATGCTTCCCCGCAGATTTCCTCCCCGCAGGAATCTCTAAATCAAATAATTGCAGAATTCTCCTGGGACCTCGATTATAACGCGGAGAAACCTCAAAAGGCCCTCCGGCGGCTCAGAACCCATTTTCTTTTGAGGGATGCGATCCTTCGCTTACTTACTTGGGAGTAAGGCGCGAATGGCTTCGGATCAAACCAATGTCCACGAGGAGCTCGGGCTGCACGGCCCTTAGACAGAAAGGGAGGGAGGACTGGCGGCGGCTGGGTGTCCCCGTTACCTCCATTCATTCGCTCTCTCCCGTCTGCTACCAGGCTGAGGTCCCACCTGTGGCGTCCCAGCGTTTACCTGGCCCAGGTGGATCGTCGGGCTCTTTCCGCGACGCCTGTTCGTCCCCACTTCACCTGCTGGTTGCCTTTCGCCTCCCTCGAGCAAACGGAGCCGCTGTGCCAGCCCCGATTCTCCGGCCCTGACTTTGAATTCTGTTGCTTTGCCGCCCCCCCTCCCCCGATTTCTTATAGGGAAGGGACCCCTTAAGGTAGTCTCCTCGCCGTGGCTGGGTGCGTTCATTTCCACGGGCCCGCGGGGACACACGGCTGCAGATCTATTTTTAAGCATATGCCAGCCTTTCTCACACACACACACACACACCCCGCGGCCGGTCCTTGCTTTTGCTTGTTTGCTCTGACGTCGCCAGCGGGAGAGCCAAGCGAGGGGTCCGGAGACTGCAGCAAACTGGGCAGGCCTGGGCTCGGGAGCAGCTGGCTGGGGAAGGGTTAACCCCCTGTGACTGTATGTTAATGAGCTCCATGGTAATCAAAGGAGGCCGGCTTTAGCAGGCAGGCAGGCTGGCTGGCTGCTGCCGCCGCGGCGGATGGGGAGAGATGAGCGTGCAGTGCCAGCCTAGAGCCGGAGGAAGGAGTGCACGCTCGCCGTGGCGCTGGCAGCCCGAGAGAGTCTGCGAGAGAGGGAGGCGGGCAGGCGAGGAGGGGGCAGAAGCGGCGGACCCGTGAAGGGACTGGCACTGTCGAGGAGACGCCAAGGGAAGCCTGCCGGGAATTGCTGATGCCAGTCAGAAGAGACCGGGGTGGGCAAAGAATAGCCCGGAAGACAATTGGCCACATCAGATCACAATCGGGCAGCCAGCCGCACCGAATGACTGACTGACTGACTGACTGACTGAAGGACCGAAGGAGCCGATCCTAGGAAGAACGGGAGATACTTGAGGAATACGGATACATGCCAACGGTGGGGGACTTGCTGTGGATTTCCATGAATCCCGGCTCTCTGTGGATTATCGCTTCGTAATTCCGAAGAGGAGTGGGGAGAAACTGGGAGCCCCCACCCCCACCCCCGGAAGAAACGCAAGGCATTCTTTAGCTTGGGTAAGTGACTGAAGCCGGGCGACCAGCCAGAGCTGGCAAAGGGGCTGCCCATGCCTTCCGCGGACACCTGGTTCCCGCTTATTCTTTTCCCACCCACCTCCTCTCCACCCCACCCTTAATGTTCTTTGTAATACTACAGGGTGATTAAAAAAACCAAAAAACAGATTTTTGCCCCACCTGTCTCCAGGCACTTTCCTGTGAGGGCGATGGTTTGGAATTTGATTCTCTCCGTGACCGTTACAGCTCCATCACTCACTGTTACTGGAGGGCAAAGAGGGTTGCCTTTCTAGCCCTCAAGACACCTGTCCCTGTAGAACCAGGTCTGTTTAGGGGCAGCCTCTCTCCAGAGGTTCTTAATGATGGTGCAAGGTACAGAAGGTAGATGGAAGGTTTCTGGGGAGTCAGTGTTCTGCTACCCAAAGCTCCATCCTGCCAGAAATCTAATGGGTGATGTTCCTGTTAGCCTTCTTTACATCTAGTGGAGACAAGTGCAGTGAACAGGTTCAAAAAAAGTTCCCATTGAGATAAAGTGATTGCTCATGGAGTGTTTTCCAATTCCCAGCAATATGTATTTTATGAAACTATCCTTCCTGGTCTCAAAGCAGCTTGGGAAGAAGTGAAATCCATGTTTCAATGGGGGGGGGCAAGGGGAGGGGGGTTAAACATTGTACATTTTCCCCAGTCTGAAAAGTTGTTGGTGTTGTGCATATGCACATTCTCTTCTCACTTTGCCCTGGTCAGTCTGGGATGTCAACTTTTCAGACCTTCCTTTTAAGTCAGGTTGCTCTAAAACTTTGTGTTTCTAGAGAGTCCAGGTGGTTGGTGTTCACACAGCGGCACTGGAAGAAAACTCATGGATTCACAGTGGGATTCTACACGGGAGAGGGAAAATAGGAATCTCCTTTGGTTGTGCAGTTCAGCACGTGCTGAAACAGAGTGAAGACTATGACTGCTCTTTCGTGTGTATATTCCTGCATATGCACATGTATCTGTTAAATGCTAGTATTGCGTTTACCAGGATTTCTCCAGGGTTTGAGTCACTTGTAGGTGAGAAGGGTAACATTAACAGCATAGGACTGGTTGTGCTTTATGCGCTCTCATTGACTGGATAGCCCCATTGATGCTGTCGTCTCACCAAGTCAATGACCTACTTCTCCTCTGTAGTCAGGAGACTGATGTGCATAGAGCCACTGTCATTGCAAATCCAGCAATATATCAGTATTTTAAATGGCTAATTTCCTTTGTATTCTTCTCATTCCTCTAAAACACCAGACTTTACAAACACAACATTTCAGTACTGCGGGGTTTACAGGATGAATACAATCAGCATTGACTTAGCAAGTGTGGTCCAATCCAACTGAAGACAAAAGTTCAGTAGAGGGTTTTGTTTTGGGTTTTTTTGCCGTCTTGATACTCAACCTATAGCAAAAGGAAGCACCTGGCTCCATTCTACTCAACATTCACAGAAAGAAGCTGAAATAACTCATTTTACTCTTCATTGTCCATGTTGCTTTATTTGATATTTATTTGTAGTCTCCTATGGGAGATGGTAACAGATCACAGGTCAGTATAGTGCAGGGGTTTGAGCACTGAACTAGATTTGGAGAGACCTGGGTTCAGATTCCCATTCAGCTCTAAAGATCCCTCACCCTTTAACTAATTACTTTACAGGGTCGTTGTAAGGTTATAACAGTGAAGGGGAGAATGGTGTAAGCTGCTCTGAGTTCCTTGGACAGAGGGAATGATAAAAAAGTGATGTATTCTGAACAGAATCCCCAGTTTAATAGAAATGTTTCCCCTTTCTCTCCCTGCCTGACACTTCTCTGTTAACCTTGTCTTCTGCTCAACTTCTCAACAAACAAAACTGGTGTTTCTCAAAAAGCAAAATAAATAACTACAATAAATAAAGTCCTGACCAATTGAAGGCCAGAGAATAGATGACCTCACCTGCCTTTGGCTCTTTCACTATCTTTAGTTAATTGCACTTAGTATTGGATAGATCAGCTCACAAAGCAACTAAATGGAAATGACTTTTGGAGCAGATTCACGGTAGAGACATAAGTACAGGCCAGGTTTCTTTTGTCATCTGTGATCCCCAGCGCTGAAATGAGCTGTAAAAACTTTGTTGCAAGGTTGGGTGAAGGATTGGGAGTTTGCTAATTGTCTTTAGACAGCGGATGTTCACTCTGTCCAAAGGTAATGTTTAGAATGAAGAGATGCTACTCTGGTAAGGTTGAATTGAATTGGTGGCAGTTTGATGGTGATGTGTAATTCTCAAAAGTGGGGGCAAAAAGTGAGTTTATATGTTTGTCCAGAACTCTCCTTAATGTTATACTGATGTACCAAGCCGAGGGATAAGTGCAGAACTTCCTGATGATGATTGCTGGGGCACTGTACCTATCTGTTCGAAGACGGAGCTTCTTTTGTGTCCAAGTGGTTGCCAGACTCCATCAGAAACACTGCTGTATTAGTCTCCTGTTTTCAGTCACGCTTGAGTTCAGATCTTGCCCTGATTAACTGAAAATTCCCTGCTCAATCCCCACGCAAACCCTGTTTTGTCTGCCTGTCTGTCCACCAATTTCCAATCAGTTTCCCCGGCTGTAATGCTTCCTCACATCTCTTTCTCACTCCTAAAGGTTTCCATTCAGTCTCTGAAACACTCCCCTACCTGTCAGGCATCTTTTAAAACTAATAAAAATAATAGTCAACAGTCACTTGCTCTCCCAACCTGAACCAGTGGTGCTCTTGTTACAGACCATTCTCCCATTTCCACACATTCTTGATTATTCAGCTAATCTTTATTTCATGGGCACATTACAAGAAATACACAAATGGGGGGGGGGAAGGGAGAGTGGAAGATAGTGACACGTTTAAGATACACAAGAAAGGCACTGGCAGGAATATAATCGTCCTTATTCTGCTGACATGAAATATTTATGGCTGTAAGTTGTAGTGTGGTTCTCTCCATCCCCCTTGCTTTACAACCCCCCAGCAAAATAACATTTAAACAATTCAACATGGGGCCCTTCTTTCTAATGCTTCCCCCCTCCTAACCCAGCTGTCTCTTCCTGTAGCTTTACGCAGCTGTCTACATGCAGAGCTGGGGGGGGGGGGAGTTTACAATGTACTTCTGTCCGTCACTGTAAATGGGGGAACCAGGAACTGTTAATCTTCTACCCAAATCATTAAGAGCCCCCACATTGTATTACAATCTGTTAACTAGAAATAATTCACATTTGGCCAGCCAGGAAAAATGTCCACAAAAGGAGCCCCCCTCATTCTCTTTCTTTCTGTCCCCTTCTTTTCTTATTTGAGGTGTCTGTATTTTATTGCTGATATCTGTTTAGACTTTCTGCTATTAATTTGTTATATCTGATTTTTCTTCATTTTGTGCTCCCTTTTGGATTCCTACCCCCCCCCCATTCTGCAGTTTAAACAGTGGTGAATGGACAAAACTCCCTCAAGGGAATCATTTTTTCACTTAGTTACAAAGATTTCATGGCTAATTAGAGTAAATGTGGTTTTTAGAGAGTTAATCTCTTAACCAGCTTGGCTTGCAGGCCATGGCTGCTAATAAGAGAAAGAGAAGACTGAGGCGATGGGGGGTAACTGTGAAGTTTTCCACCCACACTGATGGCAGGGTCCATCCTATCCAATATCCATCATCAAGGGCATTGAGTTAGGGCCACTGCTCTTCCCTGCCTGGCTTTTCTTCATAGGTCAGGACACTTTCTGTTGTTCTCATTTTTCCTTCAATAAAATGAGAACTCCCTGCCTGTGAAACTTGAGGCCTTAGAAACTGAGGCAAATGAAAGAAAGTTCTTTGTCTGTGGAAAAGAGGGTTGTTTTGCACTTCAGTGATAATAACATCAGAACAAAAAGCGAATCAAGATAGCATATTGTCCTTGGCAGGTGGGTACTGCTACCTGATTTGGCTTTTATGGGCAAATCCATCCACTGTTGTTAAAGAAAACTATGTGAACTAAGATGCTGTAGAACATGTGAGATAGGATGAGAGAAAAGGCGCTCCTCTGTGGATCAGATGAGACCAGATTTGACCATATGGTCAAATCATATAGCCTACCCATCCCTCATGAGCCCAAGTATATTGTCTCACAGGGTTAATCTAAGGACAAACAGGTTGAAGTCAAGAGGTCTTTGGGAGCAAAACCCTTTGTTTCAGACCAACCTCTTAGTTTTACTGCAAGGTCAAATTTAAGTTAATGAGGGGGGAAGTAAGCCAATTCTTCTTGCTTCAGTACCAATCCCAGGCCCAGAGGTTTAAAAAATTAGATCTTATTATCGACCTATTCAGGTCTGAACAAGTGTTACTGATGATATTTAATTTTGTTGATTTAAAATAATTTTCCAGCTATATTCCTGCCAGGCCTGCAGTCCAGTTTATGTTTGATATAGATTAGTCATAACATTTATCACTGCAGTACAGAAACATCCGGGTGTTTCAGGCCGAAGGCAGGCAAGACATCTGACCTTGCCAAAACAGAGGCTGTGAATAAGAATGCCATAGGCTTTTATGTACATATTTATTTATTTTAACATTTCTATGCCTCTGCCAGTCTTAACTATGCTCAAAATAATCCAAAATGTTTCATCTTTTCCTTTATGTGAATGAGTTGTGGATCTGCAATGCCATCTTTTCCCACTAGAGGGTGGCTCCTATAGATCAGGTTGATATACTGACAATGAGTGACTTTTGTAGGGAAGACAGGGGACAACCTTATTATAAATTTACCACTACTGTGAAACTGATAAAATGGTCATTTTCTGTCTTCTATGCTTCTGTAGTAGAAGGGTGGCATTTCAAATGAGTCTGACATACTGTTTTGTGGAGCCCTAGCTATGCATGAGATATCATTTATGGGGGAAAGGAATAGTATGTGTGTGCTTGAGAAATATTCCTGGAATGAACCTGGTTGCTGGAATGAACCTGGTTGGTATTTTTTCCTTGCCATTAATCATGGGAGGGAGACCGGCTTCTGAAATCTCCTCAGCATGGGTTCTTCTTTCTGCCTTCCCTGCTGTGGCTGGAATGTGACTGTGAGATCACTCTCAGATGATGAAAAAACTGTATTAGGAAGACACTGAAACATAACAGTGCAGCAACCCAGTAAACCAATGTCTTGCTCTAATCCAATATAATTTAACCTTGCCATTGTCATCTGCTTGCTCTTTTGTCTGAGTTATGCTCTGTTCTTGCATTTAATTGGCTGAGAATAAATAGTGCAGTGCTAACCAATAAGGATGTTGCTGGCATCTCTGTAGGATGGTGCCTGCCAGGGATAGGGTGCTGAGAAGGAGTTGGCTTTCCTCATCCTGATCTGATCTAGCTTGGCTCCTGTTTCTGAGTTTAATCTCTGCTTCTCTTTGGGTTGAAATTGAACTGGGGGGGGGGAGGCTGGAAATATGAAAAGAGAGATAAATGTATCATGTTATGAAAGTTTAATCCTGCTTTGCTGTGGCTAAAATTACATTCAGAGCTGGAGATAAAAGGCATTGGAGTAACATTATAAAAAGGCCAGATCATCTTAAAAGGCAGAGCGATAGTGAGCCGTGTCAGACAAGACATCAATCCGAGGCTCACACACACACATCCCTAGAAGAGGGAGAGCAAATGAGGTGTGTAGCTGGTTCCCTCCTGCCTAATATTGCTGACTAGCTACAGTGGGAGAAGAAAAAAAGACCTCGGCTCCAAACATCCATATCTATATAATGAAGGGCTGCCTGATGTGTGACTGTCAGCCATTTTCTCCTTTGCTCTGATTGCGTGAGCAGAGAGTGAGCCTTGACCCACAGGGTTTTGGTTGTAGCCATCTTACAATTATCAGTCAGTTAGCCATATTAGGAATCATGGTAGTTGCTACAGTTGAGATTTGTAAGCTTCCCAGATCACATATTAGTAGGGCTGCCAACTCTGGGTTTAGGGGGTGGGGCTATGGCTCAGTGGAAGAGCAGCTGTTCTGCCTTCAAAAGGTTCCAGGTTCAGTCCTCTGCATCTCCAGTTAAAAGGACCAGGGACTAGGTGATGTGAAAGACCTCTGCTTGAGATCCTAGAAAGCTGCTTCCAGTCTGAATAGAGAATATTGAGCTTGATAGACCAAGGGTCTGATTCTGTGTAAGGCGGTTTCATGTGGAAAATTCCTGGAGATTTCTTTTGTTTTTTTGGGGGGGGTCCTTAGGATGGCAGAGTTTGGGGAGGGGAGGGAGCTCAGTAGGGATGTGATGTCACGCAGGCTACCCTCAGAAGCTGGCATTTCCTCTAGGGAAACTGGTCTCTGTAGTCTGGTGATCAGTAGTCATCCTGGGAGAACTCCAGCCTCTGCCTGGAGGTTGGCAACCCCATCACCCTGATGGATCACTCTCAGAAATAAAGGAGACAGCCCAAATAAGTCTGAACCAGAAGGCAAGGTGGATGTGAAACAGTGCAATGCTTCTAGTAACTCAGGGTGATTCAGTGGAAGGAAACCATCATGCAGTTGGGGAGGCGCCATGGCTCAGTGGTTGAACATCTGCTTGGCATGCAGAAGGTCCCAGGTTCAGTCCCCTGCATCTCCAGTTACAGGGATCAGGTGGGAAGTGATGTGAAAGTCCTTGACCCAACTACAGTACAGTAAAACACACCAGTCATACACACCATACATACCAGTTAGTTTGTATGGGCTGACAGGGAACATAGGTGGAGAACATTGTTCCCATTCATTTGTGGAACACTGTTCTTAAATTGTGAGAGGAGAGATAACGCCCATGCCAGAAGACCACCTGCCTGGTCTCACAGTGATGCGCAGCTCCAACTGCTTCTATAAATGCCCACTTAATCATTGGGATTGCATCCAGGCAAAGTTTCTCTTTAAACGATCTTTCAATCAGTTTTTCTGAGGCCTTCCGTTATATTGTAGGGTTGTTGCTAGTACTAGCCTATCACCCATAATGGGTTTCTCTTGTCTTTTTCCAGCATTGTACCACCTTCGTATTTCTCATAGTGGTGCTTTCCGACTCTTCACTGTAGTTTGGTTGCAGCCCAAGACAAGGGGGTCATCCCTTCAATCCTGAGGTAGACTTTTCCATGATTTTGCCACACCCTGCTCCCTTACATCTGCCTTCTGTCAGCAGGACTGCTGTTTGTACAGCAGCAGAAAGAGATTCACTGTATGAGCATACGTGTAGCTTCCTCAGCAGACAGGCAGTGTGCATCACAACCCTCCTTCTGCTTTGAAGTTAACTTTCCCTGCTTGAGGAAAGTGAAAGGTGACATCTGGGTAAATATTACAGTGACCTCTCACCTCCTACTCCTCCTCCAGTTCCTTCTTTCTTATCCTTCCTTAATGAAGCAATCAGAAAGCCTGGAGCCATGAGCCACATGGAAGGGAGATGGCAGCTCCTGGCCAAAGCCTGTTTCATTCTCTCAGAGGTGGGTGAAAGGAAGAAAGGTTCCAGATTTTAAGCCAGACTGCTGCTATTTCAAAGCCAACAGTCAAACAGGAAAGGAAAGTCTCCTTCCTAGTTGCCCGGAGTGATTGTGAGGCTGGGCGAGTGCTAGATAAGCACTTTCTCAGCCTCAAAGCACTACTGTTCGGTCGCAGAGGAGCGGGGCAGCTGCTGCTTCCCGGCTGGATGAAAATGCATCTGAGGTTTGAGGTTATCAAATCTTCAAAATTGGCTCTTGGGGAAATCTCTGTAATTTTGTGATAGTGTTCCCCCGCCCCAAGCAAATATTTGAATGCCAGGACTGCAAGGGAATCAGCTTCTAGGGACTGTTGCCTGTTCCATTAACACACTGAGGTGCATGGCCTTGGGCTCCTCCTGGGGGCCTGTTTGTCTAATTCAGGAGGATGCTGCCGCATATAAGTGACAGGCAGCACAAGGCATGGTTCTAAGTGACCAGGGAAAGGTGTTTCACATCTTATAGAACATGAGATCAGAGAACAAATGGATTCAAGCAGTTATTTAGAAGGTATAAGTCACCTAGTAGAGCCAAGAAGGTGCGTCCATTAGAGACAGTCAAGGGACAGGAAAAGGAGAGGTTTATTTGTGTTCATCCTCACTAGGGTAGAACAAGAATGGAACATGTCAACTTTTACATACAAAATCCTACGAAGTTACTATTGGTAATATGTGATTAGTTAATGTAGCAAAGTTGCAGTCAGGGAAGCATGGAATCACATGCAGTAACCCTCTTCCAGTCAGTAAATTGCAGCATTTTGTAATAGAAGACAGTAGCCTGATCTTAATAGTGTTCCCTATTATAAGTGGCCAGCTAATCCAGCTACATGTATGTGTAAGTATGAGATCATAAGTGTGTCCTTGGCTGGCTTGCATGGAATAGGTCTGCAGAAACATCTTGACTCCTGCAGAACCATGAGGAGAGAGGAACCAAGGCACAGAAATAGAAATTAGAGAATCTTCCAGCATAGACAAAGAGCGGCATCGTACATGTATGCAATCTGGTTCTAGTGCAAAAGGATTAGTTAATGTAGCAAAGTTGCAGTCAGGGAAGCATGGAATCACATGCAGTAACTCTCTTCCAGTCAGTACATTGCAGCATTTTGTAATAGAAGAAGACAGTAGCCTGATCTGAATAGTGTTCCTTATTATAAGTGGCCAGCTAATCCAGCTACATGTATGTGTAAGTATGAGATCATAAATCTGTCCTTGGCTGGCTTGCATGGGATAGGTCTGCAGAAACATCTTGACTCCTGCAGAACCATGAGGAGAGAGGAACCAAGGCACAGAAATAGAAATTAGAGAATCTTCCAGCATAGACAAAGAGCGGCATCGTACATGTATGCAATCTGGTTCTAGTGCAAAAGGAAATATTGTGCACACCCACACCCATGCATCCCGTGGCCAGGCATTCTGAGTTGCCTTTACTCCAGCAGCTACTTTAACTGTGGATAGTGCCAAACACAAAACAGGACTCCTTCTCTCATAATCAGAAGTAGCCAGCTGCCTGCGACACCTACTATAACACAGCAATCCCATTGCTTTATACTTCTGGGGTGGGGTGGGGGAAGCTATGAACATGGCTGGACCAACCTCTGCAACTCTTATGGGCCCTTAGGGTGCAGGATCATCGGAAGTCAAACCTCCTCCCATCTTTACTCCACATATGCAAGAGCTTTGTCATAACAAATCAGCATTGTTACAGGACAGTCAGACAGCTGTAAGCATAGCCAGTAATGCTGTTCTGCCAACACAGAGTGCAATATCAACTGTCAGAACATTGTAAGGAAAGTTGCAGCATTGCACCCAATTATGAGCCGTGGCTATTTACAAGTCATTGGCTATTGTAATGATTTACCATCTGGATTTTCCTGTCCACACAAATGTATTATTATGATAGTGCAATATCCAATGATGATCTTACTTGATCCAGAATATAATAGCACTATCATCACTTCATATCTCATTGTGCAATATTAAATAAAAGCAAAAAAGGAGGAAGCTAAAGAGACTAAGTTTAATTTTTTGCTATATGTCTCTCTTTCTGCTTATCTCTTCCTCATTTTGCTTTTCCCTCATTTTCTCCTTCTCATTAGAAAGATATCAGAAAGAAAACAGTGGGTATGTGACCCACCTTAGGTGGGTTTATGTTCCAATTTGGGTTAAGGTCAGAGCTGAAGACCAAAGTAGGCAGATTAAGACTTTAGTGCCTTGAATAAAACTTGGTTGGTCAAAGGTGCCACTGGACTGGGATAAAGAATATAATAGGTAGATAGATCATTGATTTTTGGGATTATGACTGAATTCTCCTCCAGTCCTGAAAAGCCAATATGTGCAGCTAATTAAATGAAATGGACAATTGTAATAAGCAACTTTCTGGTCCCAGATTGTTTTATAATAATGATGATGATGATGATGATGAAGCACTATATAGCATATTAGAATTTTCAAAGTGGTCCATGTAATCCTTACAAAAACCTGTAGTGTAGACATATTATTATACCCATATGGCAGAGGGGGTTGCTTAGGCTGTGTGGGAGAGTGGCTTGCCTAAGACCACCTGTTCAGCTTGTGGATGAGGCAAATTTTAAACCAGGGACTTCTCTGCTCAAGCTTAGTGCCAGCCCTTGTCAGCTCCGCTGTTGGAAAGGCAGTTTTCATGTTCGCTCATCATAGTCACTGATCAGCATAAGGCACTGGAACTCCTATTGCTCTTTACCAGTTTTCAGGAAGCTGAGAAAAACAGGAAACTTCTAGAGAGCAGCGCTTAGTCACAGGCTGTTCTTCATGAAAAGGCTCTCAAGGAAGCTGACCTAGGCTGGTCTCTTCAGTATCCTGGCTGTGGTGGGACACTGACTCACTTTGGAAGAGTCGACTCAGGTTTCCAAGCATGATCTCTTCAGGAAAAAATGCTTCCAGGGGACAGTTACATGCTTGCTTGAGCTGCTGTATATTTTGTTCCATCCTCTTTTGGGGGGGCAGGAGGGATCCTAGGAATTCAGTAGAGTTTCTGAATTTTGCAGTTCACTGTATAACTCTTAATTGGACAAATGTAGGGTCCTTTAAGATTTAAAAACCTCCCCTGTATGTCCTGTATGGCATCCTGAGAAACATATTGGGAGGGAGGGGGAGAGAAACCATACTTGCCAACTGTACCACTGTCCCATACCATCACTTCTGAGGAAAGCACATATGGTAGATCTCATTGATGATCAGATCTCAGTTCAATTGGGTAAACTTGACCTGAAAGGGAGATCAAGGGACCTTTACCAAGCAAGGTCAGCCCAGTGGTTACCCAGAGTCAGAACCTCTAGATGTAGGGATATGGATGGCTGTTCCTGCGTGATCCTCTGGATGGCTGCCTCCTCTGTGATTGTCATGGGGAGAAGTATACAGACCGAGATTATGATTCAGAATAGGATCTTGCAGTCCTCTGATCTATCGCTAAGTCCATCACTCTTCAGTCTATTCCCCCCCTGCTGCTGTTCTGTATTGTTTTCTTTTAAAAGCATGAGCACTCCCATCTCTTCTTCATTGCATTTTTAGTGCTGTTCAGATGACCGAATACACTTTAAGCACAGAGAAATGGAAGAGGCCAAGGTGCATTTTAATAGCTCTGGTGCAGGTGTACAGGGCTGCTAATGAAGCTTTAATGGTACCTGAATGATTTTGTAGTGCAGAGGGGAAGGGACAAGAGCCAAATTATGCTTCTTGTGTCTGGCGCAAGAGTTCCCTTGCATATCTCTGAACCACAAGCCTGCACAACGTGGGACACGTCATGTCAAACTTAATCCTCTAGACATGGGCTGCCAAATATTTGTCAAATTGCACTGTTTTTGCAGTCTCATCCTGGAAGCAAAAAGTACATTTATCATGCCTTTGGTGGGCTGCCAAACACAGATGGTGGGTTGACACTTGTCCTACAAAAAGGGAGAATGTCCTTCCTGAGCAGCTTTTGGCAACAACTAAATGTCATTCTCAGTAGCCACCACTAGAGGACTCAGTTATTTTAGACAGCGCTCCCCCCCCCCCTGATATTTCAATGGAAAGATGCAAAGATAGGGAAGTTTCTACAGATTTCAACTGGGCTTGTGACAACAGAGGCGGACCAAACATTCTAGAAAGTCTTTCACCATTCATTAGTAGACCAGAGGACCTAGCTACAGAGACCTAAAGTGTCAGCCCGGCATGCAGCTACGGACCTTCTGGGCCAGTAGACGGAGAGGCTGATCCATGACAGCTTTAAAGCTGTGTAGCAATGGCAGAGAGCCTGCAAATGCTTTGTAACCCTGTTAGAGAGCAGTCTAAAAATTCTTATTTGCTTGGTTGCTCTCTGTGTAATAATGCTCTGATAGAAGGGGGCTTTTGCAAGGCAGCTTTTTGAGGCATAGAAATCACACAGCATGGGCAATTCTAGTGCATCAGTTCCACCAAATAAATTCTCTGCCTTGGAGGTGGTCACAGATTGTGGCAGCCTAGGTTGCAAAGCACCAGAACCAGAAGGCAGCTGTTGTTGGAGGAGTAGGATGCCTATTTTGTTATTTGTTCAAAAGAAAGAAAGAAATAGGTTATGCCACAGGGACAGCAGGCTGGTGGGAAGTTTTACTTTTAAGCCTTCTTTCTTGGAAAGTTAGGAAATCCAGATTGTTTGGAGTGGGGGAACTGTGAATGGATTTTACCATTGTAAATCTGGCTTCCCTGAGGCAATGGCTGGTAGCTTTTTCTTCCACTGAGCCCACCTCTGGACTTTTTTGAAATCCCACTTTCAAAAGAGATTCTGATTTTCAATGCGAGGGTCCTGAGTAATTTAACTCTCCTTGACATTCAATGGCCACATTTTTTAAAAGCTCTGCTGGGTACTTGTGAAATTTTGTCTCCATGAGAACAAATCAGCATGTGCAGCCTTCAGAGGCTGGAAACAGCCATATCCATGAAACTGCAAGCAGAGATCAGACAAAAGAAATCCCAGAGATTGGTGTGAAGGAACATGACACTGTTACATTGCTGAAGCTTAAATCTTTGACTGGTCAGCGCCACAGTGGAAGACGCCCTGAATGCCCCATGTGAATCCCAGAAGGAAGAACGGGATGTAAGTGTAATAAATCATTCCATCCTGAGGAATGTGTGGCTTAGTTTTCATATAAGGTTGTAAATTGTTACTCATTTACTGCAGTTGTTACTCATTACCTTCCCTCAAGACAGTGTTTTTGTTTGTTTGTTTGTGGGGTTGGGTTTTTTTTTTTGGGGGGGGGGGTTGCACATTTTCCCAGCACCCAAACCACAATGTCTTGTTACTGGGAAATTATAACCTATGACCCAGCTAGCCTTCCATTGTTCTTACCACTGTTCTCCTCATTCTAAGGAGGAGCTCACAGTACTGGAGGCTACTACCCTCTATCGGCTTCTCACTGTTGCCTGTAACCAGAGCAACTAACGCGAATACATTTGCTCCAGTGGGGCAAATGACAGCTCCTTGGGACATTTGAGAACAGGAAAATATTGTGGGGAGAAGGCTTAAACTCCTGCTCTCACACCACAGTCTCAGCCCAGTATGGGGTAGTGGTTAGAGCACTGGACTAGGATCTAGAAGACTTGGGATAGAATCCCCACTATGCCATGGAGGTTTGCTGGGTGACCTTTGGCCTGTTACTCACAGGATAGCTGTGAGAATAAAATGGAGGAGAGGAGAATGTTGTAAGCTGCTCTAGGTCCCCATTGGGGAGAAGGGCGTAGTATAAATTAAATAAGTAAATACAATAACATTTGAATGGAGCCCAAGGGCATTTTTAAAAATGGTGGGTGCTCTAGACATGGAATTCCTAGCAGTCCGCCCCTCCCCCTGTTTAACTGATTGCATGTACAGTGAAGACAACTGATTCTGACTGGCGTCTGGGGAAAGTGAAACTGAGAATTTGTCTCTATCTCTCTCCCCCCCAAATCTCCAACAAGCCCTGTGGTCCAGGGGCTACAAGGAAAAAAACATCCTTGTTTGCCCCCTCTGGAAGGGCTGCTTTATTTCCAGTAGTCAAGAGCTACATTTGTCTCTATCCACACACATACACAGCACTGGCTGCAGGCCAGAGAATGCAAGCAAAATGTAGGCCCCTGTGCCTAGCAGGTGTAGCACCAAAAGAACAAATAGCTGGTATAGTGTAGTAGTTAAAGGGTTAGACTAGTGCTGGGGAGATCTTGGTACACCTTGGACCAATTCTTCTGTTTCAGCCTAACCCATTGTTTTAGGAATAAAATGGAGGGTGGAAGAACTATGATCAGCACCCCAAGTTCCTTGCGGGCTGGTTAAGATAAAATGTAGTTGTAGACAAGCAGATAGGTGCCAATGCCATGCCCTTGTAGTGGATCAAGAACTCTCTGCAAGGAAGTGAGCTAACAATGAGGGCTGGTTAAGATAAAATGATATGTAGTAGACAAGTAGATAGGTGCCAATGCCATGCCCTTGTGCAGGATCAAAAACTCTCTGCAAGGAAGTGAGCTAACAATGTGATTGGCACAAGCAGTTTGGAAAGCCAGATCTATACACATAAATCTTGGGTGGTGGCAAGATCTGTATAACTCTATGACTGGAAAAATCAGTTGGCTCACTGTCCCTTCCCTTTGGCCTTCAGTTCAAAACCTGCTAGAACAATGGACACATCCAAAGAATACTACTGGATGTTTCAACGTGGATTAGTTATAGCAACTTCATTGACAAATGAGCATTTGGGAGGACGATTAATTAATATCCAAGTGCATATCCCTACCAATTAATTGCATCATCATTCGTGTAGCCAATAAATAAAGAATGTTTGGTAAGAAACATTCTCTTCCATGTCAGGTTAGCCTTTCCTTCTCTTTGTGTTAATATTTGTTTCTAATGTTGAAAAATGTGATCAGAAAACTAGCAAAATCCTGAGGTACACAGGTTATTGTCCCTGTTCACTTCTCTGCTAAGCACCAATTGTGGGAAAATAGCAAAAGCTTGATTTTTCTCATCTTCAAGCCACCTTGTTGCTAAATAGGATACCATGTCAATTTCCTTGTGGCTCTGTTAGATTTCCTATCTAACAGGGTATTTTTCAGCCACACTGGAGTGGGAATTGCATGACTTCCTGGCAAATAAATGGCTTTGTATTATTGAATGCCTGGCTGGGTCTGTATTAAAAAATGGGATTCTCCAGATACATGCCAGACACAGGCTTGGGGCCATCAGTATTTCCTTTTGGGTGTTGGCAATGTTTATTTTTCTTTTCTGATGTATTGGTAAGATTCCCCAGCTCAACAAAGAAGCATAAGGTTATCAGGGAACTCTAAACCAAGCCTGTTGTGACTAGGCAGCAGAATGGATAAGAGCTCTAGGGACGACCTGTTCCAAGTCCAATTTTCCTCCATCCCTGTGAAGAGCTGTACAAATAAGTAGGTTCTAACAGATTTATTGCATTCCATGTAGTGCTGGGTCCACCTTCTCAGGCTGGATATAGGAAGGAAGTGACTCAGTTGCTCTATAATAGCTTTCACAGTGGATAGACGACTGAAGCTTAAGCTTCACTCTTAAGGTTACAGTACCAATGTGTTACGATTGCCCCTTGGATTGCAGACCAGCCCATCCAGTCTCAGAGGCTTGTTTTGCCTCCAGTGCAAAACAAATACGTTTACTTAGAGATCATAGCTTTCTACACTCGTGGAAGGAAGTGGGATTGTGTGTGCTGTCCACACTCCTAGTCTCCATGCATGCAATTATGTCTGTGGGTAGAGAGATTACAAATATACAACCATATCCATGTATTGGTTCTGTCTGGGGAGAGGGGCTCACCTGCCCCCACTTGATGGCTGCTTCTGAGTGGGAGAAAAGATTGTGGCAAAGAGGACTTCTGAGGCCACGCCACCTTGACAGCTGAGCAGCAGGTGAAAAAGGAGGTAGGTAAACCCTTGTCTACAGTAGAGAGAGGCTCAGAGTTCTCATTAAAACAGGATTTCACATAAGAGGCCAGAAGTCCTGAGAGTGCCTGTACCACATGCTACACTCTCTTTAAAAGAGTCAGGGAAGAGGCTGAAGCAGACACAACCGACTGAGTGCTCCGGACAGTGCAGGACCAGGGTCACCAAAAGGAGATGGCAAAGCCCCTTCCTTTTTGGTCTTAGGACATGGGGCAAGTGAGGACCAGATGGATGCAGCCAGGAGGGGCCCTACCCCCCAAAGTTTTTTTCATGAGATCAGGAAAGATGAAATGGCAGGTTCATGATTGTGCATCCCTATGCACATAGTGTTGTACGCACACTGGCTTGGATCAGACTTTACACAAAACTGTGGTTTAGTTTAACTGTGGATGTTGGATTGTCTACATGTGGGTGACTCCATTAGCTATGGTTAATTAGGCTCTGATGCCAAAATCTGCGGTTGGTTCACATTGTTATTCTTTACTATGGTTTCGTATAATGTATGAATGCAGACATTCTGGCTTAATCCTGGCTTGTTTCATGCCAGTGCCTTAGCAGATCCCCAGTTGCAGAGATGCTGGGCCAGAGTACAGGGAATGAAATCAGCAGTTGTTGAGAGAAACCAAGATTTGAGTG
This sequence comes from Gekko japonicus, assembly GCF_001447785.1. Classification (NCBI taxonomy): domain Eukaryota; kingdom Metazoa; phylum Chordata; class Lepidosauria; order Squamata; family Gekkonidae; genus Gekko; species Gekko japonicus. The sequence continues at coordinate 1,047,597 of NW_015163616.1, read as the reverse complement.
ACTGCCTGAGAGCCATCTCCTGGCTTGACAAACTAACCATAGTTAAAATAAGCCATACTGAGGTATGTGTGCCTGTGTATGCATGCAAAGTTCCAAGGCTCTATAGAGTAAGCGACGGTTACATCCTCACTCTGCTCAGTTTCTACTGACAATGTCTCACAAAGAGATGGAACCCAGGGATTTAATTTAAACAGATACGATTGCTGTATGTGTAGAGCAAGTGCTTTCAACCCTCATTGAAGACGCTTGAAGTATTAGATATAATTTAAACCCTTCATTTTCAGTGTTTTGTATAAAGCAGTGTTGGGTTTTTCACCATGTTTGGGGAAACTATATTAGTGAATACAGCAATTGTGGTGTGGAGGAAATCAAATATGTTTTATTGGAGAAAGATTCCCAAGTTGTGTCTTAGTTGGTTTCCCTAAACTCCCAATGTATAATTGCATTTCCTTCTTTCTATATTGGAATCAGGAGCAGTCTATTGCTGCTGGTAGATATAAAGTATATCTCATGGGACAAACACCAGAGAGGAAAAATGATTGCAAAAATAAAGGGTTACAGACTCATGTATTTTACTGAGTGGGAGGAAACCAAGGCCCAGATTGGTCTCCTACTACTTGCATGCTGTAACAGAACTTGTTTAATATTGCTTGTGTGCTCACTGCAAAGCAAATCACTTTCAGTGCAATCCTAAACAGAGCTGCATCCTTCCAAATCCATCAAAGTCAATAGGCTTAGAAGGGTGTAAGACTATTTAGCATTGTACTACAGATTAGTTAACAGTGCCAGACTATACTGTCTGCATTTTGTTTGCATAATGTTGAAATTAATAGGTTTGTAAAGATCCTTAAGGCCTTACCCTATGATCCACTGCCTCAACAAATCAATGTCCATACAAGGAATTGTAAGCATAATGCTGAAATCTGTTTGCTTCGCACCATTTTCACAAGCCAGTTGAGGATTTTCATACAGGAAAAAAGGTGAATTAATACTAATAGTAATTTAAGAAAGACTGAGCAGCCTGGCCTGGAGGAAGGCACAGAAACAAGATTGGGAGAAGGAAACAAAGAGTGGAGATAGGGCATGATAGTAGAGATTAGGGATGGGCACGAACCCACGAACAAACCCTGATTCAAGCATGAACCAGGCCAGTTTGTGATTCCCAGGGGTTTGTCATTCCCATGGAGGTTTGTGAGGTTCAGAGAGGGTTTGTATGGGCTCTGAAGGCATTTAAATGCTGTTGGAACCCACCACTGGCCCTGTGGCATGACCCAAGTGATCTCTGAAGGCATTTAATGTGGGCTCTGAAGGCCTATAAGAGCCTTTGGAGCTTGTTCTTGGAGCTCGGTTGGCCTGGCTTGACCCAGAGGTGGGCTCCGAAGGCATTTAAATGCCTTTGGAGCTCACTTCTGAGTGGGCCAAACTCCTCACAGCACGAACCACAAACCGATTCATGCAGTGAAGGAGTTTATTGGAGGTTCAGGGTTCGAGGTTCATGAAAACCCTGAACCTCCTGTGAACCTCCATTTTCCTGGTTCATGCCCATCCCTAGTAGAGATGTAACTGTACATGGAAGGATAGATGTAGCTGTTAGGTGATCTATGGGAAAGGTCCCTGGAGTCCTAGTTCTCCATGAAACATGAAGGGAGTATAAGAAAAATGCATACACACAGAACTCTTTGAGTTGTTCCAAATCACTTATTTGGACTTCACTGGATCATATGTTTATTGTGACCCTCTGCTTCTTCCTAATCTTGTAATGCTTGACTCTAGCAAACAGGCCTGGCTCTCTTAGACCAGGAAGAAAAAAAGTTCCCCCTATGTCCTGCTCTCATTAACTAATAATAACTGGCCAGGGCCTATGAATGGCACCTCACAGTACTTTTATGTTAAGACAATCAGACCGTCATATTGATTTAGTTACACCCTTCCCAATTGCTAAGCCCAGTTTCTCTCATGGAGTTATCTGTGCACCTGCTATCAATAGCAGAAGGTTGGTGTGAAGCTGAAAACACCACCGTAATAGGGTGGACCTGTCATATCACCAAGTCTGCTGGTGTTGAGACAGTGGCACACACCATCCGCCATCATAGCAGTGCATATCTTTAACATCACAGCGTTAGACAGGAATCTCTTGAGGGCAGGAGCTGTCTTTCATAGTATATTTATGCAGCACCTCATACCAGCAAGGTCTCACCATACAAGCAACATCTGGTAAAGAGGAAAGAAAATTAGACTTCACTGCAAGATGCTGAGCCTTTCAGAGCTGAGTGAAGTTTAAGGCCCTTGTCATACCATCCCAACGTCTGGCCCTCCTTGTCTGCATCTTGCCTAACTTTTAATTGTAGCTACTGTCACATGAAACTCACAGCAGCTGCTTTTTCTTCCCTGTTAGCATGGCTAGGGTAGAGAGGGTTGGGGAGGGGGGAATGACAGAAACATCCTTAGCAAAGAAGCAAGAATCACTGTTCAGAATAAAGAAAAGAAGACAGCTGGTTTCATCTAAACAGAGAGCTTATTAAAGCACCTTGAATTACTCAGTGATCTGCCACTGCTCCAAAATCAAAAAGGAGGGCTGAGGAGTACTGAGTTGGAAAACGAGTCTCTTTCTCAGGCAGAAATTGGCATTCAGTGGCTGCTGGAGAGGTCATATTATCCTCTTTTGGCAGGGTTCCTCTCCACTCTTCTGCTTCTTGGGAGAAGAACCTAGGGGAGCCCCTCCACTCAGGGCTCCATAACATGCTATTGTCCTTGATCTGATCACCAGGCACCAGGCTTCCAAGGTGGAAGTGCTCCCACCTGCCTCCACTTCAGCTGAAAACAAAGTGGCAAAATGGCTGTTTGAAGAGCCACAAGACAGATTCAAATCATGCAATGAAAGAAGAGCATTATTTCATCACTCAATGAGACATGTCACTTAACAGGATGTCTCTGCTTGCAGTTAATAGCAGATTGTTGACATCTTTTTTTTCCTATTCAGAATCCCCATCCCATAACAAAACCATTTCATGTGTTAGTTTGGTCAGTCTTTGGGGATTTGAACCAAAGCCATACGACTTCTGTTTTATACGCTATAGAATATCTGCCACACAGGGAGATTATCTACTAATCTGTATGTTAGCTTCTTCTCATATTCTTATTTTACTAGATTGTTTTGTTACTTTAATATGGCAACCATTCACAACAAAGTTAAATGGTTAGTAGCGTCATACTGTACTGTTCAAATTAAAAGGAACAACCAAATTCTTCTTGTTCATTTTAACATTCTAGTCAAACATATCTGAGTGTTTATATTGTGCCTTTTTTACTCCTCTGGTTGATGCTACACTGTTCTTTCCTCCCAGAGAATATTAAGAACCTGATCATTGATGGACAGGGAGAGTTTGCATTTCTGTTGATTTTGCTCGGTGCTTACTGTTCACATGTGCCGAAGATAATCCCACACCTGGAACAGAATTATTTATCCTGTAACTAGAAAGAATCTTCCAGAGACTGTGTCTGTGCTGGCATTTGCTGTTGCTCATTCCTAATAATATCAATGCTGGCGGCAGAATGAAATCTATAGCTGCACAGTCGGGGATTCAGAATTTTAGAACCTAATTTAAACAAATGTACAATTTCCTGGTTTACTTAGGTAACAGCGCTGTGGCTTCTGTGTAGCCACCATGGGGAGCATTCAGGATAACAAACGCCACTCTCTTTTAAAGGGCTGGCATGGCCATGGGCTTCTGTTGTTTTAATAGGGTGCCTGGGGAGCCATTTAATTTGGTGCTGGGTGGGTTTATCTGCTGCCGGTAGTTTTTCTAGCATGCAGCTGGGAGAAAGCAAGTATTCTCTTGGTCCTGTTTTCGTAACACACTAGCAGCTAGTGTGCTGAACTTTGGCACTGGAGCCTTAAATTCAATTCATTTGAAGTCAGTTTTTGATATAGATTCTTTCTGTGACCTTGGGCAAGGTTACTTTATGCTGGGTGTCTCTTCACTTCCTTTTCTCCCCTATGCTTCAGAGTAGCCAAGGGCATCTATGTCTGAAACAGTAAGGGTCTCAGGATCAATTCTTGCGTTCATTTTAGATGGGTACAGTTATCCTATGGGGCCTATGTGACTTCAGTAGCACATCACAGACCATTAACAGAAAACAACTAATGTGAAAAAACTGAAAACCTTACTAGGTCAGAGGAAATACTGGGCTGTATCCAGACAAAATATTCTATGAGAGGACTGGAAACATCCTACCTTTCCGTTCTCACTGCGGCTCACTGCTTTCCATGAAAGGCTGTTCCTGGGGAGGGGGAGGGCCCCCTGCAGAATGACATGGAGGGGATGACATCAGTAGAAATGGTCAGCTGAGTCTGGCCAATTGAGACTGGATCCAACCAGCTAGTTTTACGTGTTTTAAATTATTTCGCTTTTTATCACATAAAAGCTTACTATGTGAAACTGAAGTGGTACAGCTCCTGCCTGTGCTTGAGTGTTTCCCATTTTAATGGCATATTTTACTGTACTATTTATGGTAACAAAGTATTTCAGTTTCAATATGGAAAAAAACCCTTGTCAGATGCTCTAAGGAAAGATAATGAATGTTCATGGGAGGGGGATTTCAACTCTTCCCCCCACGTCACCTGGTAAACATCCTATTAAGCCTCCAGTAAGTGTGCAGAATATTTGTGTTTTCTCTAGATTGCTGTCAACCCTGGAAATTTGAGATGCGGGTTTTTTCAGGACTCCCAGGCCCCGGTCACACGGGAGGTTTAGGGCCAGAAGACGGACGGATTGGGGCGCAGCAAACGGGCGTGATCAAACCGCAACATCTGGGAAGCAGCGCGCACCCGTCCCCAATCCGGCCCTTCAGGCCGAAAATGCGCAGCAAAAAAGAACCTGCTAAAGAGCAGGACTTACCTAAAACGCCGCAGCAAGTGCGGCCATTGGATCACCGGCGCGGCCGTCTGCAGGAACAATTGAGGCTCCCAGCTGAACTGCGCATGTGCACACATGCGCAGCCGGCAGCCTCGCGCTCCCTTCCGTGGCTTTCTCCCTGGCATCTGATCGTGCTGGGGAGCAGCTGCGCGGCGGCTCACAGGATCTGTGTGATCCTGTTGCCATGTGTCTCTTTTGGTGCGGCTTTCAAAAGCCGCACTTTGCCCGCATCAATTTCCCCCCGTGTGGCAGGGGCCCCAATTGTGCAAAGACAGCCCTACACAGAGAGTCTACATTCAAATAGGCTTTTGACCGAATATCTGTAAGTCAGAGGTATAACTTGCCACTATGATCCCGTGGTCCTCCCCATCCCCCCACACATTTGTTTATCCTCTTGAGCATGCCTGACAAGGAGGAGTCCTACACTGAATCAAATCAGTGGTCCATCTGTCTCAGTAGTGTCTACTCTGGCATTGGCTTTCCAAGTTTTCCAAAAATTCAAGGAAGCTGTCTCACAAAAACTGGATCCCAAAAAGATATACTCCACTAGAATCAATAATGGAATGCAAATGAAGTAGTCAGATGTTGATAATATGTGTAGGTCCAGTATAGAGGGTTGTCATGTAAAACTAATTATTCAGTGAAGAACAAACTGAGTGATGACTTCCAGATCTAATTGTTATTTTGCAGGAATCAAATTAACCAGGGATTTTCTTAGGGACAGTCTGTGACTTTGTACTTCAATTACTCTGAACAATCTTGTGGATTAGGTCCTTGTGTATGATAAACATCTGGCTGCTGTTATTATGCATCTTATTTAAATACTTAATTCCACTATTATCACCAAGATTTCAGGTAGAAGTGTTGACCCCATGACCCCCACACACACAACAGCAGATGTCCAACAAGGGCCACTTTGCATTCAAAACATGGGTTGGATCCAGTTGGAAAGCTCACAGAGTGGATCTTTCTGCACCTTCTTCCTGCAGCCTATCTTGAAAATCTGCTCTGGGAGTAGGGCTGCCAGCCAAGCACTGACAACCAGCGGAAGACTCTGGAAGGTGGGGACAATGAAATTGGTGTTATGCCATCACTGCAATGTCACTTCCACCTCAAACTGGCATTTTACCGTAGAGCTTTGGATGGTTTCTAGAGCATCACCTGAATGTAGTGATGTCACTGCTAGGTTTGTGCTGGGAGTGACATCACAGCATTGGGGCAGCACCCCCTCCAATTTTGTTCCCATTGTTCCACTGAGCAGTAGCAGGAGCAATGAGGCTACCTTGCTGAGATGGAGGAGAAGATGATTAAACCCAATTCCTCCTCCATTTCATCCCTTCATTCTGTGGTGCTTTTTCCCCATGAAGGTCCTTGCAGGTCAAGCAACAGGCTGCTGTGGGAAGGAGAAAGTGTCCACTCCACCAGGATTTTCCACTGGACCATCTTCTCCTCCTTCCATCCCCTCCCTGAGCCAGAATAATCTGTGCCCACTAGGCAAGATCAGAGCATGTTACCATTTGATTCAGAAAGAAGGCTGCCTCATGGCACAAACATAGGTGGTCCAAGGAATAAGTAGGATATTGAAGAACTGATTTCTCCTGGGCTTAGCAGTTTTGCTCTAATGCCCCGGAGCATGTGTAAAGTGACCACTGAATATCCACACCAAATGAATTCTTATCCATGGGCTTCCATTTAAGAAGACTGGTCTTCTGAATCAAGGCTTCTTTGTGCTATAGTACCTGCATTTAAGGTGTGCTTGTCAAACTCAGCCTATGCAAATCCTAGCATAACCAGAAGGGGACCAACTGGGAGGAGAAGATTCAGGAGGTGAGTTCTGGAGATGCTGTGTTGATCATAAAATGTAATCCAATGATGATTCAAACTACAGGAGAAGAGCCCTAAGGAATGACATTGCAAATGCGAGACAAAACAGGCAATCAGCTTACATTTGGTAGGGGATTCTACCACATGGTTTCTTGCTCATCTATGTCACTACAAATGTTGTGTCAATCTTTTTCTTCCATGTATTCCTGTATGTGGCAAAGACTACCCTGCATGGTGTTAAATAGAGAAATGACCCCAATATCTCTGAAGTTATGTTTTTTCATATATGAATATGGTTGGGAGGAGGAGTAAACATGATTGATTTTAATTTGTAAAGTGAACCTTTTGGGGGAATTGCTTTCCTCCATTTCTTTTTCTACTCAGGAGGCCGGATACTTGTATTTGCAAGTATGCATGTGTGTGGCTACACAAAAGAAGCACCATCAAAAACAACAACAACAATGACCCCGGTCACACGTAAGGATTAGCCCCGCAGGAGGGACAGATCAGGGGCGCATCAAGCGGGTGCGATCATACCGCAACATCTGGGAAATGGCGCACACCCATCCCCGATCCGTCCCTTCCAGCCGAAAACCCGCCGCAAAAAGGTAGCACCAAAAGAGTACTACCTACCTGTTGATGCGCAGCATGGGCCGGCGTCTGATCGCCGATGCGCCCATCTCCCTGCAGCATACGGAGGCCCTGTAGAACTGCGCATGCGTGCACATGCACAGCGGGCTCGCCTCGCTCACCAATCTGTGGCTTCCCTCGGCTTCTGATCATGCCGGGGAGCAACTGCGCGGCGGCTTGGGGGATCTGTCTGATCCCGCCGTTGCGCTTCTCTTTTGATGCGGCTCAAAAAAGCCGCACTTCAGCCGCAACTTTTCCCCCAGTGTGACCGGGGCCTAAGCATCTAAATTAAACTCAGTGTGGGCTTGTTTTAATCTCCTATCAAACTATATACATTTGTAAATAAAGAACTAAGAAGTAGGGACAAAAAGCTGCAGTAGTTCATGAGACAGCAGGATCAGCAGAAGTAACATCTTCACACTGCAGCAGAATGTATCCATAACTAAGGGCTGGATCCAGACTAAATTTTCTGCCTCCCCCTCCACCAACCGCAGCTCACTGATATCCAGTAGAGTCTGTAGCTGGAAGGGAGAATCGTTTGAAACGGTCTATTTAGTCTGGATCCAACCCTATGGGCAGAGAAACAGTAACCATGGAATACTGCAGAGCCAGCCATTTATTGCATGCACTTAAGCACATGAACAAAACAAGCAAACTCACCAACCTTTCCCATATGATAACCTGGTGGTTTATATTCAACCTTTGTCTGACAGGGAAAATGTCTTATAACCCCTCAAATGCTTTTTGCTGCCATCAGGAGAGGAGAGAGCCAGAGTTCTCTGTGACTAAGTTGCATCCTGTCTCCTCACTGTCATTATCTGAGAAGAATAGAAAGAACAGCAGAAGCAGCTGTAGCAGCCAGGGGTAGGGAGAAGCTGAGAACGGACCCATTTGGGTTACAAACAAAAGCAAAGCTGCCATCATTTCATCATTGGTTCCTCACTCCCTCAACCAATTAAGATCATATTTTCAGCACAGGACAGATTCTCTTCTCTCCAACAGCACAACTCTGCCACTTCACTAAACAAAGTTATTCGAGTGTTTCAGTGGCAACAGTTTTGCCTATTATGGTTATGTTATATATTATGTTATGGTTCTCAATCTTAAACCACTTCGCAAACCAATCAAGCTGAAAAAATAGGGTATGATCAAGACAGACAGACCTATACATACATGGAAGTAGTGGTGTTGGTTTCCATAAGTGCAGGAACGCCTTCCCGTTTGCTGGTTACTTGTTCCTCACCCACTCGATAATGTCAAAGCAAGATTCATTACTGGCAAGCAAGGGACAGGGGGATGCTCTGTTTCACCCTACTGACCACAGTAATACCTCATCATCCTGTCAGAAATTCCCTAGAATTCCATATATTGTAGCAAGGGTCATCAAAAGGGCAGGGCTTACAAGCCTCAATGGCTTCAAGAAAAAAAATCTAAGAGCAATGCTGTTTAAGCAGTCTCATCCCATCCCTCCTTTTTATTAAATCACATCATCTGCTCCCATTTATCTTGGCTTGTTCATGGCTCAAAAAGATATAAAGGGTGTAGCTGGTGAGAGGATAGGTGGCATGTAGGAAAGCTTAGACCAGAGGCAAGGCATATGACAGACACAGGAAAGTGGCTAACAGAAGGGGTAGTGCAAGGCAAAGATATGAAAAAATAAGCAAACGAAAAAGCAAGGGCAGCAATACAGGCACAGCCAAGAACAGCAGACACAAGATGATGACTAATTTGCTAATAGCCTGTCTCAGAGCATTAGGAATACAATATATTAATTTGTCTGAGTTAAATGTAAGCCTATGTAAAGTCTCTGCCTACATCTTCTAAGGTGTTTCCATGACTAAATGACCAGGAGTCACTGGCTGAGGTTTGCCAACAATCCCAGATGTTAGTAAATCATCCTAAGGTGCAGTGTCCTGCAAAAACAAGCCTGCTCTTCATTCCACCCTATGTTCTGCACTGGGGAAAACAATACCCTAGGTATGTAACAGCCCTCAATGGAAAAACTATCCCAACTTAATTCCTCATTCATTAACCCTGTTAGATCTCTAAATTCATTCATTTATTTATAGCCATTATGCCCTGTGTTTCTCCCCAATGGGGACTTAGGGCAGCTCATATCGTTCTCCTCTCCTCCATTTGTATACTAACCTACCTCTCAGGGTTGATGTGAGGCTGTGTGTGTGCGACCAGCTCAAGGCCAACCATTAAGTATCCAGGGCAAAGCAGGAATTCAGAACCGGGGCTCCTAGATCCTAGTTTGATGCTCTAATCACTACACGACACTGGTCTGAAGCAACTACTGATATTTAATGAGACTCTGCTGCTCAGTTAAGTGAGTTGGATCCAACCAGGTTTGCTGCAGGTGAAAAATGGAAGAAGGGTCCCCTTTCACCACCACAAAGGCTATGCTGGGGATCACGTGACCTGCGTAGATAAAAGCCATTTATGACAGGGGCTTTATTAAGGAGGAAAATTGGCCTTAAGGAGCAAAAAAGCTGGCTGGATCCAAGTGTTTAGGTTGTAGTAAGCTACTAATGCAAAGCTTCTTTAGGGTGGTTTTATCCCAGCAGTCAAGCTGGAGTAACCAGACTGTCAATGAGGCCTTGGGCACCAGCATCAGGACTCTGAAACAGCTGCAGGGTTGTCATATTGCCTCTTCCTGTTTCCTTTTACAATGGCAGCTAGGGTTGCCAAGTCTGGGTTGGGAAATACCTGGAGACTTTGGGGGTGGATCCAGGAGAGGGTGGGATTTGGGGAGGGGAGGGGCCTCTGCAGGGTACAATGCCAAAGAGTCCACCCTTCAAAGCAGCCCTTTTCTCCAGGGGAACTGGTCTCTGTCAGCTGGAGATCAGTGGTAAAAGCGGGAGATCCCCAGGCCCCACCTGGAGGCTGGCAACCCTAATGGCAGCTGGGAACAATGAAATCAGGTACAAATTAGTCCAATGTGACTTTTACTGAAAGCCAGCAGGTCGGGAATCAGGAGTGATTCCTGGCACATCTTAGTGTTGAATAAGTCAAGGGAATGAAGGGGAATGAGCACATAAAGTAATTGACAACAAGGTGGGACAAAGGTGTGGGGGAATCTCAGATATGCAGTAGAACATGTATCTTGTTTGACAGCAGTATGCAATGGTCATTTATTCCGCTCTGTCAAGGCAGCCATGATCACAGAATTCAGACATGGTGGCAGAATGCAAAACGCACCCATCTCCTTGTCCTCTGCATGGCCATCTCCTTTTATGAAGGCTAGAAGAAGAGGTAAAAACAGACATAGTTCACTAGAGCTACCACTTCTATCAAACCTGGTGGGCATGATCCAACCCAACATAAGTTCTTTGAGGTCCCATTGATTTTGATGTGAGGGTGTTACACAAACACATAACCTCATTCTTCTGTTGAAAGCAACAAGAGGGAAAGTGCTTGTCTTTCACTAGAATTTGTGCCCCATTTGTTTATTTTCAGAGAAATGCAGACTATAAATAACATAAATAAATTAATGTTTTAATTAATTTAACTGAAAGCTGGCTTAAAGTTTACCCTTTGCTAGAATAGAAGCTGAGTAATAAAAGCAAGTGGGGAAGGAGGGAATAGGATATGAGGTCAGCAGCCTTCCCTCCTTTTCCACTTCTTGGCAAGATGACAAGTTCAGCATCTAGAGGCACACCTGCATATCTGAGAATGTTCATGCTAGCACAGATATTTGTGAATGGTTAAGGCCTGCACAGAAACAGTAATTAGTGGAGGTACGTTACATAACTAGAACCCCTTCAGCACACCTCCGGGGTCCAGAATATGATGGCCCACCCCTTTTCCCCATACTTAGCCTTATGCTCTGGGTATAAGGCTGTGTGAATACATTCATGCAAATATGAGAAATAGCTAGGAGGGCCAAGTACAGTATTGTGATAATTGCTTCCTGCAGAATTCAGAGAGAGGAGGGGAGTGGGTCAAAGGAGGAAAGCTGGAGGGAAAGAATAAAACCCAGCTGTGAAAAGGCATTTCCCTGATAACAAACATAATCACATGAATTATGGACTTAATTCTCACTTATTGTCCTAGTTTCAGATATTGTTTATACAACAAGTGTACCGGATGAGCTTTCTCTCTTTCCCCACCCCACATCTCTCCCTTGCACATGTCAGCTTGTCAGGGGAGGGATGAGGAAGCAGAATCTGCTCATGAGGATAACTCTGGGCAAATTATAAGCTGTGACAGCATTTTACTCTAGACAATGTAGTTTGGAAGAATAATGATTCTCAACTCAAGGGACTCTCACCCCAGTTTTGCCACTGACTCACTAAATAACTCTGAACTAGTCACTTCCCTTCTTTGTGACTGAACTTCCATTGTATACAAGGAACACTATATCACAGGAGGATGGTCAGGCAACAAGAAATTAAATTCCTTTTGAGAGTCATACACAAAACATTATCTGTTACTAGGGCTGAACCCCTAGCACATGCCACAGCCGAAAGTAAAATGCTTTGTCTAGAATCAGATAAGTACACAGATTATCATGATTTGCCTAGGATACAGGGAAAATGTATAATGTAGCACTGAGGAAATTTATTGAGAAAATGAGGGAGAGCATTCACTGCAGTAGCATTTCCTGAGACCCCAGACAATGTGGAGATGGAAAGACTTCCATGATTCGGGGTGATTACTCTATCTTTCTGAGCTGCAGGTTCCCATCCAAACACATTATCTGCCTTGATACTTAAGGTTATAATCTCAGCCTTGCGATCTGTGTATATACAACATTTAGCACAGTGGGGAATTAAAGTAAACAATAATTTGAAGAAAGGAGCAACTAGCTCCATGAACTCTAGCCCAACAGTAATTATATATGCCACATCATGCCCATTGAGATTCTCTAAACTTCATCTGAGAAACCAAACAATTTCAGCCTTGGTTCCTTCCCATGCATAACATTCTCTCAGAACCATCTGGAAAATACTCAAACTCAATCCAAACTATTCTGGAAAGAAGGACGGCATGATTTTGAAGTGTACCTTGCATGGGGGCACACCTCTGAAAGATAGATACTAGTTCAGGTTAGAATAATCTGGAATGTTTTATTTTCACAAACAATCTGTTAATTTATATTGCAAAGCTGGCTAGTAAACTATTTTCCCCCTAGAAAAGGCTACTTATAAACATGGAAACACACCTAGAGACAGCAGAAGCAATTCTTTTTTCCTCACACAGCTACAAACCTGCCCACCAGCCACATTCTTCTTACTGTATAAATTGAGATGGTGTTCACTGAACCAGGGCCTTCTCTATTTTATTTATTTACTTCCCTCCTTCCTTTACACTCTGCCTTTCTCCACAATGGGGATCCAAAGGGGCTTCCATCATTCTCATCTCTTTAGGGATGGCAACCTCCAGGTGGGACCTGGGGATCCCCTGGAATTACAGCTCATCTCCAGACAGCTCTTCCCTTGAAGAAAATCCCTGAGATAATTCCCCTGAAGAAAATGGGTACTTTGGAGGGTGGACTGTATGGCATTGTACCATACTGAGGTCCCTGACCTCCCCAGGCGCCACCCTCATATCTCCAGGAATTTCCCAAATTAGAGCTGGCAACCCTCCAACTCCCTGCCAGTGGCCAGGGAAGACCTGGCAACCCTACCTGCCCTCCATGGCTACCCAGCAAGCTTCCATGGCAGGGTGGGGATTTGAACCTGGGTATCGCAGATCCTAGCTTGACACTCTTATCAGTAGACCACACTGGTGCCAAGTTTGTTCAGGTTTAGACATTAGGTGAAGACATTTCTGTTTTCTTAGGCTTTTGCAAGTGCATTGCTCTGTGATTGCTTTTTAGTTTCTGCTTTGGGTTTCTGCCTTTTTATGACATTGTTAATGGATTTTATTTTTATTTTTTTATCTGTACATTTAAACTTCTGTACATGGCCTTGAGATTTTTAAAAATGAGAATCTGGGTGAAAATCTATTTAAAATAAATATATGACATATATGTGTAAAACGCCACACTCACTTAGGAATATGATGAGGGTGTTCTTAAGTAACAGAACATAGATTTATTCAGAATAAACAAAGAAAGAAGCACAAAGCCTACTAGAGTTCTTCATTGCAGCTTGCCTAGCTGGTCTGCCCCAAAACAATTGTAAAGCTTGGTCTGAAACTACTCCAGATATTGGTACTTTGGGATCATCATCATCATCATCAAATTTATATCAGACCATTCCGAAAATAGGCTTAGGGTGGGTAACAACAAAGTGCATAAACAATTAAAACCAATAAGTAATTCTTAAAACAGGTATAACCCATTAGACAATTAAAAGATGGTGTATTGAGTGTAGCAATTCAGACCCCCTCTAAGCCAAGTGATGGTACCAGAGCCATATCACATTCATATACTACTAAGCTCTACATAGGGCAAATAGTCAGGGAAACGTCTATGCAGGGAGGCCAACTAATTGGGTGTCTACTGCCTCAACTCGTTTTACAGGCCTTGTGGAAGAGCTTCATTTTACAGGCCTTGCGGAACTGTAATAGATCCCGCAAGGCCTTGATCTCAAGTGGGAGCATGTTCCACCAGAGAGTTGAAGCTAAGTGGACATCTTTCGGGCCAGGGACAACCAGTAGATGCTGATCAGTAGAGTGCAGGTCCCAGTGTGTTCAGGGCTTTAAAGGTTAATACCAACCCCTTGAAATGGATCTGGTACTCAATTGGCAGTCAGTGAAATTTGTGGCACACTGTCTGAATATGTGCCCACATAGGCGTCGGAGTCAGCAGGCAAGTTCCCACATTTTGCACCAGCTGGAGTTTCCAAGTCAAGTTCAAGGGTAAGCCTGCATACAGTGAGTTACAGTAATCTAGCCTGGAAGTGGCCATCGCTTGGGTCACTGTAGTGAGATCCTGGGCAAAGAGATATGAGGCCAATTGCCTGACCTGCCAAAGATGATAAAAGGCAGACCTGGCAATGGCAGTGTCCTGGGCCTCCATAGAGTGAGGCATTCAGGATCACACCAAGGCTCCTAGCCCTCAGCACAGGCACCAACTGCACCCCATCAAGGGCCGGGAGTCTAATGCCGAAACCTACACCACCCTGGCTCAGGCACAGGAGCTCCATCTTTGATGGATTCAGTTTCAGCCAATTCTGTTGTAACCATCCAACCGTGGTATCTAATGCCCTGCCCAGATCTTCTGGGGCACAGTCCGGCCCACTATCCATCAACAGATAAAGCTGGGTGTCATTAGCATACTGATGACAACCCAGCCCATACATCCGTGCTAGCTGGGCAAGGGGGTGCATATAGATGATGGATAGCATTGGTGAGAGGATTGCCCCCTGCAGAACACCACATTCAAATGGATACCACTGGGAGACCCTCTCACCAGTGCACCCTCTGTCCACGACAAAAAAGAAAGAAGGAAAACCATTGTAAAGCAGTCCCCTTAACTCCTATGTCGGTGAGGCGGTGGGTCAACAGATCGTAATCGACTGTGTCAAACGCTGCTGTCAGATCTAAAAGCAACAGCAGTGCTGACCCACCCCGATCCAGCTGTCTCTGGAGGTCATCCATGAGGGCAACCAATGCCATCTCTGTCCTATGACCAGGGCAAAAACTGGACTGGAATGGATCCAGGACAGATGCTTCATCTAGGAAAGCCTGAAGTTGCTCGGCCACTGCCCTCTCAATCACCTACCTGGGTGGTAGTTGGACAAAACCACAGGGTCTAAAGATGGTTTCTTCAGGAATGGATGTACCACTGCCTCCTTCAACCCCACTTGGAAGGTCCTCATTGAAAGGGACAAGTTGATGATCTCCTCCAGGGGGTCCGCACACCATCAACCAGGACAGGCACAGGTCAAGGGGGCAAATGGTGGGCCTAACAGCTGCCAGGATCCTGTCAATATCTTCCACAGGGAGTCAGTTGAAATGGTCCAAAAGAGGACCATAAAACATGTAATGGCCTCTGACTGTTACAGTGAAATTCAAGACAATTGTCATTATTAGATTAACAAAGATAAAGATGAAAGCACAGCATTTAATACACGTTTGGTTCCACATGTACATTTTGACTGGTCACTTTGAAACTCTAACATGCCATATATGTGTAGTTACATGGAAAAACTCATAACACCTGGCTCAACCCAGATTTCATTGGTTCTCCAAGAACCATAATGAGTTGTGATGAAAAAGCAATTCAAATGTAGTTTAAAATCATTGAAACATAAAGGTCCTGGTCACACTGGCCAGAGAATGCGGGGGGGGGGAGGCGTGGCTTTTCGCTCCGCCACACTTGTGACCCGGCCGAACGTGATCAGACGTGACGGCAGGGAATCGGGGGTAGCATTTTGTTGGCACACGTTTCTGGCACACTTCATGCGGCGCTGGAGCGATCAGATGGAGGATGTCCATCTGTGGCCCGTCGCAAGCAGATAATACTGGTGTTTCTGCAGTAGCTTTGAACTACGGATCTTCGACGGGATGCGATGGCTTGCCAACAGGTGCGCGACGCTTGCCAGATGTGCTGGTGTGATCGCGCCTGTTAAATCCGCCCGGCATCCATGAGTATCTCGCGGCAACTTCTGTGTATGATCGGAGCCAAAGACAACTATTCAGAACAGGTATAAATCTCTGCAAGACAAGAATACAGAATGTACTGTTCAGATGTAAAGGATACTGTGCAGTGGACATGTTATATGTAATATATATCTCTGTTATGTCTCAACTGTAAATTTGTAAGACATCATTATGAGCTTCTACCCTTTAAACTCACTAAGCACTGATATGTCAGAAATGCAAAAACAGCAGAGCTGGTAGAGATTTGTAAACGTTAAGATTTACAGTGGTATGTTTGTCCTCACTGTCTCTAAGCACAGTCAACAGAGCTTGACAGTGAAATGCACAAACCACTTAAGCCAGAGGATAATACCTTTTATTAAGAACTAGATAAATCATCAAAAAGTACCGAACAAGCTTTTGAGTTCACTAGAATTCTTCAGGCTGAATGCAATCACACACACACCCAAAAAAAAGGAGAAAGAGAGAAAATGCTGTAACTGAGCATGATGAAAACCTTCCAGTTTCTGGTTTGCAACAGTCTTAAAACAGAGTGGTATTATGCAGCCTGCACTGGAAGCAATAGTTGTTATCCTTTTCAAGCTGGTTTGTTCTTGCAGATGATGCATTGCAATCCTATACACAGTTACTTGGGATCTATTTTTTTTTATTTTTTTTTATTGTATGGCAGAGTTACACACAGGAAGAATATAATAATATAAAATATGTAACCCAGTTGATACAATGGGTATACAGACAGATTGGGCAATCCCCCTAAATAGTAATATCTAGATTTTCAAACAGTCGCAGCTGGGGAGTGTTCAAAGAGCTCTGTCACGTCTCTTTGGAAAGTATGATGTTCACATTCCTGTGACAGATGGAAAATAGTTTGACAGGCTGCACCACAGTCGCATTTGGATCCTGCTATTTTGCCTCATTTAAACAACAGGTCTGCACAACTGCTGAAGCCTGTTCGTATTCCATTAACTGTCTTCCATATATTACATGGCAAGTCAAATCCTGAGGGCCTCTCATTGGTGTTTATCCAGTATGGATATCTGGTGGAAGTGATTGCATCCATGTTCACAACCATTCATTCCCTAGAATGAATTTTTGTGATTGCAGGATATGTGCAGATCTTATTGCTGGGTGTTGAGATCTTAGTCTGGATCAGTGTTCCCTCTAAGATGAGGTAGTGTGAACCGACTCACAGTTTTTTAGCCTCCGGCTCACACATTTTTGTCTTAGCTCAGGAGGGATGGCTCCAGAGCAAACTAATGTATGCAGGAGCCAAATTGCTCGCCAGTAGCTCACAAAGTTGAATTTGTTGCTCACAAGACTCCAGAGTGTAGAGGGAGCATTGGTCTGGATAGGCCTGCATCAGCTGTGTCTTTGTGGATGGGCAACTCTCCGATTTCATATTCCATATTCATCTTTCCATATTCATGAAGAAGAGCATCTTGTCTTCAGAGATGCAGTGGAGCAATGTGGCACAACATGGGTAGCCAATATGTCGGAGTGGGTTTAATACATTTGCTGATGGTTCTCGTTGTATTGAGTTGCACATCAAGCTTGTGGACATGGGGACTGTTGAGCCACACTGAAGCACCATATTCCACAGTACTATACACCAACTCTAAAGCTGTGCATCGAAGTGCTGTAGCAGATACACCCCAAGTTGTACCACAAATTTTGGAGAATGTTGTTTTGCATGCCTGTTTCCACTGCTACATTGGAAAGATGGTGTTTATAGCTCAAGGTTCTGTCCAGAGTATGCCAGGGTACTTAAGTGTAATGGTTGTGTGTAGGTCAGGTGCCATTAAGGTAGACATTCAGTTCACGGTTGCCAAGATTGTTATTGAGATGGAAACAGGAGCATTCTGTTTTTCCTGGACTTGGGACAAGCCACCATTTACGGTAGTAGTCAGCCAAAATTTCGAGGTCCCTGGTCAGTATTTATTTATTTGTGTCTTACTGCAATTGTCATGTCATCGGCGTAAGCAAACTTTCTGGATAGTGTCTCGGGAACATCAGAAATGTAGAGCTGTATAAATTGAAAATAACCTATACTTGGAAATCCGTTCCATTGAACTCACTGGGCCCTGCTTCTGAGTAAGCATCAGGCTGTAAGTAGGAAAGTTTTCTAGAACTTAGTTTCTTACTACCTCAAGATGCTTTAGGAAGGAGTCCGGTTTCTTTTGAAGAGGGGGGAAAACGTATAAGCCTTCAGACTGGAAAAAAGGGATTTGCCCATCAATTACACCATAGAAAGCTAAATATATCCCATTTTTCAAAAGGAAGCAGACTCTAGTTTAATGAAGCATATGCAGCTAAACCACATCTAAATGTTTCTTTTGTGCCTGTTCTTTTTTTTGCAAGAGATTCTCTAATGTATATTTCTAATTGTCTGCATACAACAAGACAGATAGTAGTCCATAGCATCTGTCTGTTACTAACAGCAAAAATGAGAGAAAAGACTAATCATGTCTCCTGCCATTGCATGGAGATTAAATGACATCCCTCCCAACCCTGCCTGCCAAACACCCGCTCTATTTTCTCTTCAGTGAGAATCACAGATATTTGAATAATAATACTATGGTCTCCATTAAGATGACAGTGGCGAAAAAAATCAGCTCAAACCCTGTGATTATGTCTTCAATCTAATAATTATTTAAATACCAGATAACGCCTTTCAGACTAATTGAGGCCTTTCAGCTGCCTGCATTTCGATTGCATCGCTGCATTTACTCCCTCTTGACTTCCTTTACCAAATGGATCCAAATTGCTTTTAAAGTCGCATTTGCAGGTTACATAAATTACATTGCACTCTTCTCCACCCACGCAGACAAACCCATGCCACAAAGTGGTTGGACAGTATAAACGATTTTGAGTTAACTTGCCAGTATTATCCTGTTTGCAAAATAAGACAAGGGAAGAGGAAAGGGGGTAAGTGGGGTGCTGAAGTCTTAATGTGGAGGCACATAAAGCAATGAAGCAAAGCCTGTGCCAGAGAGGCCATGGTTGAGTGGTAGAGCAGGTGTTCTTCTTTGTATGCAGAAGGTCTCAGGATCAGTCTGTGGGTTCTCCTGTTCAAGGGTCTCAAATAGCAGGTGTTGGTAGAAACCTTTCTTTGCCTGGACCCTGGAGAATGACCAACAGTCACAGTAGCCAGTACTAATATGGATGGTTCAGTAGACTAGCTTTGCAAAGTGGCCTTATATCAGTTCCCTGTATAAGCAGTCAGGGACCCATGTATCTTTGGGACCACCTCCTCTGGTATGTCCCCTGAAGAGCATTATGCTCTGCAGAGAACAACCTACTGGTGATCTCCAGCCCAAAAGACATCCAGCTGCCCTCGATCAGAGCCAGGGCATTTTCAGCCCTGGGTCCTACTGGGTGGAACTCTCTGCCAAATAACATCTGTGCCCTGCGGGACCTAATGCAGTTCTGCAGGGCTTGGATGGCAGAGATGTTTAGTCAGGCTTTGGGTTGAGGACAGTGGCAGGGTACCATCGTATCTGGCACTCCCCCCCCCCCGCTTCCCTTCTACCTCCCCCATGAGACAGTGATAAAAGTTGAAACTTTGATGTTTTATCACCATCTGAGGATGTTTTAGTCATATTTATTTAACTGTTGGAAATGTTTTACTAATTTATGAATGTTTTTATAGTTGTTCACTGCCCCAAGCCTTGTATATTCAGAGAAGGACGGTCTATAAATTTAAATTATAAATAAATAAATAACAGTTCATAATACTGTCCTACAGTGGTTTATATAGAAAACAAGTAACAGGCAGATGCAATATGCCAGATGGTGTTGATTTTGTGTAGGATGAGGGAGTTTTCTTGCTTTTAAATGCATTTTATCACAATCCTAGCTATGCTGAATAACAGTTTTAATTCAGTTTTAGTCATATAACATGAAGTTCCTAGTTCAAGCCTGGAATCTGTTGGCAGTTAACTACTTCTACATGATATCCGAAGTACAAATCCATTAACTGTATTTTTCATTTGAGATTGTCAGATACTGAGGAGTCAATAAAGAAAGTTATCAGAGTCAAACAATTAAAGTTGAGCCATTTAGAACTCCAGATGTTAATGGCCTTGTGTTTTTTGTGATCTTTTTAAAAAGTTAACATGAAGAATTTACTGCTTAGATATATATAAAACTCTTGGTAATTTCTTTTAATGCACTGTCATTTTGAGTTTCTCGTGATGATGGAACTTGAAATCTGTGAGTTTCTTGTTATTTTGATTTTGTTTGTTTTAAAATGAAGCTCATAACAAGTCCCATTGATTTAAACAGAATTTACCTCCAAGAAAGCATGCTTAGGATCACAATCTTTGTCACGATTTTTTCTATTTCACTTTTCTGTTATAGTCTTGAAACTTTTTCTCCAGCCTAGGAAAGTGGAGAATGAAAAAATGTACCATAATTTCTTGCTACTTAGTCTCTCTCTCTCGTATCTGCTTTCAGGCTGTGCTGTCACTTTATCAGAGAGAACAAAACGGTTAGGCAAGCGTGGCTCCTGGGTTCCGGTCACTGGTGTTTATTACAGGTTATCAGGCTTCTCTTGTACACTTGAAAAGCAGTTAGCAACCTCAAGTGTCTTCCATAGAGCAGAAGCACCTGAGCTACTTGATTTTGCCCTTTGGAAATGATCTTGCTTCAGGAAGGGCGAGGGAGAGTTCTGGTGTTTAAAAAGTTCTCTTGGAAAATTAATGAGAGGAAATATGTGAGCGAGGCTGAACTGAAAGGTGAGCTTGTAACCTTGGCGTTCCAGTCCCATTCTGTTTCCAGTATCTAATTCATGTTCACCTCACGGTAACTCTCCCGCTTTGCTGCTGCAGTCTTCCTCATAATAGGAACAGTAGTTTTCTTTTCATTAACACTGAGACAGATACCAGTGCTGTAAATGAAAAGGCCTCCCAAGAGGAGAAGGAACTATCACTTTTCTGAACTGGCTACCTGTTTTTGTTGCTCTTTTTCAGCTCCATCTTCTCACTAAGGAGTGTTTATTTAGACTTACTCAGAGCTAAGCATGTTGGAATCGGTGGGCTTAGAATATAGTAGCTCATCATAGCACTGCACTGTTAGTTCTCTTCTCAAAAGCAATTATCTTTTCTACCTTCTTCAGTGTTAACAAGCTGAAAGCAAAATCATTTAGTGGTCTTCTCAAAAGCAATTATCTTTTCTACCTTGTTCAGTGCTGAAAGCAAAATCATTTAGTGGAATTTACATATCTGTACCTGATTTTGGCATTGCCTTGTAGTTAAAAAGGCAGGGACACAATGCATCATAAATTCAAAAAGGACACGAGGACAAGGACATTGTGACCTTTCCCTGGCCTTTGGGGATGTCTTCTGCAGTACTTTGTATCGCATCAGTGCAATTGTGAAGGAACTATATAAGGACTGATAAGGAGTAGGGTTGCCTTCTGATGTGATGGCCCCAAGACCTAAAGGGTCTCTTGCACAGCAGTTTCCACATATCCTAATAAGGTGGGAAGTATTACTGCACTGATAATGTGTAGTTCATCTTTGTTCTTATGTGCAGCCCCGCATTTGGGACTGCTCATCCACAGGCCTGCCTCTGAAGAATTTCTTAGCTAAAGCTCTGCAAAGGGTGCCCTTCCCCTTTCAACATGCGCACATGCTTTCCTGCCAAAAGTAACATGGTGAAGAGGAGTGGTGCCATCTTCCCCATAGTTGTTTTGCCACGGAGCCGAGGGAATCATTCTTGCTCTTCTTTCTGTCTTGCTTTATTGTAGTAACCTACCTCCTCTTCTTTTGACATTATTATGGCCCAGAAAACTCTTTTGAAGAAATGTCAGCAGGGTGGCACTAAAATGTATTATTTATTTATTTAACTTTTACCCCGCCCTCCCCACCAAGGCAGGCTCAGGACGGCTTACATAAAAACAATAAAACAATATACACTTTAGTATAAAAATACATAATAAACAATTTAAAACCATTGGTATACCGATGGCGGCATAATATGATAAAGTGCATTTAAACACATTCAGTGGTGCAACCATTTTAAATAGCATCAAATAGACATAGATCGGCTCAGGGCCTAACTAATCAGGGCAGCTCCTACCAGAATGCCTGCTGGAAAAGCTTCATTTTCACGGCCCTGCGGAACTGTGAGAGGTCCCGCAGGGCCCTGATCTCACCAAGGAGCTCATTCCGGTAAGTTGGTGCTGCCAAGGAAAACACCCTGGTCCTAGTCGATGTCAGCCTGGCGTCCTTAGGACCAGGAAGGGCCAGGCAGTTTTGTGTTCCCTATCGCAGTGCCCTCTGGGGAACATGCGGGGAAAGGAGGTCCCTCAGGTAGGCAGGCCCCTGACCATAAAGGGCTTTAAAGGTCAAAACCAGCACCTTGAAACGAATCCAGAATGCTATTGGCAGCCAGTGCTGGATGTGTTCCTGCATAGAGAGACCCATCAACAGCCTGGCAGCCACATTTTGCACCAGTTGCAGCTTCCGGAGTTGCACCAAGGGCAACCCCATGTAGAGAGCAATTGAATGAACATTCCCTTTGTATTGTCTGCCTGGGGAAGTCCCATAACATGAGAGCCTTCAGACACTGCCAACAATTCACCCTCAAGGGCAGGAACGATAGGGCATCATGACTTTAGACTGCCCTTTGGGAATGCACCCTTTCTGGTTCTGAAAAACTGGCTGCAAAGTAATCAGCTGCGAAGAAGCCCTCCATTCATCCTCAGTTGGCATCATCCACATGATGTGTTCTAACTCTGGATCCACATCGACATAGGTCCCAGTCTCCAGAACCAAACAGTTTGCACCAGATACCTCTGAGCCTCCACCTAAGAAGGCTAAGGCTAAGTCAAAGCATTGTGCGAAGTGCTCGAATCTGTCACTTCCATTGACTACCGAAGCTTTGGCTCCAGTAACCAAATCTGAGGATCCAATCCTGCTGGAGGATGAACCATTTTCAACCCCTCAGACCCCATCTCCCCATCTTATGCAACCTGATGACTCCATCTCTGAAGAGGAGCTTGTGCAAGATCTTCCTTCTCTACGCAATATGAGAAATGGCTGGTTATGACAGCTGTCCTCCAGTTTCTCAGGGCTCAAGCAGTCATTTCTGCTACAACAGTTTCCACAACCATGGTACAGATTGCGTCGGCAGTCACCCTTCCCTCAGGGCCTGTAGCCAATGAAGCCCCTGCAGCAGTGGCCAGATTGTATGCCATCTTACGCATTGGTTCCAGCACCGGCTGTTTCATCAGTGACACCAGTACAACTTACCTCCCTTCCACCAGGAAAGACAGTCTGACTCCAAACCTGATGAAGAGGCTGTCAAGGACCCAAGCCTGGGTCTCTCTAAGCCACAACCCCTTGGGCAAGCAGGCAGCGCACAGAGATGTGGGTCCCCAAGGCTATATGCACACAAGAAACACAACTTTGGTAAAGTACATGAAGGTTTATTAAGCATTTTAAATAATAAAATATTACTAGGTAACACAGTCTCTACAATCTTGAAAATGAAAATAAGAAAGCTAACTTTTAAATCTAATACCTCAATACCTGACATTAAATGACACACCTTTTAAATATCAAAGTTCAAGCTAGAAGCTCAAGCATTGTCTACATAGCCATCCATTGCAATAGATTTTAGCAAAGTCCGAGCCACAGTCCTGTTGAATCACAAAGTCAGCATGGGTTCCGTCTTGTCAATGGCTTAATTATAGTCTCTTGCCATCTGGTGTCAGGTGGTCTTTCAAAGCCTCAGTACACATGTACCAAAACACATAATTGCCAGACTCCCAGTACATTAGGGTTGCCAGGTACCACCTTTGCTGCGGCGGGATGCTTCTGGCTCCTGGTAACCATAGAGTTCCCCCCAAGTTCCTCCCTAAATGCTTGAGTGTCATCATGTGATGCCTCCAGTGTGATGACATCACTACTGGTGACACTATTGCTTTGGCAGCATCCCCCATGGGACACTGTTGTTTGGGGGTGGGACTTCCCCCACCAGCCAGCTGGCCGGCAGCAAATTGCCCACCCCCGAAATCGGGGGATCCCCTGGCCCCACCACGGGGATGGCAACCGTACAGTACAGTACAACTGAAAGGGTCTTTCGTCTTGTACCACCTCTTTCTTCAAGGGAAATTAACTCTTATTAATCCAACCTTCACTTCTCCACAGCTTTATATAAGCACAGGTGGTGTGACAGGCCAGCTAGTGGAGTGGCGAGGTATCTCTGCTGAACATGGCACTTGGCATGGTTTTTTAAGGAGATTCCAGGTGTCTCTCCACAGTCCCTGCTCTAAGGAGACCAGGAAGGAAAACTTTGTGGGGAGGGAAGGAATTCTGTAGGAAATGTCCTCAGTTTGCACAGGGAATATAACATGCACATACAGTTGATTACTCAAAAGGGGCACCTCCATTTAAGTATCCTGATACAGATGAAAAGCAATCAGTGTACAGTTAGGTTTGATGACTGGTGATTGCTGAAGAGCAATCATGGCAAACCTGAGTGTAGGGTTTATTGGGAGCAGTGAGGGTCCAAACACATTTGGCTGTGGTGATCTTTTTTTTTAGGATACTGTTTAAAAGATGAAGTTAATTGGAACAGTCGTGCAATTAGAGCAAATGGTTCCTAAATTAGTATTTTGTATTTATAAAGCATTTTTTCTAGTGGCCCAAAGTGCTTTATACATATGATCTCCATAATCTGAACAGCAGTCCTGTTACGCATGCTGATATAATCCCCGTATTACAGATGGATGACTGAGAGAGAGAGTGGCTTGCCGAAGGACATCTAGTGAGCTTGTGACGGAACTGATGTTAGGAACTTGTAGCTTATAACTGATGGTCGGAACCATATGTTTGTCATGAATGTATTCCATCCTTTACCATTAACATTTTTCTCTCACTTAATTTTGATCAGTGTTTGATAACAATAACAGAATTGTTGCTAATTCTAGATGGAATTTTGTTGCTGGGCTTCAGCTGTAATCCTGTGGACACATACTTTGGAGCAAGCCCTGTTAAACGTATTGCTTCAGAATAAATGTGATAAAAGATCAAGCTGTACACTAGCCATGTGTTTGTAAAAGGCCTATCTGAAAAACCTAGGCAGAATGCTGAGTACTATTGGCTGGTGTGTGCTTGTCTGTTCCAGGGCTCAGATGTAGCTTCCTTTCAAGACAGGGATTTGGGGTTTATGTGCCAAAATAATGTTATGTTTCTTTGGAAATTGTTCATTGATGTACTTACATGCTCACTTCAGTAGCCCTTGAGTCCACCTGTGAATTTTAGCCTTGTGAATAAGTAAAGCATCATCTTTGATTTAGCTGTAAGGAATTGAAAGAGAGTACAGTAGATTAAAGTGATATATCCAAGCAATTCTGGAGGTCTTGAGATCCAGTATAGTATCTCCAAGTATTTGGTAATAATATGTAGCATGTAGATATTGCTTTATAAAGTATTTAAAACACCTAATACACATTATAGTAATCCTTACAATAGTTCTTCAGTAGATCATATTATTCTCCCCTTATTGTAGATGGAGCAAAGCCTGAGAGAATAGTGGTGTACTTAAGGTCCTCTAGTGATTTCATAGTTCAGGCAATTTTTAAGTCAGGGGTTTCCTACTTCACTGCACCAATATATTACACCAGCTTTCTCCTGCCTCCTCCTGGCTGAATGAGGGCTGGAAGCGGGGCGGCCGGAAACAGGGGGCGGGGCTTCATTATGTGCCCTGCCCCCTTGCACCTCACCCGGGGGAACTGTGTTCCCCCGCGTTCCCCCCCGAAATGACCTCTGACTGCACCAATATATTACACCAGCTCTCCAGTTTCCTACAGCAGTTCCACAAGCTTTGTGGAAGATGGCCAGAGAATATCCAGTGTGCCAAGACACACACACACACAACAACAACCTTGTAATATACAGCCGCTGCTTAAAGACTGCCAGTGAGGGGGAGCTCACCACCTCCCTAGGCAGCTGATTCCATTGTTGCACAACTCTTACTATAAAAAACTTTTTCCCTAATATCCAGCCGGTATCTTCCTGCCCTTAATTCAAATCCAGTATTGTGAGTCCTAGCCTCTGCTGCCAACAGGAACAGCTCCCTGCCCTCCTCTAAGTGACAGCCCTTCAAATACTTAAAGAGAATGATCATGTTCCACACAACTTTCTCTTCTCCAGACTAAACATTCCCAAGTCCCTCAGCCTTTCCTCATAGGGCTTGGTCTTTGTTTCAAAATGTGTTCCCAAATCTAGAAAATATGCTGAAAGTGGTTCACAAACTGAGTTTGAAAACTATGAAAAATAACAATTATTAGCAGGAAAGATATGCAGTCCCTCCACGAAATATCTAGGGGACCCAGCAAAGATACTTTGTTATATAGAGCTATAGGTTGTACCATGTTGCTGTATCCAATACTGCATGGCAGAACAGATGGCCAGGGCGGATTTTTGCTCGCCCACGGAGTCAAATGGACCCTGTGCAGCTTCAAATGGCTCTACGGGATCCGAGGCCCTCTGGCGGCTCGTTGAATGAACTTGTGGAGGACTGGCATAGCTGACTCTCCACAGCCATCGACGAGATCGCTCCCCGGTGCCCTCTGCGTGCTTGCGCTAGGCTTGCCCCTTGGTATACCCAGGGGTTGCAGCTTATGAAGCGAGAGCTGAGACGGCTAGAGAGACAGTGGCACCGCGCTCGCAATGAGGTGACAAGACCATCTTATAGGGCGTTTATGAGATGGCAGCCAAGGCTGCAAAGAGAGATTTCTATGCAGCCACGATTGCGTCTGCAATCTCACGCCCAGCCCAATTGTTTAGTACGATTCGGTCGTTAACAGCTCTGCCACAGGGCAGACAAAACAATAGGGAATTGGATTGGCTGTGAGGCATTTGCGAGCTATTTTGCAGACAAAGTCTTAGTACTCCGCCATGACCTCCCCGCCACAGTTGAAACAGTTAGTGAACTTGAGGCCCCATGCATGTCTTCGAGTTCGGGTTTAGAGTGTTTTGACCAGCTCAGCCTGGAAGAAGTTGACAGATTGCTTGTATCTGTACGTCCAACCACATGCGGCCTTGATCCGTGTCCCTCCTGGCTCATTAAAGCAGGCATGGGGGGTTTCGAGGTGCCTTGAGGGAGATTGTTAACAAGTCCCTTTCGGAAGGGCAGTTCCCTGAGGCACTCAAGGAAGCGATGGTCCGCCCTCTCTTGAAAAAACTAACTTTGGACTCAGCCAAATTGGCCAACTATCAGCCAGTGTCCAATTTGCCCTACTTGGGCAAAGTAATTGAGAGGGCGGTGGCGATACAGTTACAGAGTTTTCTGGATGACGCTCCCATCCTAGACCCTTTCCAGTCCAGCATTCATCTGGGACATGGGACGGAGACAGTGCTGGTCGCCCTTACTAACGACCTCCGGAGGCATCTGGATTGAGGCGGTGTGGCGGCACTGTTGTTGTTAGATCTGTCAGCCATGTTCGACACAGTCGACCACCAGTTGCTGACCCACCACCTCACCGACATGGGGATACAGGGGTTTGCCCTTCAATGGCTTGCCTCTTTTCTCCAGGGTCGGGGACAAAGGGTGGTGCTAGGGGAGCAGCAGTCCCAAAGACACCCGCTTGAATGCGGTGTGCCTCAGGGAGCAGTGCTCTCCCAGATGTTGTTTAACATCTATATGCACCCCCTTGCTCAGATTGCCCAGAGGTATGGGCTAGGGTGCCATCAATATGCAAATGATACCCATCTCTACCTGATGTTGAGCAGCCGGTCAGACTCCAGCCCAGAAGATCTGAACCAGGCCTTGCAGGCCGTGGCTGGTTGGCTCAGACTGAGCCGGCTGAAACTAAACCCAGAGAAGACGGAGGTCCTGTGCCTGAGTCGGGTTGGTCTGGGGATGGGGCTCCCTCTCCCAGCCTTCGATGGGGCACCTTTGGTGCCAGCACCGGAGGTCAGGAGTTTGGGAGTGCTCCTGGATTCCTCCTTAACCATGGAGGCCCAGGTGGCGGCCACTGCCAGGTCAGCCTTTTAGCACCTTAGGCTGATTTGGCAGTTGGTCCCCTTCCTCGACCGTGATGACCTGGCAACAGTGATCCATGTGATGATCACCTCGAGGTTAGACTACTGTAACGCTCTCTGCATGGGGCTGCCTTTGTCACAAATCCAGAAGCTGCAATTAGTGCAGAATGCTGCAGCCAGGCTTTTAATGCGCCTCTCTAGATGGGAGCACATTCACTCTGTGCTGAAAGCCGGATTCGCTTCAAAGTGCTGGTGCTTACCTTTAAAGCCCTACATGGCCAGGGTCCGACATACCTGAGGGACCACATTTCCCCACATATTCCCCAAAGAGCACTTCGGTCGGGGTCACAACACCGGCTGGTGACCCCGGGCCCCAAGGAGGCCATGCGTGTGGCAATGAGGGCCAGGTCTTTTTCAGTGGTGGCTCCTATCTGGTGGAATGAACATCCAGAGGAGATCAGGGCCCTGCGTGACCTCGTGCAGTTCCGCAGAGCCTGTAAGATGGAGCTCTTCCGCCAGCCCTTCGAGTAGGAGCCACCAGTGCCACTACCTCCACCGCTCCAGCACAAGAACGATACCGCCGGAGGGCCAGGTAACATCCTTCGCGGATAAAGTCTTGACGCTCCGCCACAATCTCCCCACCACAGTTGAAACAGTTAGCGAACCCAAGGCCCCTTGCGCGGCTTCGAGTCTGGGTTTAGAGCGTTTCGACCAGTTCGAACTACAGCAGTACGGTGGATCGGTACTGCTGGACTGGGACAGTGTAACATCTCCAGGACACCATCTTGCTTTAATTGAAGACAAATAGCGTTGAGCACTTTCTTATGTAAAATTGTTTGCTTTTATTCTGTTTTTATGTATTGGCACA